>NW_027253369.1:73038-384288 GCF_044704955.1 Pristiophorus japonicus
ACCCACGGGACAGTCGCCAGACCCACGGGACAGTCGCTTGACCCAAGGGACAGTCGCTTGACCCACGGGACAGTCGCCCGACCCAAGGGACAGTCGCCCGACCCACGGGGCAGTCACTTGCCCCACGGGACAGTCGCTTGACCCACGGGACAGTTGCGTGACCCACGGGACAGTCGCTTGACCCATGGGACAGTTGCTTGACCCACGGGACAGTCGCCCGACCCAAGGGACAGTCGCCCGACCCACGGGACAGTAGCCCGACCCACGGGACAGTCGCTTGAACCACGGCACAGTCGCTTGAACCACGGGACAGTCGCCCGACCCACAGGTCAGTCGCCCGACCCACGGGACAGTCGCATGAACCCACGGGAGAGTCGCCCGACCCACGGGACAGTCACCCGACCCACGGGACAGTTGCTTGACCCAAGGGACAGTCGCTTGACCCACGGGACAGTTGATTGACCCACGGGACAGTCGCTTGACCCATGGGACATTAGCTTGACCCACGGGACAGTTGCTTGACCCACGGGACAGTTGCTTGACCCAAGAGACAGTCGCTTGACCCACAGGACAGTCGCTTGACCCAAGGGACAGTCGCTTGACCCACGGGACAGTCGCCCGTCCCAAGGGACAGTCACCCGACCCACGGGACAGTCGCTTGACCCACGGGACAGTCGCTTGACCCACGGGACAGTTGCGTGACCCAAGGGACAGTCGCTTGACCCACGGGACAGTTGCTTGACCCACGGGACAGTCGCGCGACCCAAGGGACAGTTGCCCGACCCACAGTACAGTAGCCCGACCCACGGGACAGTCGCATGAACCCACGGGAGAGTCGCCCGACCCACGGGACAGTCACCCGACCCACGGCACAGTCGCTTGACCCACGGGACAGTCGCTTGACCCAAGGGACAGTCGCCCGATCCACGGGACATCCGCATGAACCCACGGGAGAGTCGCCCGACCCACGGGACAGTCACCCGACCCACGGCACAGTCGCTTGACCCACGGGACAGTTGCTTGACCCAAGGGACAGTCGCTTGACCTATGGGACAGTCGCTTGACCCAAGGGACAGTCGCTTGAACAAAGGGACAGTTGCTTGATCCACGGGACTGTCGCTTGACCCACTGAACAGTCTCCCGACCCACGGCACAGTCGCTTGACCCACGGGACAGTCGCTTCACCAACGGGACAGTCGCCCGACCCAAGGGACTGTCTCCTGACCCACGGAACAGTCGCTTGACACACGGGTCAGTCGCTTGACCCACGAGACAGTTGCCCGTCCCAAGGGACAGTCGCCCGACCCATGGGACAGTTGCTTGATGCACAGGACAGTCGCTTGACCCAGGGGACAGTCGCTTGACCCACGGGACAGTCACCCGGCCCACGGCACAGTCGCTTGACCCACGGGACAGTCGCTTTACCCACGGGACAGTCGCCCGACCCAAGGGACTGTCGTCCGACACACGGGACAGTCGCTTGACACACGGGTCAGTCGCTTGACCCACGGGACAGTCGCCCGACCCACGGGACAGTCACCCGACCCACGGCACAGTTGCTTGACCCACGGGACAGTCGCTTGACACACGGGGCAGTCGCTTGACCGACGGGACATTCGCCCGACCCAAGCGACATTCGCCCGATCCACGGGACAGTCGCTTGACCCACAGGACAGTCGCTTGTCCCACGGGACAGTCACTTGACCCATGGGACAGTCACCCGACCCACGGGACAGTCGCTTGACCCACGGGACAGTCGCTTGACACACTGGACTGTCGCCCGACCAACGGGACAGTCAGCTGACCCACGGGACAGTCGCTTGACCCACGGGACAGTCGCTTGCCCCACGGGACAGTCGCTTGACCCACGGGACAGTTGCTTGACCCAAGGGACAGTCGCTTGACCCACGGGACAGTCGCCCGACCCAAGGGACAGTCGCCCGACCCACGGGACAGTAGCCCGACCCACGGGACAGTCGCTTGAACCACGGCACAGTCGCTTGAACCACGGGACAGTCGCCCGACCCACGGGACAGTCACCCGACCCACGGGACAGTCGCTTGACCCACGGGACAGTTGCGTGACCCACGGTACAGTCGCTTGACCCATGGGACAGTTGCTTGACCCACGGGACAGTCGCCCGACCCAAGGCACAGTCGCCCGACCCACGGGACAGTAGCCCGACCCACGGGACAGTCGCTTGAACCACGGCACAGTCGCTTGAACCACGGGACAGTCGCCCGACCCACAGTTCAGTCGCCCGACCCACGGGACAGTCGCATGAACCCACGGGAGAGTCGCCCGATCCACGGGACAGTCACCCGACCCAGGGGCCGTTGCTTGACCCAAGGGACAGTCGCTTGACCCACGGGACAGTTGATTGACCCACGGGACAGTCGCTTGACCCATGGGACATTAGCTTGACCCACGGGACAGTTGCTTGACCCACGGGACAGTTGCTTGACCCAAGAGACAGTCGCTTGACCCACAGGACAGTCGCTTGACCCAAGGGACAGTCGCTTGACCCACGGGACAGTCGCCCGTCCCAAGGGACAGTCACCCGACCCACGGGACAGTCGCTTGACCCACGGGACAGTCGCTTGACCCACGGGACAGTTGCGTGACCCAAGGGACAGTCGCTTGACCCACGGGACAGTTGCTTGACCCACGGGACAGTCGCGCGACCCAAGGGACAGTTGCCCGACCCACGGTACAGTAGCCCGACCCACGGGACAGTCGCATGAACCCACGGGAGAGTCGCCCGACCCACGGGACAGTCACCCGACCCACGGCACAGTCGCTTGACCCACGGGACAGTCGCTTGACCCAAGGGACAGTCGCCCGATCCACGGGACATCCGCATGAACCCACGGGAGAGTCGCCCGACCCACGGGACAGTCACCCGACCCACGGCACAGTCGCTTGACCCACGGGACAGTTGCTTGACCCAAGGGACAGTCGCTTGACCTATGGGACAGTCGCTTGACCCAAGGGACAGTCGCTTGAACAAAGGGACAGTTGCTTGATCCACGGGACTGTTGCTTGACCCACGGGACAGACGCTTGACCCAAGGGACAGTCGCTTGACCAACAGGACAGTTGCTTGACCCACGGGACAGTCACTTGACCCATGGGACAGTCGCTTGACCCACTGAACAGTCTCCCGACCCACGGCACAGTCGCTTGACCCACGGGACAGTCGCTTCACCAACGGGACAGTCGCCCGACCCAAGGGACTGTCTCCTGACCCACGGAACAGTCGCTTGACACACGGGTCAGTCGCTTGACCCACGAGACAGTTGCCCGTCCCAAGGGACAGTCGCCCGACCCATGGGACAGTTGCTTGACGCACAGGACAGTCGCTTGACCCAGGGGACAGTCGCTTGACCCACGGGACAGTCACCCGGCCCACGGCACAGTCGCTTGACCCACGGGACAGTCGCTTTACCCACGGGACAGTCGCCCGACCCAAGGGACTGTCGCCCGACACACGGGACAGTCGCTTGACACACGGGTCAGTCGCTTGACCCACGGGACAGTCGCCCGACCCACGGGACAGTCACCCGACCCACGGCACAGTCGCTTGACCCACGGGACAGTCGCTTGACACACGGGGCAGTCGCTTGACCGACGGGACATTCGCCCGACCCAAGCGACATTCGCCCGATCCACGGGACAGTCGCTTGACCCACAGGACAGTCGCTTGTCCCAAGGGACAGTCACTTGACCCATGGGACAGTCACCCGACCCACGGGACAGTCGCTTGACCCACGGGACAGTCGCTTGACACACTGGACTGTCGCCCGACCAACGGGACAGTCAGCTGACCCACGGGACAGTCGCTTGACCCACGGGACAGTCGCTTGCCCCACGGGACAGTCGCTTGACCCACGGGACAGTTGCTTGACCCAAGGGACAGTCGCTTGACCCACGGGACAGTCGCCCGACCCAAGGGACAGTCGCCCGACCCACGGGACAGTAGCCCGACCCACGGGACAGTCGCTTGAACCACGGCACAGTCGCTTGAACCACGGGACAGTCGCCCGACCCACGGGACAGTCACCCGACCCACGGGACAGTCGCTTGACCCACGGGACAGTTGCGTGACCCACGGTACAGTCGCTTGACCCATGGGACAGTTGCTTGACCCACGGGACAGTCGCCCGACCCAAGGAACAGTCGCCCGACCCACGGGACAGTAGCCCGACCCACGGGACAGTCGCTTGAACCACGGCACAGTCGCTTGAACCACGGGACAGTCGCCCGACCCACAGTTCAGTCGCCCGACCCACGGGACAGTCGCATGAACCCACGGGAGAGTCGCCCGATCCACGGGACAGTCACCCGACCCAGGGGCCGTTGCTTGACCCAAGGGACAGTCGCTTGACCCACGGGACAGTTGATTGACCCACGGGACAGTCGCTTGACCCATGGGACATTAGCTTGACCCACGGGACAGTTGCTTGACCCACGGGACAGTTGCTTGACCCAAGAGACAGTCGCTTGACCCACAGGACAGTCGCTTGACCCAAGGGACAGTCGCTTGACCCACGGGACAGTCGCCCGTCCCAAGGGACAGTCACCCGACCCACGGGACAGTCGCTTGACCCACGGGACAGTCGCTTGACCCACGGGACAGTTGCGTGACCCAAGGGACAGTCGCTTAACCCACGGGACAGTTGCTTGACCCACGGGACAGTTGCGCGACCCAAGGGACAGTTGCCCGACCCACGGTACAGTAGCCCGACCCACGGGACAGTCGCATGAACCCACGGGAGAGTCGCCCGACCCACGGGACAGTCACCCGACCCACGGCACAGTCGCTTGACCCACGGGACAGTCGCTTGACCCAAGGGACAGTCGCCCGATCCACGGGACATCCGCATGAACCCACGGGAGAGTCGCCCGACCCACGGGACAGTCACCCGACCCACGGCACAGTCGCTTGACCCACGGGACAGTTGCTTGACCCAAGGGACAGTCGCTTGACCTATGGGACAGTCGCTTGACCCAAGGGACAGTCGCTTGAACAAAGGGACAGTTGCTTGATCCACGGGACTGTTGCTTGACCCACGGGACAGACGCTTGACCCAAGGGACAGTCGCTTGACCCACAGGACAGTTGCTTGACCCACGGGACAGTCACTTGACCCATGGGACAGTCGCTTGACCCACTGAACAGTCTCCCGACCCACGGCACAGTCGCTTGACCCACGGGACAGTCGCTTCACCAACGGGACAGTCGCCCGACCCAAGGGACTGTCTCCTGACCCACGGAACAGTCGCTTGACACACGGGTCAGTCGCTTGACCCACGAGACAGTTGCCCGTCCCAAGGGACAGTCGCCCGACCCATGGGACAGTTGCTTGACGCACAGGACAGTCGCTTGACCCAGGGGACAGTCGCTTGACCCACGGGACAGTCACCCGGCCCACGGCACAGTCGCTTGACCCACGGGACAGTCGCTTTACCCACGGGACAGTCGCCCGACCCAAGGGACTGTCGCCCGACACACGGGACAGTCGCTTGACACACGGGTCAGTCGCTTGACCCACGGGACAGTCGCCCGACCCACGGGACAGTCACCCGACCCACGGCACAGTCGCTTGACCCACGGGACAGTCGCTTGACACACGGGGCAGTCGCTTGACCGACGGGACATTCGCCCGACCCAAGCGACATTCGCCCGATCCACGGGACAGTCGCTTGACCCACAGGACAGTCGCTTGTCCCACGGGACAGTCACTTGACCCATGGGACAGTCACCCGACCCACGGGACAGTCGCTTGACCCACGGGACAGTCGCTTGACACACTGGACTGTCGCCCGACCAACGGGACAGTCAGCTGACCCACGGGACAGTCGCTTGACCCACGGGACAGTCGCTTGCCCCACGGGACAGTCGCTTGACCCACGGGACAGTTGCTTGACCCAAGGGACAGTCGCTTGACCCACGGGACAGTCGCCCGACCCAAGGGACAGTCGCCCGACCCACGGGACAGTAGCCCGACCCACGGGACAGTCGCTTGAACCACGGCACAGTCGCTTGAACCACGGGACAGTCGCCCGACCCACGGGACAGTCACCCGACCCACGGGACAGTCGCTTGACCCACGGGACAGTTGCGTGACCCACGGTACAGTCGCTTGACCCACGGGACAGTCACTTGACCCACGAGACAGTCGCCCGACCCACGGGACAGTCGCTTGACCCACGGGACAGTCGCTTGACCCACGGGACAGTCGCTTGATCCACGGGACAGTCACCCGACCCACGGGACAGTCGCTTGAACCACGGGACAGTCGCTTGACCGACAGGACAGTCGCCCGACCCACGGGACAGTCGCTTGACCCACAGGACAATCGGTTGACCCACGGGACAGTCGCCCGATCCACGGGACAGTCGCTTGACCCACGGGACAGTCACTTGACTCACGAGACAGTCGCCCGACCCAAGGGACAGTCGCCCGACCCAAGGGACAGTCGCTTGACCCACGGGAGAGACGCCCGACGCAAGCGACAGTCGCTTGACGCAAGGGACAGTCGCCCGACCCACTGGACAGTCGCTCAAACCACGGGACAGTCGCTTGACTCACGAGACAGTCGCCCGACCCAAGGGACAGTCGCCCGACCCAAGGGACAGTCGCTTGACCCACGGGACAGACGCCCGACGCAAGCGACAGTCGCTTGACCCACGGGACAATCACTTGACCCACGAGACAGTCGCCCGACCCAAGGGACAGTCGCCCGACCCACGGGACAGTCGCTTGATCCACGGGACAGTCGCTTGACCCACGGGACAGTCGCCCGACCCAAGGGACAGCCGCTTGACCCACGGGACAGTCGCTTGACCTACGGAACAGTCGCCCGACCCAAGGGACAGTCGCTTGACCCACGGAACAGTCGCTCAACCCACGAGACAGACGTTCGACCCAAGGGACAGTCGCCTGACCCAAGGGACAGTCGCTTGACCCACGGGACAATCGCTTGACCCACCGTAAAGTCACCCAACCCACGGGACAGTCGCTTGACCCACGGGACAGTGGCTTGACCCCCGAGACAGTCGCCCGACACACGGGACAGTCGCCCGACCCACAGGACAGTCGCTTGACCCCCGAGACAGTCGCCCGACCCACGGACAGTCGATTGATCCACGGGACAGTTGCTCGACCCACGTGACAGTCGCTTCACCCATGGGACAGTCGCTTGACCCAAGGGACAGTCGCCCGACCCAAGGGACAGTCGCTTGACCCACGGGACAGTCGCCCGACCCATGGACAGTCACTTAATCAACGGGACAGTCGCCCGATCCACGGGACAGTCGCTCGACCCACGGGACAGTCGCTTGACTCACGAGACAGTTGCCCGACCCACGGGACAGTCGCTTGACCCACGGGACTGCCGCCCGACCCACGGGACAGTCGCTTGACCCACGGGACAGTCGCCCGACCCACGGGACAGTCGCTTGACCCACGGGACAGTCGCCCGACCCACGGGACAGTTGCCCGACCCACGGGACAGTCGCTTGACCCACGGGACAGTCGCCCGACCCACGGGACAGTCGCCCGAACCACAGGACAGCCGCTTAATCAACGGGACAGTCGCCCGATCCACGGGACAGTCGCTTGAACCACGGGACAGTCACTTGACCCACGAGACAGTCGCCCGACCCAAGGGACAGTCGCCCGACCCACGGGACAGTCGCTTGACCCACGGGACAGTCGCTTGACCCACGGGACAGTCGCCCGAGCCACGGGACAGTCGCTTGAACCACGGGCCAGTCGCTTGACCCACAGGACATTTGCCCAACCCACGGGACAGTCGCTTGACCCACAGAACAATCGGTTGACCCACGGGACAGTCGCCCGAGCCACGGGACAGTCGCTTGAACCACGGGACAGTCGCTTGACCCACAGGACAGTTGCCCAACCCACGGGACAGTCGCTTGACCCACAGGACAATCGGTTGACCCATGGGACAGTCGCCCGATCCACGGGACAGTCGCTTGACCCATGGGACAGTCGCTTGACTCACGAGACAGTCGCCCGACCCAAGGGACAGTCGCCCGACCCAAGGGACAGTCACTTGACCCACGAGACAGTCGCCTGACCCAAGGGACATTTGCCTGACCCAAGGGACAGTCGATTGACCCACGGGACAGTCGCTTGACCCACGGGACAGTCGCCCGAGCCACGGGACAGTCGCTTGACCCACGGTACAGTCGCCCGACCCACGGGACAGTCGCTTAATCAACGGGACAGTCGCCCGACTCACGGGACAGTCGCTCGACCCATGGGACAGTCGCTTGACCCACGGGACAGACGCCCGACGCAAGCGACAGTCGCCCGACCCACGGGACAGTCGCTTGACCCACGGGACAGTCGCTTGACCCACGGGACAGTCGCCCGACCCAAGGGACAGTCGCTTGACCCACGGGACAGTCGCTTGACCTACGGAACAGTCGCCCGACCTAAGGGACAGTCGCTTGACCCACGGGACAGTCGCTCAACCCACGAGACAGACGTTCGACCCAAGGGACAGTCGCCCGACCCAAGGGACAGTCGCTTGACCCACGGGACAGTCGCTTGACCCACCGTAAAGTCACCCAACCCACGGGACAGTCGCTTGACCCACGGGACTGCCGCCCGACCCACGGGACAGTCGCTTGACCCACGGGACAGTCGCCCGACCCACGGGACAGTCGATTAACCCACGGGACATTCGCTTGACCCCCGAGACAGTCGCCCGACCCCCGAGACAGTCGCCCGACCCACGGGACAGTCGATTGACCCGCGGGACAGTCGCTCGACCCACGTGACAGTCGCTTCACCCACGGGACAGTTGCTTGACCCAAGGGACAGTCGCCCGACCCCCGAGACAGTCGCCCGACCCACGGGACAGTCGATTGACCCACGGGACAGTCGCTCGACCCACGTGACAGTCGCTTCACCCACGGGACAGTTGCTTGACCCAAGGGACAGTCGCCCAACCAAAGGGACAGTCGCTTGACCCGCAGGACAGTCGCCCGACCCACGGGACAGTCGTCCAATCCACGGGACAGTCGATCGACCCACGGGACAGTCGCTTGACTCACGAGACAGTTGCCCGACCCAAGGGACAGTCGCCCGACCCAAGGGACAGTCGCTTGACCCACGGGACAGACGCCCGACGCAAGCGACAGTCGCTTGATCCACGGGACAGTCGCTTGACTCACGAGACAGTCGCCCGACCCAAGAGACAGTCGCCCGACCCACGGGACAGTCGCTTGACCCACGGGACAGTCGCTTGACCCACGGGACAGTCGCATGACCCACGGAACAGTCGCCCGACCCACGGGACAGTCGCTTGACCCACTGGACAGTCGTTCGACCCAAGGGACAGTCGCCCGTCCAAATGGACAGTCGCTTGACCCACAGGACAGTCGCTTGACCCACTGGACAGTCGTTCGACCCAAGGGACAGTCGCTTGACCCACGGGACTGTCGCTTGACCCACGGGACAGTCGCATGACCCACGGAACAGTCGCCCGACCCACGGGACAGACGCTTGACCCACTGGACAGTCGTTCGACCCAAGGGACAGTCGCCCGTCCCAAGGGACAGTCGCTTGACCCACGGGCCAGTCGCATGACCCACGGAACAGTCGACGACCCACGGGACAGTCGCCTGACCCACGGGACAGTCGCTTGACCCAAGGGACAGTCGCCCAACCCAAGGGACAGTCGCTTGACCCACGGGACAGTCGCGCGAACCACGGGACAGTCGCTTAATCAACGGGACAGTCGCCCGATCCACGGGACAGTCGCTCGACCCACGGGACAGTCGCTTGACTCACGAGACAGTCGCCCGAACCAAGGGACAGTCGCCCGACCCAAGGGACTGTCGCTTGACCCACGGGACAGACGCCCGACGCAAGCGACAGTCGCTTGACCCACGGGACAGTCACTTGACCCACGAGACAGTCGCCCGACCCAAGGGACCGTCGCCCGACCCACGGGACAGTCGCTTGACCCACGGGACAGTCGCTTGACCCACGGGACAGTTGCTTGATCCACGGGACAGTTGCTTGACCCAAGGGACAGACGCTTGACCCAAGGGAATGTCGCTTGACCCACGGGACAGTTGCTTGACCCACGGGACAGTTGCTTGACCCATGGGACAGTCACCCGTCCCAAGTGACAGTTGCTTGACCCACGGGACAGTCAGTTGACCCACGGGACAGTCGCCAGACCCACGGGACAGTCGCTTGACCCAAGGGACAGTCGCTTGACCCACGGGACAGTCGCCCGACCCAAGGGACAGTCGCCCGACCCACGGGGCAGTCACTTGCCCCACGGGACAGTCGCTTGACCCACGGGACAGTTGCGTGACCCACGGGACAGTCGCTTGACCCATGGGACAGTTGCTTGACCCACGGGACAGTCGCCCGACCCAAGGGACAGTCGCCCGACCCACGGGACAGTAGCCCGACCCACGGGACAGTCGCTTGAACCACGGCACAGTCGCTTGAACCACGGGACAGTCGCCCGACCCACAGGTCAGTCGCCCGACCCACGGGACAGTCGCATGAACCCACGGGAGAGTCGCCCGACCCACGGGACAGTCACCCGACCCACGGGACAGTTGCTTGACCCAAGGGACAGTCGCTTGACCCACGGGACAGTTGATTGACCCACGGGACAGTCGCTTGACCCATGGGACATTAGCTTGACCCACGGGACAGTTGCTTGACCCACGGGACAGTTGCTTGACCCAAGAGACAGTCGCTTGACCCACAGGACAGTCGCTTGACCCAAGGGACAGTCGCTTGACCCACGGGACAGTCGCCCGTCCCAAGGGACAGTCACCCGACCCACGGGACAGTCGCTTGACCCACGGGACAGTCGCTTGACCCACGGGACAGTTGCGTGACCCAAGGGACAGTCGCTTGACCCACGGGACAGTTGCTTGACCCACGGGACAGTCGCGCGACCCAAGGGACAGTTGCCCGACCCACAGTACAGTAGCCCGACCCACGGGACAGTCGCATGAACCCACGGGAGAGTCGCCCGACCCACGGGACAGTCACCCGACCCACGGCACAGTCGCTTGACCCACGGGACAGTCGCTTGACCCAAGGGACAGTCGCCCGATCCACGGGACATCCGCATGAACCCACGGGAGAGTCGCCCGACCCACGGGACAGTCACCCGACCCACGGCACAGTCGCTTGACCCACGGGACAGTTGCTTGACCCAAGGGACAGTCGCTTGACCTATGGGACAGTCGCTTGACCCAAGGGACAGTCGCTTGAACAAAGGGACAGTTGCTTGATCCACGGGACTGTCGCTTGACCCACTGAACAGTCTCCCGACCCACGGCACAGTCGCTTGACCCACGGGACAGTCGCTTCACCAACGGGACAGTCGCCCGACCCAAGGGACTGTCTCCTGACCCACGGAACAGTCGCTTGACACACGGGTCAGTCGCTTGACCCACGAGACAGTTGCCCGTCCCAAGGGACAGTCGCCCGACCCATGGGACAGTTGCTTGATGCACAGGACAGTCGCTTGACCCAGGGGACAGTCGCTTGACCCACGGGACAGTCACCCGGCCCACGGCACAGTCGCTTGACCCACGGGACAGTCGCTTTACCCACGGGACAGTCGCCCGACCCAAGGGACTGTCGTCCGACACACGGGACAGTCGCTTGACACACGGGTCAGTCGCTTGACCCACGGGACAGTCGCCCGACCCACGGGACAGTCACCCGACCCACGGCACAGTTGCTTGACCCACGGGACAGTCGCTTGACACACGGGGCAGTCGCTTGACCGACGGGACATTCGCCCGACCCAAGCGACATTCGCCCGATCCACGGGACAGTCGCTTGACCCACAGGACAGTCGCTTGTCCCACGGGACAGTCACTTGACCCATGGGACAGTCACCCGACCCACGGGACAGTCGCTTGACCCACGGGACAGTCGCTTGACACACTGGACTGTCGCCCGACCAACGGGACAGTCAGCTGACCCACGGGACAGTCGCTTGACCCACGGGACAGTCGCTTGCCCCACGGGACAGTCGCTTGACCCACGGGACAGTTGCTTGACCCAAGGGACAGTCGCTTGACCCACGGGACAGTCGCCCGACCCAAGGGACAGTCGCCCGACCCACGGGACAGTAGCCCGACCCACGGGACAGTCGCTTGAACCACGGCACAGTCGCTTGAACCACGGGACAGTCGCCCGACCCACGGGACAGTCACCCGACCCACGGGACAGTCGCTTGACCCACGGGACAGTTGCGTGACCCACGGTACAGTCGCTTGACCCATGGGACAGTTGCTTGACCCACGGGACAGTCGCCCGACCCAAGGCACAGTCGCCCGACCCACGGGACAGTAGCCCGACCCACGGGACAGTCGCTTGAACCACGGCACAGTCGCTTGAACCACGGGACAGTCGCCCGACCCACAGTTCAGTCGCCCGACCCACGGGACAGTCGCATGAACCCACGGGAGAGTCGCCCGATCCACGGGACAGTCACCCGACCCAGGGGCCGTTGCTTGACCCAAGGGACAGTCGCTTGACCCACGGGACAGTTGATTGACCCACGGGACAGTCGCTTGACCCATGGGACATTAGCTTGACCCACGGGACAGTTGCTTGACCCACGGGACAGTTGCTTGACCCAAGAGACAGTCGCTTGACCCACAGGACAGTCGCTTGACCCAAGGGACAGTCGCTTGACCCACGGGACAGTCGCCCGTCCCAAGGGACAGTCACCCGACCCACGGGACAGTCGCTTGACCCACGGGACAGTCGCTTGACCCACGGGACAGTTGCGTGACCCAAGGGACAGTCGCTTGACCCACGGGACAGTTGCTTGACCCACGGGACAGTCGCGCGACCCAAGGGACAGTTGCCCGACCCACGGTACAGTAGCCCGACCCACGGGACAGTCGCATGAACCCACGGGAGAGTCGCCCGACCCACGGGACAGTCACCCGACCCACGGCACAGTCGCTTGACCCACGGGACAGTCGCTTGACCCAAGGGACAGTCGCCCGATCCACGGGACATCCGCATGAACCCACGGGAGAGTCGCCCGACCCACGGGACAGTCACCCGACCCACGGCACAGTCGCTTGACCCACGGGACAGTTGCTTGACCCAAGGGACAGTCGCTTGACCTATGGGACAGTCGCTTGACCCAAGGGACAGTCGCTTGAACAAAGGGACAGTTGCTTGATCCACGGGACTGTTGCTTGACCCACGGGACAGACGCTTGACCCAAGGGACAGTCGCTTGACCAACAGGACAGTTGCTTGACCCACGGGACAGTCACTTGACCCATGGGACAGTCGCTTGACCCACTGAACAGTCTCCCGACCCACGGCACAGTCGCTTGACCCACGGGACAGTCGCTTCACCAACGGGACAGTCGCCCGACCCAAGGGACTGTCTCCTGACCCACGGAACAGTCGCTTGACACACGGGTCAGTCGCTTGACCCACGAGACAGTTGCCCGTCCCAAGGGACAGTCGCCCGACCCATGGGACAGTTGCTTGACGCACAGGACAGTCGCTTGACCCAGGGGACAGTCGCTTGACCCACGGGACAGTCACCCGGCCCACGGCACAGTCGCTTGACCCACGGGACAGTCGCTTTACCCACGGGACAGTCGCCCGACCCAAGGGACTGTCGCCCGACACACGGGACAGTCGCTTGACACACGGGTCAGTCGCTTGACCCACGGGACAGTCGCCCGACCCACGGGACAGTCACCCGACCCACGGCACAGTCGCTTGACCCACGGGACAGTCGCTTGACACACGGGGCAGTCGCTTGACCGACGGGACATTCGCCCGACCCAAGCGACATTCGCCCGATCCACGGGACAGTCGCTTGACCCACAGGACAGTCGCTTGTCCCAAGGGACAGTCACTTGACCCATGGGACAGTCACCCGACCCACGGGACAGTCGCTTGACCCACGGGACAGTCGCTTGACACACTGGACTGTCGCCCGACCAACGGGACAGTCAGCTGACCCACGGGACAGTCGCTTGACCCACGGGACAGTCGCTTGCCCCACGGGACAGTCGCTTGACCCACGGGACAGTTGCTTGACCCAAGGGACAGTCGCTTGACCCACGGGACAGTCGCCCGACCCAAGGGACAGTCGCCCGACCCACGGGACAGTAGCCCGACCCACGGGACAGTCGCTTGAACCACGGCACAGTCGCTTGAACCACGGGACAGTCGCCCGACCCACGGGACAGTCACCCGACCCACGGGACAGTCGCTTGACCCACGGGACAGTTGCGTGACCCACGGTACAGTCGCTTGACCCATGGGACAGTTGCTTGACCCACGGGACAGTCGCCCGACCCAAGGAACAGTCGCCCGACCCACGGGACAGTAGCCCGACCCACGGGACAGTCGCTTGAACCACGGCACAGTCGCTTGAACCACGGGACAGTCGCCCGACCCACAGTTCAGTCGCCCGACCCACGGGACAGTCGCATGAACCCACGGGAGAGTCGCCCGATCCACGGGACAGTCACCCGACCCAGGGGCCGTTGCTTGACCCAAGGGACAGTCGCTTGACCCACGGGACAGTTGATTGACCCACGGGACAGTCGCTTGACCCATGGGACATTAGCTTGACCCACGGGACAGTTGCTTGACCCACGGGACAGTTGCTTGACCCAAGAGACAGTCGCTTGACCCACAGGACAGTCGCTTGACCCAAGGGACAGTCGCTTGACCCACGGGACAGTCGCCCGTCCCAAGGGACAGTCACCCGACCCACGGGACAGTCGCTTGACCCACGGGACAGTCGCTTGACCCACGGGACAGTTGCGTGACCCAAGGGACAGTCGCTTAACCCACGGGACAGTTGCTTGACCCACGGGACAGTTGCGCGACCCAAGGGACAGTTGCCCGACCCACGGTACAGTAGCCCGACCCACGGGACAGTCGCATGAACCCACGGGAGAGTCGCCCGACCCACGGGACAGTCACCCGACCCACGGCACAGTCGCTTGACCCACGGGACAGTCGCTTGACCCAAGGGACAGTCGCCCGATCCACGGGACATCCGCATGAACCCACGGGAGAGTCGCCCGACCCACGGGACAGTCACCCGACCCACGGCACAGTCGCTTGACCCACGGGACAGTTGCTTGACCCAAGGGACAGTCGCTTGACCTATGGGACAGTCGCTTGACCCAAGGGACAGTCGCTTGAACAAAGGGACAGTTGCTTGATCCACGGGACTGTTGCTTGACCCACGGGACAGACGCTTGACCCAAGGGACAGTCGCTTGACCCACAGGACAGTTGCTTGACCCACGGGACAGTCACTTGACCCATGGGACAGTCGCTTGACCCACTGAACAGTCTCCCGACCCACGGCACAGTCGCTTGACCCACGGGACAGTCGCTTCACCAACGGGACAGTCGCCCGACCCAAGGGACTGTCTCCTGACCCACGGAACAGTCGCTTGACACACGGGTCAGTCGCTTGACCCACGAGACAGTTGCCCGTCCCAAGGGACAGTCGCCCGACCCATGGGACAGTTGCTTGACGCACAGGACAGTCGCTTGACCCAGGGGACAGTCGCTTGACCCACGGGACAGTCACCCGGCCCACGGCACAGTCGCTTGACTCACGGGACAGTCGCTTTACCCACGGGACAGTCGCCCGACCCAAGGGACTGTCGCCCGACACACGGGACAGTCGCTTGACACACGGGTCAGTCGCTTGACCCACGGGACAGTCGCCCGACCCACGGGACAGTCACCCGACCCACGGCACAGTCGCTTGACCCACGGGACAGTCGCTTGACACACGGGGCAGTCGCTTGACCGACGGGACATTCGCCCGACCCAAGCGACATTCGCCCGATCCACGGGACAGTCGCTTGACCCACAGGACAGTCGCTTGTCCCACGGGACAGTCACTTGACCCATGGGACAGTCACCCGACCCACGGGACAGTCGCTTGACCCACGGGACAGTCGCTTGACACACTGCACTGTCGCCCGACCAACGGGACAGTCAGCTGACCCACGGGACAGTCGCTTGACCCACGGGACAGTCGCTTGCCCCACGGGACAGTCGCTTGACCCACGGGACAGTTGCTTGACCCAAGGGACAGTCGCTTGACCCACGGGACAGTCGCCCGACCCAAGGGACAGTCGCCCGACCCACGGGACAGTAGCCCGACCCACGGGACAGTCGCTTGAACCACGGCACAGTCGCTTGAACCACGGGACAGTCGCCCGACCCACGGGACAGTCACCCGACCCACGGGACAGTCGCTTGACCCACGGGACAGTTGCGTGACCCACGGTACAGTCGCTTGACCCATGGGACAGTTGCTTGACCCACGGGACAGTCGCCCGACCCAAGGAACAGTCGCCCGACCCACGGGACAGTAGCCCGACCCACGGGACAGTCGCTTGAACCACGGCACAGTCGCTTGAACCACGGGACAGTCGCCCGACCCACAGTTCAGTCGCCCGGCCCACAGGACAGTCGCATGAACCCACGGGAGAGTCGCCCGATCCACGGGACAGTCACCCGACCCAGGGGCCGTTGCTTGACACAAGGGACAGTCGCTTGACCCACGGGACAGTTGATTGACCCACGGGACAGTCGCTTGACCCATGGGACATTAGCTTGACCCACGGGACAGTTGCTTGACCCACGGGACAGTTGCTTGACCCAAGAGACAGTCGCTTGACCCACAGGACAGTCGCTTGACCCAAGGGACAGTCGCTTGACCCACGGGACAGTCGCCCGTCCCAAGGGACAGTCACCCGACCCACGGGACAGTCGCTTGACCCACGGGACAGTCGCTTGACCCACGGGACAGTTGCGTGACCCAAGGGACAGTCGCTTGACCCACGGGACAGTTGCTTGACCCACGGGACAGTCGCGCGACCCAAGGGACAGTTGCCCGACCCACGGTACAGTAGCCCGACCCACGGGACAGTCGCATGAACCCACGGGAGAGTCGCCCGACCCACGGGACAGTCACCCGACCCACGGCACAGTCGCTTGACCCACGGGACAGTCACTTGACCCAAGGGACAGTCGCCCGATCCACGGGACATCCGCATGAACCCACGGGAGAGTCGCCCGACCCACGGGACAGTCACCCGACCCACGGCACAGTCGCTTGACCCACGGGACAGTTGCTTGACCCAAGGGACAGTCGCTTGACCTATGGGACAGTCGCTTGACCCAAGGGACAGTCGCTTGAACAAAGGGACAGTTGCTTGATCCACGGGACTGTTGCTTGACCCACGGGACAGACGCTTGACCCAAGGGACAGTCGCTTGACCCACAGGACAGTTGCTTGACCCACGGGACAGTCACTTGACCCATGGGACAGTCGCTTGACCCACTGAACAGTCTCCCGACCCACAGCACAGTCGCTTGACCCACGGGACAGTCGCTTGACCCAAGGGACAGTCGCCCGATCCACGGGACATCCGCATGAACCCACGGGAGAGTCGCCCGACCCACGGGACAGTCACCCGACCCACGGCACAGTCGCTTAACCCACGGGACAGTTGCTTGACCCAAGGGACAGTCGCTTGACCTATGGGACAGTCGCTTGACCCAAGGGACAGTCGCTTGAACAAAGGGACAGTTGCTTGATCCACGGGACTGTTGCTTGACCCACGAGACAGTTGCCCGTCCCAAGGGACAGTCGCCCGACCCACGGGACAGTTGCTTGACGCACAGGACAGTCGCTTGACCCAGGGGACAGTCGCTTGACCCACGGGACAGTCACCCGACCCACGGCACAGTCGCTTGACACACGGGTCAGTCGCTTGACCCACGGGATAGTCGCCCGACCCACGGGACAGTCGCTTGAACAAAGGGACAGTTGCTTGATCCACGGGACTGTTGCTTGAACCACGAGACAGTTGCCCGTCCCAAGGGACAGTCGCCCGACCCACGGGACAGTTGCTTGACGCACAGGATAGTCGCTTGACCCAGGGGACAGTCGCTTGACCCACGGGACAGTCACCCGACCCACGGCACAGTCGCTTGACACATGGGTCAGTCGCTTGACCCACGGGACAGTCGCCCGACCCACGGGACAGTCACCCGACCCACGGCACAGTCGCTTGACCCACGGGACAGTCGCTTGACACACGGGGCAGTCGCTTGACCGACGGGACATTCGCCCGACCCAAGCGACATTCGCCCGATCCACGGGACAGTCGCTTGACCCACAGGACAGTCGCTTGTCCCACGGGACAGTCGCTTGACCCATGGGACAGTCACCCGACCCACGGGACAGTCGCTTGACCCACGGGACAGTCGCTTGACACATTGGACTGTCGCCCGACCAACGGGACAGTCAGCTGACCCACGGGACAGTCGCTTGACCCACGGGACAGTCGCTTGCTCCACGGGACAGTCGCTTGACCCACGGGACAGTTGCTTGACCCAAGGGACAGTCGCTTGACCCACGGGACAGTCGCCCGACCCAAGGGACAGTCGCCCGACCCACGGGACAGTAGCCCGACCCACGGCACAGTCGCTTGACCCACGGGACAGTCGCTTGACACACGGGGCAGTCGCTTGACCGACGGGACATTCGCCCGACCCAAGCGACATTCGCCCGACCCACGGGACAGTCGCTTGACCCACGGGACAGTCGCTTGACACACTGGACTGTCGCCCGACCAACGGGACAGTCAGCTGACCCACGGGACAGTCGCTTGACCCACGGGACAGTCGCTTGCCCCACGGGACAGTCGCTTGACCCACGGGACAGTAGCTTGACCCAAGGGACAGTCGCTTGACCCACGGGACAGTCGCCCGACCCAAGGGACAGTCGCCCGACCCACGGGACAGTAGCCCGACCCACGGGACAGTCGCTTGAACCACGGCACAGTCGCTTGAACCACGGGACAGTCGCCCGACCCACGGGACAGTCACCCGACCCACGGCACAGTCGCTTGACCTACGGGACAGTCGCTTGACCCACGGGACAGTCGCCCGACCCAAGGGACAGTCGCCCGATCCACGGGACAGTCGCATGAACCCACGAGAGAGTCGTCCGACCCACGGGACAGTCAGCTGACCCACGGGACAGTCGCTTGACCCACGGGACAGTCGCTTGCCCCACGGGACAGTCGCTTGACCCACGGGACAGTTGCTTTACCCAAGGGACAGTCGCTTGACCCACGGGACAGTCGCTTGACACACGGGACAGTCGCTTGACCCACGGGACAGTCGCTTGCCCCACGGGACATTCGCTTGACCCACGGGACAGTCGCTTTACCCAAGGGACAGTCGCTTGACCCACGGGACAGTTGCTTGACCCACGGGACAGTAGCCCGAACCACGGGACAGTCGCCCGACCCACGAGACAGTCGCTTGACCCAAGGGACAGTCGCTTGACCCACGGGACAGTTGCTTGACCCAAGGGACAGTCGCTTGACCCACGGGACAGTTGATTGACCCACGGGACAGTCGCTTGACCCATGGGACATTAGCTTGACCCACGGGACAGTTGCTTGAACCACGGGACAGTTGCTTGACCCAAGGGACAGACGCTTGACCCAAGGGACAGTCGCTTGACCCTAGGGACAGTTGCTTGACCCACGGGACAGTTGCTTGACCCATGGGACAGTCACCCGTCACAAGTGACAGTTGCTTGACCCACGGAACAGTCAGTTGACCCACGAGACAGTCGCCAGACCCACGGGACAGTCGCTTGACCCACGGGACAGTCGCTTGACCCAAGGGACAGTCGCTTGACCCACGGGACAGTCGCCCGACCCAAGGGACAGTCGCTCGACGCACGGGACAGTCACTTGCCCCACGGGACAGTCGCTTGACCCATGGGACAGTTGCGTGACCCAAGGGACAGTCGCTTGATCCACGGGACAGTTGCTTGACCCACGGGACAGTCGCCCGACCCAAGGGACAGTCGCCCGACCCACGGGACAGTAGCCCGACCCACGGGACAGTCGCTTGAAGCACGGCACAGTCGCTTGAACCATGGGACTGTCGCCCGACCCACGGGACAGTCGCCCGACCCACGGGACAGTTGATTGACCCACGGGACAGTCGCTTGACCCATGGGACATTAGCTTGACCCACGGGACAGTTGCTTGATCCACGGGACAGTTGCTTGACCCAAGGGACAGACGCTTGACCCAAGGGACAGTCGCTTGACCCTAGGGACAGTTGCTTGACCCACGGGACAGTTGCTTGACCCACGGGACAGTTGCTTTACCCAAGGGACAGTCGCTTGACCCACGGGACAGTTGATTCACCTATGGGACAGTCGCTTGACCCATGGGACATTAGCTTGACCCACGGGACAGTTGCTTGACCCACGGGACAGTTGCTTGACCCAAGGGGCAGATGCTTGACCCAAGGGACAGTCGCTTGACCCACGGGACAGTTGCATGACCCACGGGACAGTTGCTTGACCCATGGGACAGTCACCCGTCACAAGTGACAGTTGCTTGACCCACGGGACAGTCAGTTGACCCACGAGACAGTCGCCAGACCCACGGGACAGTCGCTTGACCCACGGGACAGTCGCTTGACCCAAGGGACAGTCGCTTGACCCACGGGACAGTCGCCCGACCCAAGGGACAGTCGCTCGACCCACGGGACAGTCACTTGCCCCACGGGACAGTCGCTTGACCCACGGGACAGTTGCGTGACCCAAGGGACAGTCGCTTGACCCACGGGACAGTTGCTTGACCCACGGGACAGTCGCCCGACCCAAGGGACAGTCGCCCGACCCACGGGACAGTAGCCCGACCCACGGGACAGTCGCTTGAACCACGGCACAGTCGCTTGAACCATGGGACAGTCGCCCGACCCACGGGACAGTCACCCGACCCACGCCACAGTCGCTTGACCCACGGGACAGTCGCTTGACCCACGGGACAGTCGCCCGACCCAAGGGACAGTCGCCCGATCCACGGGACAGTCGCATGAACCCACGAGAGAGTCGTCCGACCCACGGGACAGTCAGCTGACCCACGGGACAGTCGCTTGACCCACGGGACAGTCGCTTGCACCACGGGACAGTCGCTTGACCCACGGGACAGTTGCTTGACCCAAGGGACAGTCGCTTGACCCACGGGACAGTTGCTTGACCCACGGGACAGTAGCCCGACCCACGGGACAGTCGCCCGACCCACGGGACAGTCGCTTGACCCACGGGACAGTCGCTTGACCCACGGGACAGTTGCTTGACCCAAGGGACAGTCGCTTGACCCACAGGACAGTTGATTGACCCACGGGACAGTCGCTTGACCCATGGGACATTAGCTTGACCCACAGGACAGTTGCTTGATCCATGGGACAGTTGCTTGACCCAAGGGACAGACGCTTGACCCAAGGGACAGTCGCTTGACCCACGGGACAGTTGCTTGACCCACGGGACAGTAGCTTGACCCATGGGACAGTCACCCGTCCCAAGTGACAGTTGCTTGACCCACGGGACAGTCAGTTGACCCACGGGACAGTCGCCAGACCCACGGGACAGTCGCTTGACCCACGGGACAGTCGCTTGACCCAAGGGACAGTCGCTTGACCCACGGGACAGTCGCCCGACCCAAGGGACAGTCGCCCGACCCACGGGGCAGTCACTTGCCCCACGGGACAGTCGCTTGACCCACGGGACAGTTGTGTGATTCACGGGACAGTCGCTTGACCCACGGGACAGTTGCTTGACCCACTGGACAGTCGCCCGACCCAAGGGACAGTCGCCCGACCCACGGGACAGTAGCCCGACCCACGGGACAGTCGCTTGAACCACGGCACAGTCGCTTGAACCACGGGACAGTCGCCCGACCCACAGGTCAGTCGCCCGACCCACGGGACAGTCGCATGAACCCACGGGAGGGTCGCCCGACCCACGGGACAGTCACCCGACCCACGGGACAGTTGCTTGACCCAAGGGACAGTCGCTTGACCCACGGGACAGTCGCTTGACCCACGGGACAGTTACATGACCCACGGGACAGTTGCTTGACCCATGGGACAGTCACCCGTCACAAGTGACAGTTGCTTGACCCACGGGACAGTCAGTTGACCCACGAGACAGTCGCCAGACCCACGGGACAGTCGCTTGACCCACGGGACAGTCGCTTGACCCAAGGGACAGTCGCTTGACCCACGGGACAGTCGCCCGACACAAGGGACAGTCGCCCGACCCACGGGACAGTCACTTGCCCCACGGGACAGTCGCTTGACCCACGGGACAGTTGCGTGACCCAAGGGACAGTCGCTTGACCCATGGGACAGTTGCTTGACCCACGGGACAGTCGCCCGACCCAAGGGACAGTCGCCCGACCCACGGGACAGTAGCCCGACCCACGGGACAGTCGCTTGAACCACGGCACAGTCGCTTGAACCATGGGACAGTCGCCCGACCCACGGGACAGTCACCCGACCCACGCCACAGTCGCTTGACCCACGGGACAGTCGCTTGACCCACGGGACAGTCGCCCGACCCAAGGGACAGTCGCCCGATCCACGGGACAGTCGCATGAACCCACGAGAGAGTCGTCCGACCCACGGGACAGTCAGCTGACCCACGGGACAGTCGCTTGACCCACGGGACAGTCGCTTGCACCACGGGACAGTCGCTTGACCCACGGGACAGTTGCTTACCCAAGGGACAGTCGCTTGACCCACGGGACAGTTGCTTGACCCACGGGACAGTAGCCCGACCCACGGGACAGTTGCCCGACCCACGGGACAGTCGCTTGACCCACGGGACAGTCGCTTGACCCACGGGACAGTTGCTTGACCAAGGGACAGTCGCTTGACCCACGGGACAGTTGATTGACCCACGGGACAGTCGCTTGACCCATGGGACATTAGCTTGACCCACGGGACAGTTGCTTGATCCACGGGACAGTTGCTTGACCCAAGGGACAGACGCTTGACCCAAGGGACAGTCGCTTGACCCACGGGACAGTTGCTTGACCCACGGGACAGTAGCTTGACCCATGGGACAGTCACCCGTCCCAAGTGACAGTTGCTTGACCCACGGGACAGTCAGTTGACCCACGGGACAGTCGCCAGACCCACGGGACAGTCGCTTGACCCACGGGACAGTCGCTTGACCCAAGGGACAGTCGCTTGACCAACGGGACAGTCGCCCGACCCAAGGGACAGTCGCCCGACCCATGGGGCAGTCACTTGCCCCACGGGACAGTCGCTTGACCCACGGGACAGTTGCGTGATCCACGGGACAGTCGCTTGACCCACGGGACAGTTGCTTGACCCACTGGACAGTCACCCGACCCAAGGGACAGTTGCCCGACCCACGGGACAGTAGCCCGACCCACGGGACAGTCGCTTGAACCACGGCACAGTCGCTTGAAGCACGGGACAGTCGCCCGACCCACAGGTCAGTCGCCCGACCCACGGGACAGTCGCATGAACCCACGGGAGGGTCGCCCGACCCACGGGACAGTCACCCGACCCACGGGACAGTTGCTTGACCCAAGGGACAGTCGCTTGACCCACGGGACAGTTGATTGTCCCACGGGACAGTCGCTTGACCCATGGGACTTTAGCTTGTCCCACGGGACAGTTTCTTGACCCACGGGACAGTTGCTTGACCCAAGGGACAGTCGCTTGACCCACAGGACAGTCGCTTGACCCAAGGGACAGTCGCTTGACCCACGGGACAGTCGCCCGTCCCAAGGGACAGTCACCCGACCCACGGGACAGTCGCTTGACCCACGGGACAGTCGCCCGACCCAAGGGACAGTCGCCTGACCCACGGGACAGTTGCTTGACCCACGGGACAGTTGCTTGACCCATGGGACAGTCACCCGTCCAAAGTGACAGTTGCTTGACCCACGGGACAGTCAGTTGACCCACGGGACAGTCGCCAGACCCACGGGACAGTCGCTTGACCCAAGGGACAGTCGCTTGACCCACGGGACAGTCGCCCGACCCAAGGGACAGTCGCCCGACCCACGGGGCAGTCACTTGCCCCACGGGACAGTCGCTTGACCCACGGGATAGTTGCGTGACCCACGGGACAGTCGCTTGACCCATGGGACAGTTGCTTGACCCACGGGACAGTCGCCCGACCCAAGGGACAGTCGCCCGACCCACGGGACAGTAGCCCGACCCACGGGACAGTCGCTTGAACCACGGCACAGTCGCTTGAACCACGGGACAGTCGCCCGACCCACAGGTCAGTCGCCCGACCCACGGGACAGTCGCATGAACCCACGGGAGAGTCGCCTGACCCACGGGACAGTCACCCGACCCACGGGACAGTTGCTTGACCCAAGGGACAGTCGCTTGACCCACGGGACAGTTGATTGACCCACGGGACAGTCGCTTGACCCATGGGACATTAGCTTGACCCACGCGACAGATGCTTGACCCACGGGACAGTTGCTTGACCCAAGAGACAGTCGCTTGACCCACAGGACAGTCGCTTGACCCAAGGGACAGTCGCTTGACCCACGGGACAGTCGCCCGTCCCAAGGGACAGTCACCCGACCCACGGGACAGTCGCGTGACCCACGGGACAGTCGCTTGACCCACGGGACAGTTGCGTGACCCACGGGACAGTCGCTTGACCCACGGGACAGTTGCTTGACCCACGGGACAGTCGCGCGACCCAAGGGTCAGTTGCCCGACCCACGGTACAGTAGCCCGACCCACGGGACAGTCGCATGAACCCACGGGAGAGTCGCCCGACCCACGGGACAGTCACCCGACCCACGGCACAGTCGCTTGACCCACGGGACAGTCGCTTGACCCAAGGGACAGTCGCCCGATCCACGGGACATCCGCATGAACCCACGGGAGAGTCGCCCGACCCACGGGACAGTCACCCGACCCACGGCACAGTCGCTTGACCCACGGGACAGTTGCTTGACCCAAGGGACAGTCGCTTGACCTAAGGGACAGTCGCTTGACCCAAGGGACAGTCGCTTGAACAACGGGACAGTTGCTTGATCCACGGGACTGTTGCTTGACCCAAGGGACAGACGCTTGACCCAAGGGACAGTCGCTTGACCCACAGGACAGTTGCTTGACCCACGGGACAGTCACTTGACCCATGGGACAGTCGCTTGACCCACTGAACAGTCTCCCGACCCACGGCACAGTCGCTTGACCCACGGGACAGTCGCTTCACCAACGGGACAGTCGACCGACCCAAGGGACTGTCTCCTGACCCACGGAACAGTCGCTTGACACACGGGTCAGTCGCTTGACCCACGAGACAGTTGCCCGTCCCAAGGGACAGTCGCCCGACCCACGGGACAGTTGCTTGACGCACAGGACACTCGCTTGACCCAGGGGACAGTCGCTTGACCCACGGGACAGTCACCCGACCCACGGCACAGTCGCTTGACCCACGGGACAGTCGCTTTACCCACGCGACAGTCGCCCGACCCAAGGGACTGTCGCCCGACCCACGGGACAGTCGCTTGACACACGGGTCAGTCGCTTGACCCACGGGACAGTCGCCCGACCCACGGGACAGTCACCCGACCCACGGCACAGTCGCTTGAGCCACGGGACAGTCGCTTGACACACGGGGCAGTCGCTTGACCGACGGGACATTCGCCCGACCCAAGCGACATTCGCCCGATCCACGGGACAGTCGCTTGACCCACAGGACAGTCGCTTGTCCCACGGGACAGTCGCTTGACCCATGGGACAGTCACCCGACCCACGGGACAGTCGCTTGACCCACGGGACAGTCGCTTGACACACTGGACTGTCGCCCGACCAACGGGACAGTCAGCTGACCCACGGGACAGTCGCTTGACCCACGGGACAGTCGCTTGCCCCACGGGACAGTCGCTTGACCCACGGGACAGTTGCTTGACCCAAGGGACAGTCGCTTGACCCACGGGACAGTCGCCCGACCCAAGGGACAGTCGCCCGACCCACGGGAGAGTAGCCCGACCCACGGGACAGTCGCTTGAACCACGGCACAGTCGCTTGAACCACGGGACAGTCGCCCGACCCACGGGACAGTCACCCGACCCACGGCACAGTCGCTTGACCCACGGGACAGTCGCTTGACCCACGGGACAGTCGCCCGACCCAAGGGACAGTCGCCCGATCCACGGGACAGTCGCATGAACCCACGAGAGAGTCGTCCGACCCACCGGACAGTCAGCTGACCCACGGGACAGTCGCTTGACCCACGGGACAGTCGCTTGCCCCACGGGACAGTCGCTTGACCCACGGGACAGTAGCCCGACCCACGGGACAGTCGCCCGACCCACGAGACAGTCGCTTGACCCAAGGGACAGTCGCTTGACCCACGGGACAGTTGCTTGACCCAAGGGACAGTCGCTTGACCCACGGGACTGTTGATTGACCCACGGGACAGTCGCTTGACCCATGGGACATTAGCTTGACCCACGGGACAGTTGCTTGATCCACGGGACAGTTGCTTGACCCAAGGGACAGACGCTTGACCCAAGGGACAGTCGCTTGACCCTAGGGACAGTTGCTTGACCCACGGGACAGTTGCTTGACCCACGGGACAGTTGCTTTACCCAAGGGACAGTCGCTTGACCCACGGGACAGTTGATTGACACACGGGACAGTCGCTTGACCCATGGGACATTAGCTTGACCCACGGGACAGTTGCTTGACCCACGGGACAGTTGCTTGACCCAAGGGGCAGACGCTTGACCCAAGGGACAGTTGCATGACCCACGGGACAGTTGCTTGACCCATGGAACAGTCACCCGTCACAAGTGACATTTGCTTGACCCACGGGACAGTCAGTTGACCCACGAGACAGTCGCCAGACCCACGGGCCAGTCGCTTGACCCACGGGACAGTCGCTTGACCCAAGGGACAGTCGCTTGACCCACGGGACAGTCGCCCGACCCAAGGGACAGTCGCCCGACCCACGGGACAGTCACTTGCCCCACGGGACAGTCGCTTGACCCACAGGACAGTTGCGTGACCCAAGGGACAGTCGCTTGACCCACGGGACAGTTGCTTGACCCACGGGACAGTCGCCCGACCCAAGGGACAGTC
The DNA here is from genome assembly GCF_044704955.1 of Pristiophorus japonicus. Lineage (NCBI taxonomy): Eukaryota > Metazoa > Chordata > Chondrichthyes > Pristiophoridae > Pristiophorus > Pristiophorus japonicus. The sequence continues at coordinate 100,075 of NW_027253369.1, forward strand.
GCCCGACCCACGGGACAGTCACCCGACCCACGCCACAGTCGCTTGACCCACGGGACAGTCGCTTGACACACGGGACAGTCGCCCGATCCAAGGGACAGTCGCCCGATCCACGGGACAGTCGCATGAACCCACGAGAGAGTCGTCCGACCCACGGGACAGTCAGCTGACCCACGGGACAGTCGCTTGACCCACGGGACAATCGCTTGCACCACGGGACAGTCGCTTGACCCACGGGACAGTTGCTTTACCCAAGGGACAGTCGCTTGACCCACGGGACAGTAGCCCGACCCACGGGACAGTCGCCCGACCCACGGGACAGTCGCTTGACCCACGGGACAGTCGCTTGACCCACGGGACAGTTGCTTGACCCAAGGGACAGTCGCTTGACCCACGGGACAGTTGATTGACCCACGGGACAATCGCTTGACCCATGGGACATTAGCTTGACCCACGGGACAGTTGCTTGATCCACGGGACAGTTGCTTGAAACAAGGGACAGACGCTTGACACACGGGACAGTTGCTTGACCCACGGGACAGTAGCTTGACCCATGGGACAGTCACCCGTCCCAAGTGACAGTTGCTTGACCCACGGGACAGTCAGTTGACCCACGGGACAGTCGCCAGACCCACGGGACAGTCGCTTGACCCACGGGACAGTCGCTTGACCCAAGGGACAGTCGCTTGACCCACGGGACAGTCGCCCGACCCAAGGGAGAGTCGCCCGACCCACGGGGCAGTCACTTGCCCCACGGGACAGTCGCTTGACCCACGGGACAGCTGCGTGATCCACGGGACAGTCGCTTGACCCACGGGACAGTTGCTTGACCCACTGGACAGTCGCCCGACCCAAGGGACAGTCGCCCGACCCACGGGACAGTAGCCCGACCCACGGGACAGTCGCTTGAACCACGGGACAGTCGCCCGACCCACGGGACAGTCGCATGAACCCACGGGAGGGTCGCCCGACCCACGGAACTGTCACCCGACCCACGGGACAGTTGCTTGACCCAAGGGACAGTCGCTTGACCCACGGGACAGTTGATTGACCAACGGGACAGTCGCCTGACCCACGGGACAGTCGCTTGACACACGGGTCAGTCGCTTGACCAACGGGACAGTTGCCCGACCCACGGGACAGTCGCATGAACCCACGGGAGGGTCTCCCGACCCACGGAACAGTCACCCGACCCACGGGACAGTTGCTTGACCCAAGGGACAGTCGCTTGACCCACGGGACAGTTGATTGACCAACGGGACAGTCGCTTGACCCATGGGACATTAGCTTGACCCACGGGACAGTTGCTTGACCCACGGGACAGTTGCTTGACCCAAGGGACAGTCGCTTGACCCACAGGACAGTCGCTTGACCCAAGGGACAGTCGCTTGACCCACGGGACAGTCGCCCGTCCCAAGGGACAGTCACCCGACCCACGGGACAGTCGCTTGACCCACGGGACAGTCGCTTGAGCCACGGGACAGTTGCGTGACCCAAGGGACAGTCGCTTGACCCACGGGACAGTTGCTTGACCCACGGGACAGTCGCGCGACCCAAGGAACAGTTGCCCGACCCACGGGACAGTAGCCCGACCCACGGGACAGTCGCATGAACCCACGGGAGAGTCGCCCGACCCACGGGACAGTCACCCGACCCACGGCACAGTCGCTTGACCCACGGGACAGTCGCTTGACCCAAGGGACAGTCGCCCGATCCACGGGACATCCGCATGAACCCACGGGAGAGTCGCCCGACCCACGGGACAGTCACCCGACCCACGGCACAGTCGCTTGACCCACGGGACAGTCGCTTGAACAACGGGACAATTGCTTGATCCACGGGACTGTTGCTTGACCCAAGGGACAGTCGCTTGACCCACAGGACAGTTGCTTGACCCACGGGACAGTCACTTGACCCATGGGACAGTCGCTTGACCCACTGAACAGTCTCCCGACCCACGGCACAGTCGCTTGACCCACGGGACAGTCGCTTCACCAACGGGACAGTCGCCCGACCCAAGGGACTGTCTCCTGACCCACGGAACAGTCGCTTGACACACGGGTCAGTCGCTTGACCCACGAGACAGTTGCCCGTCCCAAGGAACAGTCGCCCGACCCACGGGACAGTTGCTTGACGCACAGGACAGTCGCTTGACCCATGGGACAGTCGCTTGACCCACGGGACAGTCACCCGACCCACGGCACAGTCGCTTGACCCACGGGACAGTCACTTTACCCACGGGACAGTCGCCCGACCCAAGGGACTGTCCCCCGACCCACGGGACAGTCGCTTGACACACGGGTCAGTCGCTTGACCCACGGGACAGTCGCCCGACCCACGGGACAGTCACCCGACCCACGGCACAGTCGCTTGACCCACGGGACAGTCGCTTGACACACGGGGCAGTCGCTTGACCGACGGGACATTCGCCCGAACCAAGCGACAGTCACCCGACCCACGGGACAGTCGCTTGACCCACGGGACAGTCGCTTGACCCACTGGACTGTCGCCCGACCAACGGGACAGTCAGCTGACCCACGGGACAGTCACTTGACCCACGGGACAGTTGCTTGCCCCACGGGACAGTCGCTTGACCCAAGGGACAGTCGCTTGACCCACGGGACAGTCGCTTGCCCCAAGGGACAGTCGCTTGACCCACGGGACAGTTGCTTTACCCACGGGACAGTAGCTTGAGCCAAGGGACAGACGCTTGACCCAAGGGACAGTCGCTTGACCCACGGTACAGTCGCTTGACCCACGGGACAGTCGCGTGACCCATGGGACAGTCACTTGACCCACTGAACAGTCACCCACCCACGTCACAGTCGCTTGACCCACGGGACAGTCGCTTCACCAACGGGACAGTCGCCTGACCCAAGGGAATGTCGCCTGACCCACGGGACAGTCGCTTGACACACGGGTCAGTCGCTTGACCAACGGGACAGTTGCCCGACCCAAGGGACAGTCGCCCGATCCACGGGACAGTCGCTTGACCCACAGGACAGTCGCTTGACCCACGGGACAGTCGCTTGACCCACGGGACAGTCACCCGACCCACGGGACAGTCGTTTGACCCACGGGACAGTCGCTTGACACACGGGGCAGTCGCTTGACCGACGGGACATTCGCCCGACCCAAGCGACAGTCGCCCGATCCACGGGACAATCGCTTGACCCACAGGACAGTCGCTTGACCCACGGGACAGTCGCTTGACCCATGGGACAGTCACCCGACCCACGGGACAGTCGCTTGACCCATGGGACAGTCGCTTGACCCACTGGACTGTCGCCCGACCAACGGGACAGTCAGCTGACCCACGGGACAGTCGCTTGACCCACGGGACAGTCGCTTGCCCCACGGGACAGTCGCTTGACCCAAGGGACAGTCGCTTGACCCACGGGACAGTCGCTTGCCCCAAGGGACAGTCGCTTGACCCACGGGACAGTTGCTTTACCCACGGGACAGTAGCTTGAGCCAAGGGACAGACGCTTGACCCAAGGGACAGTCGCTTGACCCACGGGACAGTCGCTTGACCCACGGGACAGTCGCGTGACCCATGGGACAGTCGCTTGACACACTGAACAGTCACCCACCCACGTCACAGTCGCTTGACCCACGGGACAGTCGCTTCACCAACGGGACAGTCGCCTGACCCAAGGGAATGTCGCCTGACCCACGGGACAGTCGCTTGACACACGGGTCAGTCGCTTGACCAACGGGACAGTTGCCCGACCCAAGGGACAGTCGCCCGATCCACGGGACAATCGCTTGACCCACAGGACAGTCGCTTGACCCACGGGACAGTCGCTTGATCCACGGGACAGTCACCCGACCCACGGGACAGTCGTTTGACCCACGGGACAGTCGCTTGACCTACTGGCCTGTTGCCCGACCCAAGGGACAGTCGCTTGACCCATGGGAAAGTCGCTTGCCCCACGGGACAGTCGCTTGACCCACGGGACAGTTGCTTGACCCATGTGACAGTCACCCGACCCAAGTGACAGTTGCTTGACCCACGGGACAGTTGCTTGACCCATGTGACAGTCACCCGACCCAAGTGACAGTTGCTTGACCCACGGGACAGTCGCTTGAACCAAGGGACAGTCGCTTGACCCATGGGACAGTCGCTTGACCCACGGGACAGTCGCTTGAACCAAGGGACAGTCGCTTGACCCATGGGAAAGTTGCTTGCCCCACGGGACAGTCGCTTGACCCACGGGACAGTTGCTTGACCCACAGGACAGTCGCCCGACCCACAGGACAGTCGCTTGAACCACGGGACAGTCGCTTTAACCAAGGGACAGTCGCTTGACCCATGGGACATTCGCTTGACCCACGGGACAGTCGCTTGACCCACTGGACAGTCGCTTGACCCACGGGACAGTCGCCCGACCTACGGGACAGTCGCTTGACCCACGGGACAGACTCCGGAACCATGGGACAGTCGCTTGACCCACTGGATGGTCACTTGACCCACGGGATAGTCGCTTGACCCACGGGACGGACTCCCGACCCACGGGACAGTCGCTTGACCCACGGGACAGTCGCTTGACCCACGGGACAGTCGCCCGACCCACGGGACAGTCGCCCGACCCACGGGACAGTCGCTTGACCCACGGGACAGTCGCCCGACCTACAGGACAGTCGCTTGACCCACGGGACAGACTCCCGAACCATGGGACAGTCGCTTGACCCACTGGATGGTCACTTGACCCACGGGTTAGTCGCTTGACCCACGGGACGGACTCCCGACCCACGGGACAGTCGCTCGACCCACGGGACAGCCGCTCGACCCACGGGACAGTCGCTTGACCCAAGGGACAGTCGCCCAACACACGGGACAGACGCCCGACCCTATGGACAGTCGCCCGACCCACGGAACAGTCGCTTGACCCACGGGACAGTTGCTTGACCCAAGGGACAGTCGCTTGACCCAATGGACAGTCGCCCGACCCACGGGACAGTCGCTTGACCCACGGGACAGTCGCTTGACCCACGGTACAGTCGCTTGACCCAAGGGACAGTCGCTTGACCCACAGGACAGTCGTTTGACCCACGGGACAGTCACCTGACCCACGGGACAGTCGCTTGACCCAAGGGACAGTCGCTTGACCTAAGGGACAGTCGCTTGACCCACGGTACAGTCGCTTGACCCACAGGACAGTCGCCCGACCCAAGGGACAGTCGCCCGACCCACGGGACAGTCACCCGACCCAAGGGACAGTCGCCCGACCCACGGGACAGTGGCTTGACCCACGGGACAGTCGCTTGACCCTCCGGGACAGTTGCGTGACCTAAGGGACTGTTGCTTGTCCCACGGGACAGTTGCTTGACCCGCGGGACAGTCGCCCGACCCAAGGGACAGTCGCCCGACCCACGGGACAGTAGCCCGACCCACGTGACAGTCGCTTGAACCACGGCACAGTCGCTTGAACCACGGGACAGTCGCCCGACCCACAGGACAGTCGCCTGACCCACGGGACAGTCGCATGAACCCATGGAAGAGTCGCCCGACCCACGGGACAGTCACCCGACCCACGGCACAGTCGCTTGACCCACGGGACAGTCGCTTGACACACGGGACAGTCGCTTGACCCACGGGACATTCGCCCGACCCAAGGGACAGTCGTCCGATCCACGGGACAGTCGCATGAACCCACGGGAGAGTCGCCCGACCCACGGGACAGTCACCCGACCCACGGCACAGTCGCTTGACCAACGAGACAGTCGCTTGACCCACGGGACAGTCGCCCGACCCACGGGACAGTCGCCCGACGCACGGGACAGTCGATTGACCCACGGGACAGTCGCCCGACCTACGGGACAGTCGCTTGACCCAAGGGACAGTCGCTTGACCTAAGGGACAGTTGCTTGACCCACTGGATGGTCACTTGACCCACGGGTTAGTCGCTTGACCCAAGGGACAGTCGCCCGACCCACGGGACAGTCGCCCGACCCAAGGGACAGTCGCCCGACCCACGGGACAGTGGCTTGACCCACGGGACAGTCGCTTGACCCTCCGGGACAGTTGCGTGACCTAAGGGACAGTCGCTTGACCCACTGGATGGTCACTTGACCCACGGGTTAGTCGCTTGACCCAAGGGACAGTCGCCCGACCCACGGGACAGTCGCCCGACCCAAGGGACAGTCGCCCGACCCACGGGACAGTGGCTTGACGCACGGGACAGTCGCTTGACCCTCCGGGACAGTTGCGTGACCTAAGGGACTGTTGCTTGTCCCACGGGACAGTCGCTTGAACCACGGGACAGTCGCCCGACCCACAGGACAGTCGCCTGACCCACGGGACAGTCGCATGAACCCATGGAAGAGTCGCCCGACCCACGGGACAGTCACCCGACCCGCGGCACAGTCGCTTGACCCACGGGACAGTCGCTTGACACACGGGACAGTCGCTTGACCCACGGGACATTCGCCCGACCCAAGGGACAGTCGTCCGATCCACGGGACAGTCGCATGAACCCACGGGAGAGTCGCCCGACCCACGGGACAGTCACCCGACCCACGGCACAGTCGCTTGACCCACGAGACAGTCGCTTGACACACGGGACATTCGCCCGACCCAAGGGACAGTCGCCCGATCCACGGGACAGTCGCTTGATCCACAGGACAGTCGCTTGACCCACGGGACAGTCGCCCGACCCACGGAACAGTCGCTTGACCCACGGGACAGTCGCTTGACCCACTGGACTGTCGCCCGACCCACGGGACAGTCAGCTGACCCACGGGACAGTCGCTTGATCCACGGGACAGTCGCTTGCCCCACGGGACAGTCGCTTTACCCACGGGACAGTAGCTTGACCGAAGGGACAGACGCTTGACCCACGGGACAGTCGCTTGACCCAAGGGACAGTCGCTTGACCCACGGGACAGTTGATTGACCCATGGGACAGTCGCTTGACCCATGGGACATTAGCTTGACCCACGGGTGAGTCGCTTGACCCACGGGACAGTCGCTTGGCCCACGGGACAGTCGCTTGACCCACGGGACAGTCGCTTGACCCACGGGACAGTCGCTTGACCCACTGAACAGTCACCCGACGCAAGGGACAGTTTCTTGACCCATGGGACAGTCGCTTGACCCACTGAACAGTCACCCGACCCAAGGTACAGTTCCTTGACCCATGGGACAGTCGCTTGACCCACGGGACAGTCGCTAGACCCACTGGACTGTCGCCCGACCCACGTGACAGTCAACTGACCCACGGGACAGTCACCCGACCCACCGGACAGTTGCTTGACCCTCGAGCCAGTCGCCCTACCCACGGGACAGTCGCTTGACCCACAGGACAGTCGCCCGACCCACGGGACAGTCGCTTGACCCAACGGACAGTCGCCCGACCCACGGGACAGTCGCTTGACCCACGGGACAGTCGCTTGACCCACGGGACAGTCACCCGACCCAAGTGACAGTTGCTTGACACACTGGACAGTCACTTGTCCCACTGGACAGTCGACAGACCCACGGGACAGTCGCTTGACCCACGGGACAGTCACTTGACCCAAGGGACAGTCGCTTGACCCACGGGACAGTCACCCGACCCAAGTGACAGTTGCTTGAACCACTGGACAGTCACTTGACCCACGGGGCAGTCACTTGACCCAAGGGACAGTTGCTTGACCCACGGGACAGTCACTTGATCCACGGGATAGTCGCTTGACCCACGGGACAGTCGCTTGACCCAAGGGACAGTTGCTTGACCCACGGGACAGTCGCTTGACCCACCGGACAGTCACCCGACCCAAGGGACAGTCGCTTGACCCACGGGACAGTCGCTTGACCCACGGGACATTTGCGTGACCCAAGGGACAGTCGCTTGACCCACGCGACAGTTGCTTGACCCATGGGACAGTCGCCCGACCCAAGGGACTGTCGCCCGACCCACAGGACAGTCGCTTGACACATGGGACAGTCGATCGACCCACGGGACAGTCGCTTGACTCACGAGACAGTTGCCCGACCCAAGGGACAGTCGCCCGACCCAAGGGACAGTCGCTTGACCCACGGGACAGACGCCCGACGCAAGCGACAGTCGCTTGATCCACGGGACAGTCGCTTGACTCACGAGACAGTCGCCCGACCCAAGAGACAGTCGCCCGACCCACGGGACAGTCGCTTGACCCACGGGACAGTCGCTTGACCCACGGGACAGTCGCATGACCCACGGAACAGTCGCCCGACCCACGGGACAGTCGCTTGACCCACTGGACAGTCGTTCGACCCAAGGGACAGTCGCCCGTCCAAATGGACAGTCGCTTGACCCACAGGACAGTCGCTTGACCCACTGGACAGTCGTTCGACCCAAGGGACAGTCGCTTGACCCACGGGACTGTCGCTTGACCCACGGGACAGTCGCATGACCCACGGAACAGTCGCCCGACCCACGGGACAGACGCTTGACCCACTGGACAGTCGTTCGACCCAAGGGACAGTCGCCCGTCCCAAGGGACAGTCGCTTGACCCACGGGCCAGTCGCATGACCCACGGAACAGTCGACGACCCACGGGACAGTCGCCTGACCCACGGGACAGTCGCTTGACCCAAGGGACAGTCGCCCAACCCAAGGGACAGTCGCTTGACCCACGGGACAGTCGCGCGAACCACGGGACAGTCGCTTAATCAACGGGACAGTCGCCCGATCCACGGGACAGTCGCTCGACCCACGGGACAGTCGCTTGACTCACGAGACAGTCGCCCGAACCAAGGGACAGTCGCCCGACCCAAGGGACTGTCGCTTGACCCACGGGACAGACGCCCGACGCAAGCGACAGTCGCTTGACCCACGGGACAGTCACTTGACCCACGAGACAGTCGCCCGACCCAAGGGACCGTCGCCCGACCCACGGGACAGTCGCTTGACCCACGGGACAGTCGCTTGACCCACGGGACAGTTGCTTGATCCACGGGACAGTTGCTTGACCCAAGGGACAGACGCTTGACCCAAGGGAATGTCGCTTGACCCACGGGACAGTTGCTTGACCCACGGGACAGTTGCTTGACCCATGGGACAGTCACCCGTCCCAAGTGACAGTTGCTTGACCCACGGGACAGTCAGTTGACCCACGGGACAGTCGCCAGACCCACGGGACAGTCGCTTGACCCAAGGGACAGTCGCTTGACCCACGGGACAGTCGCCCGACCCAAGGGACAGTCGCCCGACCCACGGGGCAGTCACTTGCCCCACGGGACAGTCGCTTGACCCACGGGACAGTTGCGTGACCCACGGGACAGTCGCTTGACCCATGGGACAGTTGCTTGACCCACGGGACAGTCGCCCGACCCAAGGGACAGTCGCCCGACCCACGGGACAGTAGCCCGACCCACGGGACAGTCGCTTGAACCACGGCACAGTCGCTTGAACCACGGGACAGTCGCCCGACCCACAGGTCAGTCGCCCGACCCACGGGACAGTCGCATGAACCCACGGGAGAGTCGCCCGACCCACGGGACAGTCACCCGACCCACGGGACAGTTGCTTGACCCAAGGGACAGTCGCTTGACCCACGGGACAGTTGATTGACCCACGGGACAGTCGCTTGACCCATGGGACATTAGCTTGACCCACGGGACAGTTGCTTGACCCACGGGACAGTTGCTTGACCCAAGAGACAGTCGCTTGACCCACAGGACAGTCGCTTGACCCAAGGGACAGTCGCTTGACCCACGGGACAGTCGCCCGTCCCAAGGGACAGTCACCCGACCCACGGGACAGTCGCTTGACCCACGGGACAGTCGCTTGACCCACGGGACAGTTGCGTGACCCAAGGGACAGTCGCTTGACCCACGGGACAGTTGCTTGACCCACGGGACAGTCGCGCGACCCAAGGGACAGTTGCCCGACCCACAGTACAGTAGCCCGACCCACGGGACAGTCGCATGAACCCACGGGAGAGTCGCCCGACCCACGGGACAGTCACCCGACCCACGGCACAGTCGCTTGACCCACGGGACAGTCGCTTGACCCAAGGGACAGTCGCCCGATCCACGGGACATCCGCATGAACCCACGGGAGAGTCGCCCGACCCACGGGACAGTCACCCGACCCACGGCACAGTCGCTTGACCCACGGGACAGTTGCTTGACCCAAGGGACAGTCGCTTGACCTATGGGACAGTCGCTTGACCCAAGGGACAGTCGCTTGAACAAAGGGACAGTTGCTTGATCCACGGGACTGTCGCTTGACCCACTGAACAGTCTCCCGACCCACGGCACAGTCGCTTGACCCACGGGACAGTCGCTTCACCAACGGGACAGTCGCCCGACCCAAGGGACTGTCTCCTGACCCACGGAACAGTCGCTTGACACACGGGTCAGTCGCTTGACCCACGAGACAGTTGCCCGTCCCAAGGGACAGTCGCCCGACCCATGGGACAGTTGCTTGATGCACAGGACAGTCGCTTGACCCAGGGGACAGTCGCTTGACCCACGGGACAGTCACCCGGCCCACGGCACAGTCGCTTGACCCACGGGACAGTCGCTTTACCCACGGGACAGTCGCCCGACCCAAGGGACTGTCGTCCGACACACGGGACAGTCGCTTGACACACGGGTCAGTCGCTTGACCCACGGGACAGTCGCCCGACCCACGGGACAGTCACCCGACCCACGGCACAGTTGCTTGACCCACGGGACAGTCGCTTGACACACGGGGCAGTCGCTTGACCGACGGGACATTCGCCCGACCCAAGCGACATTCGCCCGATCCACGGGACAGTCGCTTGACCCACAGGACAGTCGCTTGTCCCACGGGACAGTCACTTGACCCATGGGACAGTCACCCGACCCACGGGACAGTCGCTTGACCCACGGGACAGTCGCTTGACACACTGGACTGTCGCCCGACCAACGGGACAGTCAGCTGACCCACGGGACAGTCGCTTGACCCACGGGACAGTCGCTTGCCCCACGGGACAGTCGCTTGACCCACGGGACAGTTGCTTGACCCAAGGGACAGTCGCTTGACCCACGGGACAGTCGCCCGACCCAAGGGACAGTCGCCCGACCCACGGGACAGTAGCCCGACCCACGGGACAGTCGCTTGAACCACGGCACAGTCGCTTGAACCACGGGACAGTCGCCCGACCCACGGGACAGTCACCCGACCCACGGGACAGTCGCTTGACCCACGGGACAGTTGCGTGACCCACGGTACAGTCGCTTGACCCATGGGACAGTTGCTTGACCCACGGGACAGTCGCCCGACCCAAGGCACAGTCGCCCGACCCACGGGACAGTAGCCCGACCCACGGGACAGTCGCTTGAACCACGGCACAGTCGCTTGAACCACGGGACAGTCGCCCGACCCACAGTTCAGTCGCCCGACCCACGGGACAGTCGCATGAACCCACGGGAGAGTCGCCCGATCCACGGGACAGTCACCCGACCCAGGGGCCGTTGCTTGACCCAAGGGACAGTCGCTTGACCCACGGGACAGTTGATTGACCCACGGGACAGTCGCTTGACCCATGGGACATTAGCTTGACCCACGGGACAGTTGCTTGACCCACGGGACAGTTGCTTGACCCAAGAGACAGTCGCTTGACCCACAGGACAGTCGCTTGACCCAAGGGACAGTCGCTTGACCCACGGGACAGTCGCCCGTCCCAAGGGACAGTCACCCGACCCACGGGACAGTCGCTTGACCCACGGGACAGTCGCTTGACCCACGGGACAGTTGCGTGACCCAAGGGACAGTCGCTTGACCCACGGGACAGTTGCTTGACCCACGGGACAGTCGCGCGACCCAAGGGACAGTTGCCCGACCCACGGTACAGTAGCCCGACCCACGGGACAGTCGCATGAACCCACGGGAGAGTCGCCCGACCCACGGGACAGTCACCCGACCCACGGCACAATCGCTTGACCCACGGGACAGTCGCTTGACCCAAGGGACAGTCGCCCGATCCACGGGACATCCGCATGAACCCACGGGAGAGTCGCCCGACCCACGGGACAGTCACCCGACCCACGGCACAGTCGCTTGACCCACGGGACAGTTGCTTGACCCAAGGGACAGTCGCTTGACCTATGGGACAGTCGCTTGACCCAAGGGACAGTCGCTTGAACAAAGGGACAGTTGCTTGATCCACGGGACTGTTGCTTGACCCACGGGACAGACGCTTGACCCCAGGGACAGTCGCTTGACCAACAGGACAGTTGCTTGACCCACGGGACAGTCACTTGACCCATGGGACAGTCGCTTGACCCACTGAACAGTCTCCCGACCCACGGCACAGTCGCTTGACCCACGGGACAGTCGCTTCACCAACGGGACAGTCGCCCGACCCAAGGGACTGTCTCCTGACCCACGGAACAGTCGCTTGACACACGGGTCAGTCGCTTGACCCACGAGACAGTTGCCCGTCCCAAGGGACAGTCGCCCGACCCATGGGACAGTTGCTTGACGCACAGGACAGTCGCTTGACCCAGGGGACAGTCGCTTGACCCACGGGACAGTCACCCGGCCCACGGCACAGTCGCTTGACCCACGGGACAGTCGCTTTACACACGGGACAGTCGCCCGACCCAAGGGACTGTCGCCCGACACACGGGACAGTCGCTTGACACACGGGTCAGTCGCTTGACCCACGGGACAGTCGCCCGACCCACGGGACAGTCACCCGACCCACGGCACAGTCGCTTGACCCACGGGACAGTCGCTTGACACACGGGGCAGTCGCTTGACCGACGGGACATTCGCCCGACCCAAGCGACATTCGCCCGATCCACGGGACAGTCGCTTGACCCACAGGACAGTCGCTTGTCCCAAGGGACAGTCACTTGACCCATGGGACAGTCACCCGACCCACGGGACAGTCGCTTGACCCACGGGACAGTCGCTTGACACACTGGACTGTCGCCCGACCAACGGGACAGTCAGCTGACCCACGGGACAGTCGCTTGACCCACGGGACAGTCGCTTGCCCCACGGGACAGTCGCTTGACCCACGGGACAGTTGCTTGACCCAAGGGACAGTCGCTTGACCCACGGGACAGTCGCCCGACCCAAGGGACAGTCGCCCGACCCACGGGACAGTAGCCCGACCCACGGGACTGTCGCTTGAACCACGGCACAGTCGCTTGAACCACGGGACAGTCGCCCGACCCACGGGACAGTCACCCGACCCACGGGACAGTCGCTTGACCCACGGGACAGTTGCGTGACCCACGGTACAGTCGCTTGACCCATGGGACAGTTGCTTGACCCACGGGACAGTCGCCCGACCCAAGGAACAGTCGCCCGACCCACGGGACAGTAGCCCGACCCACGGGACAGTCGCTTGAACCACGGCACAGTCGCTTGAACCACGGGACAGTCGCCCGACCCACAGTTCAGTCGCCCGACCCACGGGACAGTCGCATGAACCCACGGGAGAGTCGCCCGATCCACGGGACAGTCACCCGACCCAGGGGCCGTTGCTTGACCCAAGGGACAGTCGCTTGACCCACGGGACAGTTGATTGACCCACGGGACAGTCGCTTGACCCATGGGACATTAGCTTGACCCACGGGACAGTTGCTTGACCCACGGGACAGTTGCTTGACCCAAGAGACAGTCGCTTGACCCACAGGACAGTCGCTTGACCCAAGGGACAGTCGCTTGACCCACGGGACAGTCGCCCGTCCCAAGGGACAGTCACCCGACCCACGGGACAGTCGCTTGACCCACGGGACAGTCGCTTGACCCACGGGACAGTTGCGTGACCCAAGGGACAGTCGCTTAACCCACGGGACAGTTGCTTGACCCACGGGACAGTTGCGCGACCCAAGGGACAGTTGCCCGACCCACGGTACAGTAGCCCGACCCACGGGACAGTCGCATGAACCCACGGGAGAGTCGCCCGACCCACGGGACAGTCACCCGACCCACGGCACAGTCGCTTGACCCACGGGACAGTCGCTTGACCCAAGGGACAGTCGCCCGATCCACGGGACATCCGCATGAACCCACGGGAGAGTCGCCCGACCCACGGGACAGTCACCCGACCCACGGCACAGTCGCTTGACCCACGGGACAGTTGCTTGACCCAAGGGACAGTCGCTTGACCTATGGGACAGTCGCTTGACCCAAGGGACAGTCGCTTGAACAAAGGGACAGTTGCTTGATCCACGGGACTGTTGCTTGACCCACGGGACAGACGCTTGACCCAAGGGACAGTCGCTTGACCCACAGGACAGTTGCTTGACCCACGGGACAGTCACTTGACCCATGGGACAGTCGCTTGACCCACTGAACAGTCTCCCGACCCACGGCACAGTCGCTTGACCCACGAGACAGTCGCTTGACACACGGGACATTCGCCCGACCCAAGGGACAGTCGCCCGATCCACGGGACAGTCGCTTGATCCACAGGACAGTCGCTTGACCCACGGGACAGTCGCCCGACCCACGGAACAGTCGCTTGACCCACGGGACAGTCGCTTGACCCACTGGACTGTCGCCCGACCCACGGGACAGTCAGCTGACCCACGGGACAGTCGCTTGATCCACGGGACAGTCGCTTGCCCCACGGGACAGTCGCTTTACCCACGGGACAGTAGCTTGACCGAAGGGACAGACGCTTGACCCACGGGACAGTCGCTTGACCCAAGGGACAGTCGCTTGACCCACGGGACAGTTGATTGACCCATGGGACAGTCGCTTGACCCATGGGACATTAGCTTGACCCACGGGTGAGTCGCTTGACCCACGGGACAGTCGCTTGGCCCACGGGACAGTCGCTTGACCCACGGGACAGTCGCTTGACCCACGGGACAGTCGCTTGACCCACTGAACAGTCACCCGACGCAAGGGACAGTTTCTTGACCCATGGGACAGTCGCTTGACCCACTGAACAGTCACCCGACCCAAGGTACAGTTCCTTGACCCATGGGACAGTCGCTTGACCCACGGGACAGTCGCTAGACCCACTGGACTGTCGCCCGACCCACGTGACAGTCAACTGACCCACGGGACAGTCACCCGACCCACCGGACAGTTGCTTGACCCTCGAGCCAGTCGCCCTACCCACGGGACAGTCGCTTGACCCACAGGACAGTCGCCCGACCCACGGGACAGTCGCTTGACCCAACGGACAGTCGCCCGACCCACGGGACAGTCGCTTGACCCACGGGACAGTCGCTTGACCCACGGGACAGTCACCCGACCCAAGTGACAGTTGCTTGACACACTGGACAGTCACTTGTCCCACTGGACAGTCGACAGACCCACGGGACAGTCGCTTGACCCACGGGACAGTCACTTGACCCAAGGGACAGTCGCTTGACCCACGGGACAGTCACCCGACCCAAGTGACAGTTGCTTGAACCACTGGACAGTCACTTGACCCACGGGGCAGTCACTTGACCCAAGGGACAGTTGCTTGACCCACGGGACAGTCACTTGATCCACGGGATAGTCGCTTGACCCACGGGACAGTCGCTTGACCCAAGGGACAGTTGCTTGACCCACGGGACAGTCGCTTGACCCACCGGACAGTCACCCGACCCAAGGGACAGTCGCTTGACCCACGGGACAGTCGCTTGACCCACGGGACATTTGCGTGACCCAAGGGACAGTCGCTTGACCCACGCGACAGTTGCTTGACCCATGGGACAGTCGCCCGACCCAAGGGACTGTCGCCCGACCCACAGGACAGTCGCTTGACACATGGGACAGTCGATCGACCCACGGGACAGTCGCTTGACTCACGAGACAGTTGCCCGACCCAAGGGACAGTCGCCCGACCCAAGGGACAGTCGCTTGACCCACGGGACAGACGCCCGACGCAAGCGACAGTCGCTTGATCCACGGGACAGTCGCTTGACTCACGAGACAGTCGCCCGACCCAAGAGACAGTCGCCCGACCCACGGGACAGTCGCTTGACCCACGGGACAGTCGCTTGACCCACGGGACAGTCGCATGACCCACGGAACAGTCGCCCGACCCACGGGACAGTCGCTTGACCCACTGGACAGTCGTTCGACCCAAGGGACAGTCGCCCGTCCAAATGGACAGTCGCTTGACCCACAGGACAGTCGCTTGACCCACTGGACAGTCGTTCGACCCAAGGGACAGTCGCTTGACCCACGGGACTGTCGCTTGACCCACGGGACAGTCGCATGACCCACGGAACAGTCGCCCGACCCACGGGACAGACGCTTGACCCACTGGACAGTCGTTCGACCCAAGGGACAGTCGCCCGTCCCAAGGGACAGTCGCTTGACCCACGGGCCAGTCGCATGACCCACGGAACAGTCGACGACCCACGGGACAGTCGCCTGACCCACGGGACAGTCGCTTGACCCAAGGGACAGTCGCCCAACCCAAGGGACAGTCGCTTGACCCACGGGACAGTCGCGCGAACCACGGGACAGTCGCTTAATCAACGGGACAGTCGCCCGATCCACGGGACAGTCGCTCGACCCACGGGACAGTCGCTTGACTCACGAGACAGTCGCCCGAACCAAGGGACAGTCGCCCGACCCAAGGGACTGTCGCTTGACCCACGGGACAGACGCCCGACGCAAGCGACAGTCGCTTGACCCACGGGACAGTCACTTGACCCACGAGACAGTCGCCCGACCCAAGGGACCGTCGCCCGACCCACGGGACAGTCGCTTGACCCACGGGACAGTCGCTTGACCCACGGGACAGTTGCTTGATCCACGGGACAGTTGCTTGACCCAAGGGACAGACGCTTGACCCAAGGGAATGTCGCTTGACCCACGGGACAGTTGCTTGACCCACGGGACAGTTGCTTGACCCATGGGACAGTCACCCGTCCCAAGTGACAGTTGCTTGACCCACGGGACAGTCAGTTGACCCACGGGACAGTCGCCAGACCCACGGGACAGTCGCTTGACCCAAGGGACAGTCGCTTGACCCACGGGACAGTCGCCCGACCCAAGGGACAGTCGCCCGACCCACGGGGCAGTCACTTGCCCCACGGGACAGTCGCTTGACCCACGGGACAGTTGCGTGACCCACGGGACAGTCGCTTGACCCATGGGACAGTTGCTTGACCCACGGGACAGTCGCCCGACCCAAGGGACAGTCGCCCGACCCACGGGACAGTAGCCCGACCCACGGGACAGTCGCTTGAACCACGGCACAGTCGCTTGAACCACGGGACAGTCGCCCGACCCACAGGTCAGTCGCCCGACCCACGGGACAGTCGCATGAACCCACGGGAGAGTCGCCCGACCCACGGGACAGTCACCCGACCCACGGGACAGTTGCTTGACCCAAGGGACAGTCGCTTGACCCACGGGACAGTTGATTGACCCACGGGACAGTCGCTTGACCCATGGGACATTAGCTTGACCCACGGGACAGTTGCTTGACCCACGGGACAGTTGCTTGACCCAAGAGACAGTCGCTTGACCCACAGGACAGTCGCTTGACCCAAGGGACAGTCGCTTGACCCACGGGACAGTCGCCCGTCCCAAGGGACAGTCACCCGACCCACGGGACAGTCGCTTGACCCACGGGACAGTCGCTTGACCCACGGGACAGTTGCGTGACCCAAGGGACAGTCGCTTGACCCACGGGACAGTTGCTTGACCCACGGGACAGTCGCGCGACCCAAGGGACAGTTGCCCGACCCACAGTACAGTAGCCCGACCCACGGGACAGTCGCATGAACCCACGGGAGAGTCGCCCGACCCACGGGACAGTCACCCGACCCACGGCACAGTCGCTTGACCCACGGGACAGTCGCTTGACCCAAGGGACAGTCGCCCGATCCACGGGACATCCGCATGAACCCACGGGAGAGTCGCCCGACCCACGGGACAGTCACCCGACCCACGGCACAGTCGCTTGACCCACGGGACAGTTGCTTGACCCAAGGGACAGTCGCTTGACCTATGGGACAGTCGCTTGACCCAAGGGACAGTCGCTTGAACAAAGGGACAGTTGCTTGATCCACGGGACTGTCGCTTGACCCACTGAACAGTCTCCCGACCCACGGCACAGTCGCTTGACCCACGGGACAGTCGCTTCACCAACGGGACAGTCGCCCGACCCAAGGGACTGTCTCCTGACCCACGGAACAGTCGCTTGACACACGGGTCAGTCGCTTGACCCACGAGACAGTTGCCCGTCCCAAGGGACAGTCGCCCGACCCATGGGACAGTTGCTTGATGCACAGGACAGTCGCTTGACCCAGGGGACAGTCGCTTGACCCACGGGACAGTCACCCGGCCCACGGCACAGTCGCTTGACCCACGGGACAGTCGCTTTACCCACGGGACAGTCGCCCGACCCAAGGGACTGTCGTCCGACACACGGGACAGTCGCTTGACACACGGGTCAGTCGCTTGACCCACGGGACAGTCGCCCGACCCACGGGACAGTCACCCGACCCACGGCACAGTTGCTTGACCCACGGGACAGTCGCTTGACACACGGGGCAGTCGCTTGACCGACGGGACATTCGCCCGACCCAAGCGACATTCGCCCGATCCACGGGACAGTCGCTTGACCCACAGGACAGTCGCTTGTCCCACGGGACAGTCACTTGACCCATGGGACAGTCACCCGACCCACGGGACAGTCGCTTGACCCACGGGACAGTCGCTTGACACACTGGACTGTCGCCCGACCAACGGGACAGTCAGCTGACCCACGGGACAGTCGCTTGACCCACGGGACAGTCGCTTGCCCCACGGGACAGTCGCTTGACCCACGGGACAGTTGCTTGACCCAAGGGACAGTCGCTTGACCCACGGGACAGTCGCCCGACCCAAGGGACAGTCGCCCGACCCACGGGACAGTAGCCCGACCCACGGGACAGTCGCTTGAACCACGGCACAGTCGCTTGAACCACGGGACAGTCGCCCGACCCACGGGACAGTCACCCGACCCACGGGACAGTCGCTTGACCCACGGGACAGTTGCGTGACCCACGGTACAGTCGCTTGACCCATGGGACAGTTGCTTGACCCACGGGACAGTCGCCCGACCCAAGGCACAGTCGCCCGACCCACGGGACAGTAGCCCGACCCACGGGACAGTCGCTTGAACCACGGCACAGTCGCTTGAACCACGGGACAGTCGCCCGACCCACAGTTCAGTCGCCCGACCCACGGGACAGTCGCATGAACCCACGGGAGAGTCGCCCGATCCACGGGACAGTCACCCGACCCAGGGGCCGTTGCTTGACCCAAGGGACAGTCGCTTGACCCACGGGACAGTTGATTGACCCACGGGACAGTCGCTTGACCCATGGGACATTAGCTTGACCCACGGGACAGTTGCTTGACCCACGGGACAGTTGCTTGACCCAAGAGACAGTCGCTTGACCCACAGGACAGTCGCTTGACCCAAGGGACAGTCGCTTGACCCACGGGACAGTCGCCCGTCCCAAGGGACAGTCACCCGACCCACGGGACAGTCGCTTGACCCACGGGACAGTCGCTTGACCCACGGGACAGTTGCGTGACCCAAGGGACAGTCGCTTGACCCACGGGACAGTTGCTTGACCCACGGGACAGTCGCGCGACCCAAGGGACAGTTGCCCGACCCACGGTACAGTAGCCCGACCCACGGGACAGTCGCATGAACCCACGGGAGAGTCGCCCGACCCACGGGACAGTCACCCGACCCACGGCACAGTCGCTTGACCCACGGGACAGTCGCTTGACCCAAGGGACAGTCGCCCGATCCACGGGACATCCGCATGAACCCACGGGAGAGTCGCCCGACCCACGGGACAGTCACCCGACCCACGGCACAGTCGCTTGACCCACGGGACAGTTGCTTGACCCAAGGGACAGTCGCTTGACCTATGGGACAGTCGCTTGACCCAAGGGACAGTCGCTTGAACAAAGGGACAGTTGCTTGATCCACGGGACTGTTGCTTGACCCACGGGACAGACGCTTGACCCCAGGGACAGTCGCTTGACCAACAGGACAGTTGCTTGACCCACGGGACAGTCACTTGACCCATGGGACAGTCGCTTGACCCACTGAACAGTCTCCCGACCCACGGCACAGTCGCTTGACCCACGGGACAGTCGCTTCACCAACGGGACAGTCGCCCGACCCAAGGGACTGTCTCCTGACCCACGGAACAGTCGCTTGACACACGGGTCAGTCGCTTGACCCACGAGACAGTTGCCCGTCCCAAGGGACAGTCGCCCGACCCATGGGACAGTTGCTTGACGCACAGGACAGTCGCTTGACCCAGGGGACAGTCGCTTGACCCACGGGACAGTCACCCGGCCCACGGCACAGTCGCTTGACCCACGGGACAGTCGCTTTACACACGGGACAGTCGCCCGACCCAAGGGACTGTCGCCCGACACACGGGACAGTCGCTTGACACACGGGTCAGTCGCTTGACCCACGGGACAGTCGCCCGACCCACGGGACAGTCACCCGACCCACGGCACAGTCGCTTGACCCACGGGACAGTCGCTTGACACACGGGGCAGTCGCTTGACCGACGGGACATTCGCCCGACCCAAGCGACATTCGCCCGATCCACGGGACAGTCGCTTGACCCACAGGACAGTCGCTTGTCCCAAGGGACAGTCACTTGACCCATGGGACAGTCACCCGACCCACGGGACAGTCGCTTGACCCACGGGACAGTCGCTTGACACACTGGACTATCGCCCGACCAACGGGACAGTCAGCTGACCCACGGGACAGTCGCTTGACCCACGGGACAGTCGCTTGCCCCACGGGACAGTCGCTTGACCCACGGGACAGTTGCTTGACCCAAGGGACAGTCGCTTGACCCACGGGACAGTCGCCCGACCCAAGGGACAGTCGCCCGACCCACGGGACAGTAGCCCGACCCACGGGACAGTCGCTTGAACCACGGCACAGTCGCTTGAACCACGGGACAGTCGCCCGACCCACGGGACAGTCACCCGACCCACGGGACAGTCGCTTGACCCACGGGACAGTTGCGTGACCCACGGTACAGTCGCTTGACCCATGGGACAGTTGCTTGACCCACGGGACAGTCGCCCGACCCAAGGAACAGTCGCCCGACCCACGGGACAGTAGCCCGACCCACGGGACAGTCGCTTGAACCACGGCACAGTCGCTTGAACCACGGGACAGTCGCCCGACCCACAGTTCAGTCGCCCGACCCACGGGACAGTCGCATGAACCCACGGGAGAGTCGCCCGATCCACGGGACAGTCACCCGACCCAGAGGCCGTTGCTTGACCCAAGGGACAGTCGCTTGACCCACGGGACAGTTGATTGACCCACGGGACAGTCGCTTGACCCATGGGACATTAGCTTGACCCACGGGACAGTTGCTTGACCCACGGGACAGTTGCTTGACCCAAGAGACAGTCGCTTGACCCACAGGACAGTCGCTTGACCCAAGGGACAGTCGCTTGACCCACGGGACAGTCGCCCGTCCCAAGGGACAGTCACCCGACCCACGGGACAGTCGCTTGACCCACGGGACAGTCGCTTGACCCACGGGACAGTTGCGTGACCCAAGGGACAGTCGCTTAACCCACGGGACAGTTGCTTGACCCACGGGACAGTTGCGCGACCCAAGGGACAGTTGCCCGACCCACGGTACAGTAGCCCGACCCACGGGACAGTCGCATGAACCCACGGGAGAGTCGCCCGACCCACGGGACAGTCACCCGACCCACGGCACAGTCGCTTGACCCACGGGACAGTCGCTTGACCCAAGGGACAGTCGCCCGATCCACGGGACATCCGCATGAACCCACGGGAGAGTCGCCCGACCCACGGGACAGTCACCCGACCCACGGCACAGTCGCTTGACCCACGGGACAGTTGCTTGACCCAAGGGACAGTCGCTTGACCTATGGGACAGTCGCTTGACCCAAGGGACAGTCGCTTGAACAAAGGGACAGTTGCTTGATCCACGGGACTGTTGCTTGACCCACGGGACAGACGCTTGACCCAAGGGACAGTCGCTTGACCCACAGGACAGTTGCTTGACCCACGGGACAGTCACTTGACCCATGGGACAGTCGCTTGACCCACTGAACAGTCTCCCGACCCACGGCACAGTCGCTTGACCCACGGGACAGTCGCTTCACCAACGGGACAGTCGCCCGACCCAAGGGACTGTCTCCTGACCCACGGAACAGTCGCTTGACACACGGGTCAGTCGCTTGACCCACGAGACAGTTGCCCGTCCCAAGGGACAGTC
This sequence comes from Pristiophorus japonicus, assembly GCF_044704955.1. Taxonomy (NCBI): domain Eukaryota; kingdom Metazoa; phylum Chordata; class Chondrichthyes; family Pristiophoridae; genus Pristiophorus; species Pristiophorus japonicus. The sequence goes on from NW_027253369.1 coordinate 122,237, forward strand.
GCCCGACCCATGGGACAGTTGCTTGACGCACAGGACAGTCGCTTGACCCAGGGGACAGTCGCTTGACCCACTGGACAGTCACCCGGCCCACGGCACAGTCGCTTGACCCACGGGACAGTCGCTTTACCCACGGGACAGTCGCCCGACCCAAGGGACTGTCGCCCGACACACGGGACAGTCGCTTGACACACGGGTCAGTCGCTTGACCCACGGGACAGTCGCCCGACCCACGGGACAGTCACCCGACCCACGGCACAGTCGCTTGACCCACGGGACAGTCGCTTGACACACGGGGCAGTCGCTTGACCGACGGGACATTCGCCCGACCCAAGCGACATTCGCCCGATCCACGGGACAGTCGCTTGACCCACAGGACAGTCGCTTGTCCCACGGGACAGTCACTTGACCCATGGGACAGTCACCCGACCCACGGGACAGTCGCTTGACCCACGGGACAGTCGCTTGACACACTGGACTGTCGCCCGACCAACGGGACAGTCAGCTGACCCACGGGACAGTCGCTTGACCCACGGGACAGTCGCTTGCCCCACGGGACAGTCGCTTGACCCACGGGACAGTTGCTTGACCCAAGGGACAGTCGCTTGACCCACGGGACAGTCGCCCGACCCAAGGGACAGTCGCCCGACCCACGGGACAGTAGCCCGACCCACGGGACAGTCGCTTGAACCACGGCACAGTCGCTTGAACCACGGGACAGTCGCCCGACCCACGGGACAGTCACCCGACCCACGGGACAGTCGCTTGACCCACGGGACAGTTGCGTGACCCACGGTACAGTCGCTTGACCCATGGGACAGTTGCTTGACCCACGGGACAGTCGCCCGACCCAAGGAACAGTCGCCCGACCCACGGGACAGTAGCCCGACCCACGGGACAGTCGCTTGAACCACGGCACAGTCGCTTGAACCACGGGACAGTCGCCCGACCCACAGTTCAGTCGCCCGACCCACAGGACAGTCGCATGAACCCACGGGAGAGTCGCCCGATCCACGGGACAGTCACCCGACCCAGGGGCCGTTGCTTGACACAAGGGACAGTCGCTTGACCCACGGGACAGTTGATTGACCCACGGGACAGTCGCTTGACCCATGGGACATTAGCTTGACCCACGGGACAGTTGCTTGACCCACGGGACAGTTGCTTGACCCAAGAGACAGTCGCTTGACCCACAGGACAGTCGCTTGACCCAAGGGACAGTCGCTTGACCCACGGGACAGTCGCCCGTCCCAAGGGACAGTCACCCGACCCACGGGACAGTCGCTTGACCCACGGGACAGTCGCTTGACCCACGGGACAGTTGCGTGACCCAAGGGACAGTCGCTTGACCCACGGGACAGTTGCTTGACCCACGGGACAGTCGCGCGACCCAAGGGACAGTTGCCCGACCCACGGTACAGTAGCCCGACCCACGGGACAGTCGCATGAACCCACGGGAGAGTCGCCCGACCCACGGGACAGTCACCCGACCCACGGCACAGTCGCTTGACCCACGGGACAGTCACTTGACCCAAGGGACAGTCGCCCGATCCACGGGACATCCGCATGAACCCACGGGAGAGTCGCCCGACCCACGGGACAGTCACCCGACCCACGGCACAGTCGCTTGACCCACGGGACAGTTGCTTGACCCAAGGGACAGTCGCTTGACCTATGGGACAGTCGCTTGACCCAAGGGACAGTCGCTTGAACAAAGGGACAGTTGCTTGATCCACGGGACTGTTGCTTGACCCACGGGACAGACGCTTGACCCAAGGGACAGTCGCTTGACCCACGGGACAGTCACTTGACCCATGGGACAGTCGCTTGACCCACTGAACAGTCTCCCGACCCACAGCACAGTCGCTTGACCCACGGGACAGTCGCTTGACCCAAGGGACAGTCGCCCGATCCACGGGACATCCGCATGAACCCACGGGAGAGTCGCCCGACCCACGGGACAGTCACCCGACCCACGGCACAGTCGCTTAACCCACGGGACAGTTGCTTGACCCAAGGGACAGTCGCTTGACCTATGGGACAGTCGCTTGACCCAAGGGACAGTCGCTTGAACAAAGGGACAGTTGCTTGATCCACGGGACTGTTGCTTGACCCACGAGACAGTTGCCCGTCCCAAGGGACAGTCGCCCGACCCACGGGACAGTTGCTTGACGCACAGGACAGTCGCTTGACCCAGGGGACAGTCGCTTGACCCACGGGACAGTCACCCGACCCACGGCACAGTCGCTTGACACACGGGTCAGTCGCTTGACCCACGGGATAGTCGCCCGACCCACGGGACAGTCGCTTGAACAAAGGGACAGTTGCTTGATCCACGGGACTGTTGCTTGAACCACGAGACAGTTGCCCGTCCCAAGGGACAGTCGCCCGACCCACGGGACAGTTGCTTGACGCACAGGATAGTCGCTTGACCCAGGGGACAGTCGCTTGACCCACGGGACAGTCACCCGACCCACGGCACAGTCGCTTGACACACGGGTCAGTCGCTTGACCCACGGGACAGTCGCCCGACCCACGGGACAGTCACCCGACCCACGGCACAGTCGCTTGACCCACGGGACAGTCGCTTGACACACGGGGCAGTCGCTTGACCGACGGGACATTCGCCCGACCCAAGCGACATTCGCCCGATCCACGGGACAGTCGCTTGACCCACAGGACAGTCGCTTGTCCCACGGGACAGTCGCTTGACCCATGGGACAGTCACCCGACCCACGGGACAGTCGCTTGACCCACGGGACAGTCGCTTGACACATTGGACTGTCGCCCGACCAACGGGACAGTCAGCTGACCCACGGGACAGTCGCTTGCTCCACGGGACAGTCGCTTGACCCACGGGACAGTTGCTTGACCCAAGGGACAGTCGCTTGACCCACGGGACAGTCGCCCGACCCAAGGGACAGTCGCCCGACCCACGGGACAGTAGCCCGACCCACGGCACAGTCGCTTGACCCACGGGACAGTCGCTTGACACACGGGGCAGTCGCTTGACCGACGGGACATTCGCCCGACCCAAGCGACATTCGCCCGACCCACGGGACAGTCGCTTGACCCACGGGACAGTCGCTTGACACACTGGACTGTCGCCCGACCAACGGGACAGTCAGCTGACCCACGGGACAGTCGCTTGACCCACGGGACAGTCGCTTGCCCCACGGGACAGTCGCTTGACCCACGGGACAGTAGCTTGACCCAAGGGACAGTCGCTTGACCCACGGGACAGTCGCCCGACCCAAGGGACAGTCGCCCGACCCACGGGACAGTAGCCCGACCCACGGGACAGTCGCTTGAACCACGGCACAGTCGCTTGAACCACGGGACAGTCGCCCGACCCACGGGACAGTCACCCGACCCACGGCACAGTCGCTTGACCTACGGGACAGTCGCTTGACCCACGGGACAGTCGCCCGACCCAAGGGACAGTCGCCCGATCCACGGGACAGTCGCATGAACCCACGAGAGAGTCGTCCGACCCACGGGACAGTCAGCTGACCCACGGGACAGTCGCTTGACCCACGGGACAGTCGCTTGCCCCACGGGACAGTCGCTTGACCCACGGGACAGTTGCTTTACCCAAGGGACAGTCGCTTGACCCACGGGACAGTCGCTTGACACACGGGACAGTCGCTTGACCCACGGGACAGTCGCTTGCCCCACGGGACATTCGCTTGACCCACGGGACAGTCGCTTTACCCAAGGGACAGTCGCTTGACCCACGGGACAGTTGCTTGACCCACGGGACAGTAGCCCGACCCACGGGACAGTCGCCCGACCCACGAGACAGTCGCTTGACCCAAGGGACAGTCGCTTGACCCACGGGACAGTTGCTTGACCCAAGGGACAGTCGCTTGACCCACGGGACAGTTGATTGACCCACGGGACAGTCGCTTGACCCATGGGACATTAGCTTGACCCACGGGACAGTTGCTTGAACCACGGGACAGTTGCTTGACCCAAGGGACAGACGCTTGACCCAAGGGACAGTCGCTTGACCCTAGGGACAGTTGCTTGACCCACGGGACAGTTGCTTGACCCATGGGACAGTCACCCGTCACAAGTGACAGTTGCTTGACCCACGGAACAGTCAGTTGACCCACGAGACAGTCGCCAGATCCACGGGACAGTCGCTTGACCCACGGGACAGTCGCTTGACCCAAGGGACAGTCGCTTGACCCACGGGACAGTCGCCCGACCCAAGGGACAGTCGCTCGACGCACGGGACAGTCACTTGCCCCACGGGACAGTCGCTTGACCCATGGGACAGTTGCGTGACCCAAGGGACAGTCGCTTGATCCACGGGACAGTTGCTTGACCCACGGGACAGTCGCCCGACCCAAGGGACAGTCGCCCGACCCACGGGACAGTAGCCCGACCCACGGGACAGTCGCTTGAAGCACGGCACAGTCGCTTGAACCATGGGACTGTCGCCCGACCCACGGGACAGTCGCCCGACCCACGGGACAGTTGATTGACCCACGGGACAGTCGCTTGACCCATGGGACATTAGCTTGACCCACGGGACAGTTGCTTGATCCACGGGACAGTTGCTTGACCCAAGGGACAGACGCTTGACCCAAGGGACAGTCGCTTGACCCTAGGGACAGTTGCTTGACCCACGGGACAGTTGCTTGACCCACGGGACAGTTGCTTTACCCAAGGGACAGTCGCTTGACCCACGGGACAGTTGATTCACCTATGGGACAGTCGCTTGACCCATGGGACATTAGCTTGACCCACGGGACAGTTGCTTGACCCACGGGACAGTTGCTTGACCCAAGGGGCAGATGCTTGACCCAAGGGACAGTCGCTTGACCCACGGGACAGTTGCATGACCCACGGGACAGTTGCTTGACCCATGGGACAGTCACCCGTCACAAGTGACAGTTGCTTGACCCACGGGACAGTCAGTTGACCCACGAGACAGTCGCCAGACCCACGGGACAGTCGCTTGACCCACGGGACAGTCGCTTGACCCAAGGGACAGTCGCTTGACCCACGGGACAGTCGCCCGACCCAAGGGACAGTCGCTCGACCCACGGGACAGTCACTTGCCCCACGGGACAGTCGCTTGACCCACGGGACAGTTGCGTGACCCAAGGGACAGTCGCTTGACCCATGGGACAGTTGCTTGACCCACGGGACAGTCGCCCGACCCAAGGGACAGTCGCCCGACCCACGGGACAGTAGCCCGACCCACGGGACAGTCGCTTGAACCACGGCACAGTCGCTTGAACCATGGGACAGTCGCCCGACCCACGGGACAGTCACCCGACCCACGCCACAGTCGCTTGACCCACGGGACAGTCGCTTGACCCACGGGACAGTCGCCCGACCCAAGGGACAGTCGCCCGATCCACGGGACAGTCGCATGAACCCACGAGAGAGTCGTCCGACCCACGGGACAGTCAGCTGACCCACGGGACAGTCGCTTGACCCACGGGACAGTCGCTTGCACCACGGGACAGTCGCTTGACCCACGGGACAGTTGCTTGACCCAAGGGACAGTCGCTTGACCCACGGGACAGTTGCTTGACCCACGGGACAGTAGCCCGACCCACGGGACAGTCGCCCGACCCACGGGACAGTCGCTTGACCCACGGGACAGTCGCTTGACCCACGGGACAGTTGCTTGACCCAAGGGACAGTCGCTTGACCCACAGGACAGTTGATTGACCCACGGGACAGTCGCTTGACCCATGGGACATTAGCTTGACCCACAGGACAGTTGCTTGATCCATGGGACAGTTGCTTGACCCAAGGGACAGACGCTTGACCCAAGGGACAGTCGCTTGACCCACGGGACAGTTGCTTGACCCACGGGACAGTAGCTTGACCCATGGGACAGTCACCCGTCCCAAGTGACAGTTGCTTGACCCACGGGACAGTCAGTTGACCCACGGGACAGTCGCCAGACCCACGGGACAGTCGCTTGACCCACGGGACAGTCGCTTGACCCAAGGGACAGTCGCTTGACCCACGGGACAGTCGCCCGACCCAAGGGACAGTCGCCCGACCCACGGGGCAGTCACTTGCCCCACGGGACAGTCGCTTGACCCACGGGACAGTTGTGTGATTCACGGGACAGTCGCTTGACCCACGGGACAGTTGCTTGACCCACTGGACAGTCGCCCGACCCAAGGGACAGTCGCCCGACCCACGGGACAGTAGCCCGACCCACGGGACAGTCGCTTGAACCACGGCACAGTCGCTTGAACCACGGGACAGTCGCCCGACCCACAGGTCAGTCGCCCGACCCACGGGACAGTCGCATGAACCCACGGGAGGGTCGCCCGACCCACGGGACAGTCACCCGACCCACGGGACAGTTGCTTGACCCAAGGGACAGTCGCTTGACCCACGGGACAGTCGCTTGACCCACGGGACAGTTACATGACCCACGGGACAGTTGCTTGACCCATGGGACAGTCACCCGTCACAAGTGACAGTTGCTTGACCCACGGGACAGTCAGTTGACCCACGAGACAGTCGCCAGACCCACGGGACAGTCGCTTGACCCACGGGACAGTCGCTTGACCCAAGGGACAGTCGCTTGACCCACGGGACAGTCGCCCGACACAAGGGACAGTCGCCCGACCCACGGGACAGTCACTTGCCCCACGGGACAGTCGCTTGACCCACGGGACAGTTGCGTGACCCAAGGGACAGTCGCTTGACCCATGGGACAGTTGCTTGACCCACGGGACAGTCGCCCGACCCAAGGGACAGTCGCCCGACCCACGGGACAGTAGCCCGACCCACGGGACAGTCGCTTGAACCACGGCACAGTCGCTTGAACCATGGGACAGTCGCCCGACCCACGGGACAGTCACCCGACCCACGCCACAGTCGCTTGACCCACGGGACAGTCGCTTGACCCACGGGACAGTCGCCCGACCCAAGGGACAGTCGCCCGATCCACGGGACAGTCGCATGAACCCACGAGAGAGTCGTCCGACCCACGGGACAGTCAGCTGACCCACGGGACAGTCGCTTGACCCACGGGACAGTCGCTTGCACCACGGGACAGTCGCTTGACCCACGGGACAGTTGCTTACCCAAGGGACAGTCGCTTGACCCACGGGACAGTTGCTTGACCCACGGGACAGTAGCCCGACCCACGGGACAGTTGCCCGACCCACGGGACAGTCGCTTGACCCACGGGACAGTCGCTTGACCCACGGGACAGTTGCTTGACCAAGGGACAGTCGCTTGACCCACGGGACAGTTGATTGACCCACGGGACAGTCGCTTGACCCATGGGACATTAGCTTGACCCACGGGACAGTTGCTTGATCCACGGGACAGTTGCTTGACCCAAGGGACAGACGCTTGACCCAAGGGACAGTCGCTTGACCCACGGGACAGTTGCTTGACCCACGGGACAGTAGCTTGACCCATGGGACAGTCACCCGTCCCAAGTGACAGTTGCTTGACCCACGGGACAGTCAGTTGACCCACGGGACAGTCGCCAGACCCACGGGACAGTCGCTTGACCCACGGGACAGTCGCTTGACCCAAGGGACAGTCGCTTGACCAACGGGACAGTCGCCCGACCCAAGGGACAGTCGCCCGACCCATGGGGCAGTCACTTGCCCCACGGGACAGTCGCTTGACCCACGGGACAGTTGCGTGATCCACGGGACAGTCGCTTGACCCACGGGACAGTTGCTTGACCCACTGGACAGTCACCCGACCCAAGGGACAGTTGCCCGACCCACGGGACAGTAGCCCGACCCACGGGACAGTCGCTTGAACCACGGCACAGTCGCTTGAAGCACGGGACAGTCGCCCGACCCACAGGTCAGTCGCCCGACCCACGGGACAGTCGCATGAACCCACGGGAGGGTCGCCCGACCCACGGGACAGTCACCCGACCCACGGGACAGTTGCTTGACCCAAGGGACAGTCGCTTGACCCACGGGACAGTTGGTTGTCCCACGGGACAGTCGCTTGACCCATGGGACTTTAGCTTGTCCCACGGGACAGTTTCTTGACCCACGGGACAGTTGCTTGACCCAAGGGACAGTCGCTTGACCCACAGGACAGTCGCTTGACCCAAGGGACAGTCGCTTGACCCACGGGACAGTCGCCCGTCCCAAGGGACAGTCACCCGACCCACGGGACAGTCGCTTGACCCACGGGACAGTCGCCCGACCCAAGGGACAGTCGCCTGACCCACGGGACAGTTGCTTGACCCACGGGACAGTTGCTTGACCCATGGGACAGTCACCCGTCCAAAGTGACAGTTGCTTGACCCACGGGACAGTCAGTTGACCCACGGGACAGTCGCCAGACCCACGGGACAGTCGCTTGACCCAAGGGACAGTCGCTTGACCCACGGGACAGTCGCCCGACCCAAGGGACAGTCGCCCGACCCACGGGGCAGTCACTTGCCCCACGGGACAGTCGCTTGACCCACGGGATAGTTGCGTGACCCACGGGACAGTCGCTTGACCCATGGGACAGTTGCTTGACCCACGGGACAGTCGCCCGACCCAAGGGACAGTCGCCCGACCCACGGGACAGTAGCCCGACCCACGGGACAGTCGCTTGAACCACGGCACAGTCGCTTGAACCACGGGACAGTCGCCCGACCCACAGGTCAGTCGCCCGACCCACGGGACAGTCGCATGAACCCACGGGAGAGTCGCCTGACCCACGGGACAGTCACCCGACCCACGGGACAGTTGCTTGACCCAAGGGACAGTCGCTTGACCCACGGGACAGTTGATTGACCCACGGGACAGTCGCTTGACCCATGGGACATTAGCTTGACCCACGCGACAGATGCTTGACCCACGGGACAGTTGCTTGACCCAAGAGACAGTCGCTTGACCCACAGGACAGTCGCTTGACCCAAGGGACAGTCGCTTGACCCACGGGACAGTCGCCCGTCCCAAGGGACAGTCACCCGACCCACGGGACAGTCGCGTGACCCACGGGACAGTCGCTTGACCCACGGGACAGTTGCGTGACCCACGGGACAGTCGCTTGACCCACGGGACAGTTGCTTGACCCACGGGACAGTCGCGCGACCCAAGGGTCAGTTGCCTGACCCACGGTACAGTAGCCCGACCCACGGGACAGTCGCATGAACCCACGGGAGAGTCGCCCGACCCACGGGACAGTCACCCGACACACGGCACAGTCGCTTGACCCACGGGACAGTCGCTTGACCCAAGGGACAGTCGCCCGATCCACGGGACATCCGCATGAACCCACGGGAGAGTCGCCCGACCCACGGGACAGTCACCCGACCCACGGCACAGTCGCTTGACCCACGGGACAGTTGCTTGACCCAAGGGACAGTCGCTTGACCTAAGGGACAGTCGCTTGACCCAAGGGACAGTCGCTTGAACAACGGGACAGTTGCTTGATCCACGGGACTGTTGCTTGACCCAAGGGACAGACGCTTGACCCAAGGGACAGTCGCTTGACCCACAGGACAGTTGCTTGACCCACGGGACAGTCACTTGACCCATGGGACAGTCGCTTGACCCACTGAACAGTCTCCCGACCCACGGCACAGTCGCTTGACCCACGGGACAGTCGCTTCACCAACGGGACAGTCGACCGACCCAAGGGACTGTCTCCTGACCCACGGAACAGTCGCTTGACACACGGGTCAGTCGCTTGACCCACGAGACAGTTGCCCGTCCCAAGGGACAGTCGCCCGACCCACGGGACAGTTGCTTGACGCACAGGACACTCGCTTGACCCAGGGGACAGTCGCTTGACCCACGGGACAGTCACCCGACCCACGGCACAGTCGCTTGACCCACGGGACAGTCGCTTTACCCACGCGACAGTCGCCCGACCCAAGGGACTGTCGCCCGACCCACGGGACAGTCGCTTGACACACGGGTCAGTCGCTTGACCCACGGGACAGTCGCCCGACCCACGGGACAGTCACCCGACCCACGGCACAGTCGCTTGAGCCACGGGACAGTCGCTTGACACACGGGGCAGTCGCTTGACCGACGGGACATTCGCCCGACCCAAGCGACATTCGCCCGATCCACGGGACAGTCGCTTGACCCACAGGACAGTCGCTTGTCCCACGGGACAGTCGCTTGACCCATGGGACAGTCACCCGACCCACGGGACAGTCGCTTGACCCACGGGACAGTCGCTTGACACACTGGACTGTCGCCCGACCAACGGGACAGTCAGCTGACCCACGGGACAGTCGCTTGACCCACGGGACAGTCGCTTGCCCCACGGGACAGTCGCTTGACCCACGGGACAGTTGCTTGACCCAAGGGACAGTCGCTTGACCCACGGGACAGTCGCCCGACCCAAGGGACAGTCGCCCGACCCACGGGACAGTAGCCCGACCCACGGGACAGTCGCTTGAACCACGGCACAGTCGCTTGAACCACGGGACAGTCGCCCGACCCACGGGACAGTCACCCGACCCACGGCACAGTCGCTTGACCCACGGGACAGTCGCTTGACCCACGGGACAGTCGCCCGACCCAAGGGACAGTCGCCCGATCCACGGGACAGTCGCATGAACCCACGAGAGAGTCGTCCGACCCACCGGACAGTCAGCTGACCCACGGGACAGTCGCTTGACCCACGGGACAGTCGCTTGCCCCACGGGACAGTCGCTTGACCCACGGGACAGTAGCCCGACCCACGGGACAGTCGCCCGACCCACGAGACAGTCGCTTGACCCAAGGGACAGTCGCTTGACCCACGGGACAGTTGCTTGACCCAAGGGACAGTCGCTTGACCCACGGGACTGTTGATTGACCCACGGGACAGTCGCTTGACCCATGGGACATTAGCTTGACCCACGGGACAGTTGCTTGATCCACGGGACAGTTGCTTGACCCAAGGGACAGACGCTTGACCCAAGGGACAGTCGCTTGACCCTAGGGACAGTTGCTTGACCCACGGGACAGTTGCTTGACCCACGGGACAGTTGCTTTACCCAAGGGACAGTCGCTTGACCCACGGGACAGTTGATTGACACACGGGACAGTCGCTTGACCCATGGGACATTAGCTTGACCCACGGGACAGTTGCTTGACCCACGGGACAGTTGCTTGACCCAAGGGGCAGACGCTTGACCCAAGGGACAGTTGCATGACCCACGGGACAGTTGCTTGACCCATGGAACAGTCACCCGTCACAAGTGACATTTGCTTGACCCACGGGACAGTCAGTTGACCCACGAGACAGTCGCCAGACCCACGGGCCAGTCGCTTGACCCACGGGACAGTCGCTTGACCCAAGGGACAGTCGCTTGACCCACGGGACAGTCGCCCGACCCAAGGGACAGTCGCCCGACCCACGGGACAGTCACTTGCCCCACGGGACAGTCGCTTGACCCACAGGACAGTTGCGTGACCCAAGGGACAGTCGCTTGACCCACGGGACAGTTGCTTGACCCACGGGACAGTCGCCCGACCCAAGGGACAGTCGCCCGACCCACGGGACAGTCACCCGACCCACGCCACAGTCGCTTGACCCACGGGACAGTCGCTTGACACACGGGACAGTCGCCCGATCCAAGGGACAGTCGCCCGATCCACGGGACAGTCGCATGAACCCACGAGAGAGTCGTCCGACCCACGGGACAGTCAGCTGACCCACGGGACAGTCGCTTGACCCACGGGACAATCGCTTGCACCACGGGACAGTCGCTTGACCCACGGGACAGTTGCTTTACCCAAGGGACAGTCGCTTGACCCACGGGACAGTAGCCCGACCCACGGGACAGTCGCCCGACCCACGGGACAGTCGCTTGACCCACGGGACAGTCGCTTGACCCACGGGACAGTTGCTTGACCCAAGGGACAGTCGCTTGACCCACGGGACAGTTGATTGACCCACGGGACAATCGCTTGACCCATGGGACATTAGCTTGACCCACGGGACAGTTGCTTGATCCACGGGACAGTTGCTTGAAACAAGGGACAGACGCTTGACACACGGGACAGTTGCTTGACCCACGGGACAGTAGCTTGACCCATGGGACAGTCACCCGTCCCAAGTGACAGTTGCTTGACCCACGGGACAGTCAGTTGACCCACGGGACAGTCGCCAGACCCACGGGACAGTCGCTTGACCCACGGGACAGTCGCTTGACCCAAGGGACAGTCGCTTGACCCACGGGACAGTCGCCCGACCCAAGGGAGAGTCGCCCGACCCACGGGGCAGTCACTTGCCCCACGGGACAGTCGCTTGACCCACGGGACAGCTGCGTGATCCAAGGGACAGTCGCTTGACCCACGGGACAGTTGCTTGACCCACTGGACAGTCGCCCGACCCAAGGGACAGTCGCCCGACCCACGGGACAGTAGCCCGACCCACGGGACAGTCGCTTGAACCACGGGACAGTCGCCCGACCCACGGGACAGTCGCATGAACCCACGGGAGGGTCGCCCGACCCACGGAACTGTCACCCGACCCACGGGACAGTTGCTTGACCCAAGGGACAGTCGCTTGACCCACGGGACAGTTGATTGACCAACGACAGTCGCCTGACCCACGGGACAGTCGCTTGACACACGGGTCAGTCGCTTGACCAACGGGACAGTTGCCCGACCCACGGGACAGTCGCATGAACCCACGGGAGGGTCGCCCGACCCACGGAACAGTCACCCGACCCACGGGACAGTTGCTTGACCCAAGGGACAGTCGCTTGACCCACGGGACAGTTGATTGACCAACGGGACAGTCGCTTGACCCATGGGACATTAGCTTGACCCACGGGACAGTTGCTTGACCCACGGGACAGTTGCTTGACCCAAGGGACAGTCGCTTGACCCACAGGACAGTCGCTTGACCCAAGGGACAGTCGCTTGACCCACGGGACAGTCGCCCGTCCCAAGGGACAGTCACCCGACCCACGGGACAGTCGCTTGACCCACGGGACAGTCGCTTGAGCCACGGGACAGTTGCGTGACCCAAGGGACAGTCGCTTGACCCACGGGACAGTTGCTTGACCCACGGGACAGTCGCGCGACCCAAGGAACAGTTGCCCGACCCACGGGACAGTAGCCCGACCCACGGGACAGTCGCATGAACCCACGGGAGAGTCGCCCGACCCACGGGACAGTCACCCGACCCACGGCACAGTCGCTTGACCCACGGGACAGTCGCTTGACCCAAGGGACAGTCGCCCGATCCACGGGACATCCGCATGAACCCACGGGAGAGTCGCCCGACCCACGGGACAGTCACCCGACCCACGGCACAGTCGCTTGACCCACGGGACAGTCGCTTGAACAACGGGACAATTGCTTGATCCACGGGACTGTTGCTTGACCCAAGGGACAGTCGCTTGACCCACAGGACAGTTGCTTGACCCACGGGACAGTCACTTGACCCATGGGACAGTCGCTTGACCCACTGAACAGTCTCCCGACCCACGGCACAGTCGCTTGACCCACGGGACAGTCGCTTCACCAACGGGACAGTCGCCCGACCCAAGGGACTGTCTCCTGACCCACGGAACAGTCGCTTGACACACGGGTCAGTCGCTTGACCCACGAGACAGTTGCCCGTCCCAAGGAACAGTCGCCCAACCCACGGGACAGTTGCTTGACGCACAGGACAGTCGCTTGACCCATGGGACAGTCGCTTGACCCACGGGACAGTCACCCGACCCACGGCACAGTCGCTTGACCCACGGGACAGTCACTTTACCCACGGGACAGTCGCCCGACCCAAGGGACTGTCCCCCGACCCACGGGACAGTCGCTTGACACACGGGTCAGTCGCTTGACCCACGGGACAGTCGCCCGACCCACGGGACAGTCACCCGACCCACGGCACAGTCGCTTGACCCACGGGACAGTCGCTTGACACACGGGGCAGTCGCTTGACCGACGGGACATTCGCCCGAACCAAGCGACAGTCACCCGACCCACGGGACAGTCGCTTGACCCACGGGACAGTCGCTTGACCCACTGGACTGTCGCCCGACCAACGGGACAGTCAGCTGACCCACGGGACAGTCGCTTGACCCACGGGACAGTTGCTTGCCCCACGGGACAGTCGCTTGACCCAAGGGACAGTCGCTTGACCCACGGGACAGTCGCTTGCCCCAAGGGACAGTCGCTTGACCCACGGGACAGTTGCTTTACCCACGGGACAGTAGCTTGAGCCAAGGGACAGAGGCTTGACCCAAGGGACAGTCGCTTGACCCACGGTACAGTCGCTTGACCCACGGGACAGTCGCGTGACCCATGGGACAGTCACTTGACCCACTGAACAGTCACCCACCCACGTCACAGTCGCTTGACCCACGGGACAGTCGCTTCACCAACGGGACAGTCGCCTGACCCAAGGGAATGTCGCCTGACCCACGGGACAGTCGCTTGACACACGGGTCAGTCGCTTGACCAACGGGACAGTTGCCCGACCCAAGGGACAGTCGCCCGATCCACGGGACAGTCGCTTGACCCACAGGACAGTCGCTTGACCCACGGGACAGTCGCTTGACCCACGGGACAGTCACCCGACCCACGGGACAGTCGTTTGACCCACGGGACAGTCGCTTGACACACGGGGCAGTCGCTTGACCGACGGGACATTCGCCCGACCCAAGCGACAGTCGCCCGATCCACGGGACAATCGCTTGACCCACAGGACAGTCGCTTGACCCACGGGACAGTCGCTTGACCCATGGGACAGTCACCCGACCCACGGGACAGTCGCTTGACCCACGGGACAGTCGCTTGACCCACTGGACTGTCGCCCGACCAACGGGACAGTCAGCTGACCCACGGGACAGTCGCTTGACCCACGGGACAGTCGCTTGCCCCACGGGACAGTCGCTTGACCCAAGGGACAGTCGCTTGACCCACGGGACAGTCGCTTGCCCCAAGGGACAGTCGCTTGACCCACGGGACAGTTGCTTTACCCACGGGACAGTAGCTTGAGCCAAGGGACAGACGCTTGACCCAAGGGACAGTCGCTTGACCCACGGGACAGTCGCTTGACCCACGGGACAGTCGCGTGACCCATGGGACAGTCGCTTGACACACTGAACAGTCACCCACCCACGTCACAGTCGCTTGACCCACGGGACAGTCGCTTCACCAACGGGACAGTCGCCTGACCCAAGGGAATGTCGCCTGACCCACGGGACAGTCGCTTGACACACGGGTCAGTCGCTTGACCAACGGGACAGTTGCCCGACCCAAGGGACAGTCGCCCGATCCACGGGACAATCGCTTGACCCACAGGACAGTCGCTTGACCCACGGGACAGTCGCTTGATCCACGGGACAGTCACCCGACCCACGGGACAGTCGTTTGACCCACGGGACAGTCGCTTGACCTACTGGCCTGTTGCCCGACCCAAGGGACAGTCGCTTGACCCATGGGAAAGTCGCTTGCCCCACGGGACAGTCGCTTGACCCACGGGACAGTTGCTTGACCCATGTGACAGTCACCCGACCCAAGTGACAGTTGCTTGACCCACGGGACAGTTGCTTGACCCATGTGACAGTCACCCGACCCAAGTGACAGTTGCTTGACCCACGGGACAGTCGCTTGAACCAAGGGACAGTCGCTTGACCCATGGGACAGTCGCTTGACCCACGGGACAGTCGCTTGAACCAAGGGACAGTCGCTTGACCCATGGGAAAGTTGCTTGCCCCACGGGACAGTCGCTTGACCCACGGGACAGTTGCTTGACCCACAGGACAGTCGCCCGACCCACAGGACAGTCGCTTGAACCACGGGACAGTCGCTTTAACCAAGGGACAGTCGCTTGACCCATGGGACATTCGCTTGACCCACGGGACAGTCGCTTGACCCAAGGGAAAGTCACTTGACCCAAGTGACAGTTGCTTGTCCCACGGGACAGTCGCCCGACCCACGGGACAGTCGCCTGACCCACTGGACAGTCGCTTGACCCACGGGACAGTCGCCCGACCTACGGGACAGTCGCTTGACCCACGGGACAGACTCCGGAACCATGGGACAGTCGCTTGACCCACTGGATGGTCACTTGACCCACGGGATAGTCGCTTGACCCACGGGACGGACTCCCGACCCACGGGACAGTCGCTTGACCCACGGGACAGTCGCTTGACCCACGGGACAGTCGCCCGACCCACGGGACAGTCGCCCGACCCACGGGACAGTCGCTTGACCCACGGGACAGTCGCCCGACCTACAGGACAGTCGCTTGACCCACGGGACAGACTCCCGAACCATGGGACAGTCGCTTGACCCACTGGATGGTCACTTGACCCACGGGTTAGTCGCTTGACCCACGGGACGGACTCCCGACCCACGGGACAGTCGCTCGACCCACAGGACAGGCGCTCGACCCACGGGACAGTCGCTTGACCCAAGGGACAGTCGCCCAACACACGGGACAGACGCCCGACCCTATGGACAGTCGCCCGACCCACGGAACAGTCGCTTGACCCACGGGACAGTTGCTTGACCCAAGGGACAGTCGCTTGACCCAATGGACAGTCGCCCGACCCACGGGACAGTCGCTTGACCCACGGGACAGTCGCTTGACCCACGGTACAGTCGCTTGACCCAAGGGACAGTCGCTTGACCCACAGGACAGTCGTTTGACCCACGGGACAGTCACCTGACCCACGGGACAGTCGCTTGACCCAAGGGACAGTCGCTTGACCTAAGGGACAGTCGCTTGACCCACGGTACAGTCGCTTGACCCACAGGACAGTCGCCCGACCCAAGGGACAGTCGCCCGACCCACGGGACAGTCACCCGACCCAAGGGACAGTCGCCCGACCCACGGGACAGTGGCTTGACCCACGGGACAGTCGCTTGACCCTCCGGGACAGTTGCGTGACCTAAGGGACTGTTGCTTGTCCCACGGGACAGTTGCTTGACCCGCGGGACAGTCGCCCGACCCAAGGGACAGTCGCCCGACCCACGGGACAGTAGCCCGACCCACGTGACAGTCGCTTGAACCACGGCACAGTCGCTTGAACCACGGGACAGTCGCCCGACCCACAGGACAGTCGCCTGACCCACGGGACAGTCGCATGAACCCATGGAAGAGTCGCCCGACCCACGGGACAGTCACCCGACCCACGGCACAGTCGCTTGACCCACGGGACAGTCGCTTGACACACGGGACAGTCGCTTGACCCACGGGACATTCGCCCGACCCAAGGGACAGTCGTCCGATCCACGGGACAGTCGCATGAACCCACGGGAGAGTCGCCCGACCCACGGGACAGTCACCCGACCCACGGCACAGTCGCTTGACCAACGAGACAGTCGCTTGACCCACGGGACAGTCGCCCGACCCACGGGACAGTCGCCCGACGCACGGGACAGTCGATTGACCCACGGGACAGTCGCCCGACCTACGGGACAGTCGCTTGACCCAAGGGACAGTCGCTTGACCTAAGGGACAGTTGCTTGACCCACTGGATGGTCACTTGACCCACGGGTTAGTCGCTTGACCCAAGGGACAGTCGCCCGACCCACGGGACAGTCGCCCGACCCAAGGGACAGTCGCCCGACCCACGGGACAGTGGCTTGACCCACGGGACAGTCGCTTGACCCTCCGGGACAGTTGCGTGACCTAAGGGACAGTCGCTTGACCCACTGGATGGTCACTTGACCCACGGGTTAGTCGCTTGACCCAAGGGACAGTCGCCCGACCCACGGGACAGTCGCCCGACCCAAGGGACAGTCGCCCGACCCACGGGACAGTGGCTTGACGCACGGGACAGTCGCTTGACCCTCCGGGACAGTTGCGTGACCTAAGGGACTGTTGCTTGTCCCACGGGACAGTCGCTTGAACCACGGGACAGTCGCCCGACCCACAGGACAGTCGCCTGACCCACGGGACAGTCGCATGAACCCATGGAAGAGTCGCCCGACCCACGGGACAGTCACCCGACCCGCGGCACAGTCGCTTGACCCACGGGACAGTCGCTTGACACACGGGACAGTCGCTTGACCCACGGGACATTCGCCCGACCCAAGGGACAGTCGTCCGATCCACGGGACAGTCGCATGAACCCACGGGAGAGTCGCCCGACCCACGGGACAGTCACCCGACCCACGGCACAGTCGCTTGACCCACGAGACAGTCGCTTGACACACGGGACATTCGCCCGACCCAAGGGACAGTCGCCCGATCCACGGGACAGTCGCTTGATCCACAGGACAGTCGCTTGACCCACGGGACAGTCGCCCGACCCACGGAACAGTCGCTTGACCCACGGGACAGTCGCTTGACCCACTGGACTGTCGCCCGACCCACGGGACAGTCAGCTGACCCACGGGACAGTCGCTTGATCCACGGGACAGTCGCTTGCCCCACGGGACAGTCGCTTTACCCACGGGACAGTAGCTTGACCGAAGGGACAGACGCTTGACCCACGGGACAGTCGCTTGACCCAAGGGACAGTCGCTTGACCCACGGGACAGTTGATTGACCCATGGGACAGTCGCTTGACCCATGGGACATTAGCTTGACCCACGGGTGAGTCGCTTGACCCACGGGACAGTCGCTTGGCCCACGGGACAGTCGCTTGACCCACGGGACAGTCGCTTGACCCACGGGACAGTCGCTTGACCCACTGAACAGTCACCCGACGCAAGGGACAGTTTCTTGACCCATGGGACAGTCGCTTGACCCACTGAACAGTCACCCGACCCAAGGTACAGTTCCTTGACCCATGGGACAGTCGCTTGACCCACGGGACAGTCGCTAGACCCACTGGACTGTCGCCCGACCCACGTGACAGTCAACTGACCCACGGGACAGTCACCCGACCCACCGGACAGTTGCTTGACCCTCGAGCCAGTCGCCCTACCCACGGGACAGTCGCTTGACCCACAGGACAGTCGCCCGACCCACGGGACAGTCGCTTGACCCAACGGACAGTCGCCCGACCCACGGGACAGTCGCTTGACCCACGGGACAGTCGCTTGACCCACGGGACAGTCACCCGACCCAAGTGACAGTTGCTTGACACACTGGACAGTCACTTGTCCCACTGGACAGTCGACAGACCCACGGGACAGTCGCTTGACCCACGGGACAGTCACTTGACCCAAGGGACAGTCGCTTGACCCACGGGACAGTCACCCGACCCAAGTGACAGTTGCTTGAACCACTGGACAGTCACTTGACCCACGGGGCAGTCACTTGACCCAAGGGACAGTTGCTTGACCCACGGGACAGTCGCTTGATCCACGGGATAGTCGCTTGACCCACGGGACAGTCGCTTGACCCAAGGGACAGTTGCTTGACCCACGGGACAGTCGCTTGACCCACCGGACAGTCACCCGACCCAAGGGACAGTCGCTTGACCCACGGGACAGTCGCTTGACCCACGGGACATTTGCGTGACCCAAGGGACAGTCGCTTGACCCACGCGACAGTTGCTTGACCCATGGGACAGTCGCCCGACCCAAGGGACTGTCGCCCGACCCACAGGACAGTCGCTTGACACATGGGACAGTCGCTTGACCCACGGGACAGTTGCGTGACCCACGAGACAGTCGCTTGACCCAAGGGACAGTCGCTTGACCCACGGGACAGTTGATTGACCCACGGGACAGTCGCTTGACCCATGGCGCATTAGCTTGACCCACGGGACAGTCGCTTGACCCACTGGACATTTGCTTGAGCCACGGGACAGTCGCTTGACCCAAGGGACAGACGCTTGACCCAAGGGACAGTCGCTTGACCCACGGGACAGTCGCTTGACATTCGGGACAGTCGCTTGACCCACTGAAAAGTCACCCGACCCAAGGGACAGTTTCTTGACCCATGGGACAGTCGCTTGACCCACTGAACAGTCACCCGACCCATGGTACAGTTCCTTGACCCATGGGACAGTCGCTTGACCCACGGGACAGTCGCTTGACCCACGGGACAGTCACCCGACCCAAGGGACAGTCGCCCGACCCACAGGACAGTCGCTTGACCCACGGGACAGTCGCTTGACCCACGGGACAGTTGCGTGACCCAAGGAACAGTCGCTTGACCCACAGGACAGTTGCTTGACCCACGGGACAGTCGCCCGACCCAAGGGACAGTCGCCCGACCCACAGGACAGTCGCTTGACCCACGGGACAGTCACCCGACCCAAGGGACTGTCGCCCGACCCACAGGACAGTCGCTTGACCCACGGGACAGTCGCTTGACCCACGGGACAGTTGCGTGACCCAAGGAACAGACGCTTGACCCACAGGACAGTCGCTTGACCCACGGGACAGTCGCTTGACCCACTGAACAGTCACCCGACCCAAGGGACAGTTTCTTGACCCATGGGACAGTCGCTTGACCCACGGGACAGTTGCTTGACCCATGGGACAGTCGCTTGACCCATGGGACATTAGCTTGACCCACGGGACAGTAGCTTGACCCAAGGGACAGTCGCTTGACCCACGGGACAGTCGCTTGACCCAAGGGACAGTCGCTTGTCCCACGGGAGAGTTGATTGACCCATGGGTCAGTCGCTTGACCCATGGGACATTAGTTTGACCCACGGGACAGTTGCTTGACCCACTGGACATTTGCTTGACCCACGGGACAGTCGCTTGACCCAAGGGACAGACGCTTGACCCACTGAACAGTCACCCAACCCAAAGGCCAG
This sequence comes from Pristiophorus japonicus, assembly GCF_044704955.1. Taxonomy (NCBI): domain Eukaryota; kingdom Metazoa; phylum Chordata; class Chondrichthyes; family Pristiophoridae; genus Pristiophorus; species Pristiophorus japonicus. The sequence goes on from NW_027253369.1 coordinate 142,833, forward strand.
TTTCTTGACCCATGGGACAGTCGCTTGACCCACTGGACAGTCACCCGACCCAAGGTACAATTCCTTGACCCATGGGACAGTCGCTTGACCCACGGGACAGTCACCCGACCCAAGGGACAGTCGCCTGACCCACAGGACAGTTGCTTGACCCACCGGACAGTCGCTTGACACACGGGACAGTCACCCGACCCAAGGGACAGTCGCCCGACCCACAGGACAGTTGCTTGACCCACCGGACAGTCGCTTGACACACGGGACAGTTGCGTGACCCAAGGGACAGTCGCTTGACCCACGGGACAGTCGCCCGACCCAAGGGACAGTCGCCAGACCCCCAGGACAGTCGCTTGACCCACGGGACAGTCGCTTGAGCCACGGGACAGTTGCTTGACCCACGGGACAGTCGCCCGACCCACGGGACAGTCGCTTGACCCACGGGACAGTCGCTTGAACCAAGGGACAGTCGCTTGACCCATGGGACAGTCGCTTGACCCACAGGACAGTCGCTTGACCCACAGGACAGTCGCTTGACCCACGGGACAGTCACACGACCCACGGGACAGTCGCTTGACCCACTGGACTGTCGCCCGACCCACGGGACAGTCAGCTGACCCACGGGACAGTCGCTTGACCCACGGGACAGTCGCTTGCCCCACGGGACAGTAGCTTGACCCAATGGACAGTCGCTTGACCCACGGGACAGTCGCCCGACCCAAGGGACAGTCGCCCGACCCACAGGACAGTCGCATGACCCACGGGACAGTTGCTTGACCCACGGGACAGTTGCGTGACCCAAGGGACAGTCGCTTGACCCTCGGGACAGTCGCTTGACCCACGGGACAGTCGCTTGACCCACTGAACAGTCACCCGACCCAAGGGACAGTTTCTTGACCCATGGGACAGTCGCTTGACCCACGGGACAGTTGCGTGACCCAAGGGACAGTCGCTTGACCCACGGGACAGTCGCTTGACCCACGGGACAGTCGCTTGACCCACTGAACAGTCACCCGACCCAAGGGACAGTTTCTTGACCCATGGGACAGTCGCTTGACCCACGGGACAGTTGCTTGACCCAAGGTACAGTCGCTTGACCCACGGGACAGTCGCCCGACCCGCGGGACAGTCGCTTGACCCACGGGACAGTCGCTTGACCCAAGGGACAGTCGCTTGACCCACGGGACAGTCGCCCGACCCACGGGAGAGTCACCCGACCCACAGGACAGTCGCTTGAACCACGGGACAGTCGCTTGAGCCACGGGACAGTTGCTTGACCCACGGGACAGTCGACCGACCCACGGGACAGTCGCCCGACCCACGGGACAGTCGCCCGACCCACAGGACAGTCGCTTGAACCACGGGACAGTCGCTTGAACCAAGGGACAGTCGCTTGAACCATGGGACAGTCGCTTGACCCACGGGACAGTCGCTTGACCCAAGGGAAAGTCACTTGACCCAAGTGACAGTTGCTTGTCCCACGGGACAGTCGCCCGACCCACGGGACAGTCGCCCGACCCACGGGACAGTCGCTTGACCCACGGGACAGTCGCCCGACCTACGGGACAGTCGCTTGACCCACGGGACAGACTCCGGAACCATGGGACAGTCGCTTGACCCACTGGATGGTCACTTGACCCACGGGATAGTCGCTTGACCAACGGGACAGACTCCCGACCCACGGGACAGTCGCTCGACCCACGGGACAGCCGCTCGACCCACGGGACAGTCGCTTGACCCAAGGGACAGTTGCTTGACCCAAGGGACAGTAGCTTGAGCCAAGGGACACTCGCCCGACCCACAGCACAGTCGTTTGACCCACAGGACAGTCATCTGACCCACGGGACAGTCGCTTGACCCAAGGGACAGTCGCTTGACCTAAGGGACAGTCGCTTGACCCACGGGACAGTCGCCCGACCCAAGGGAGAGTCGCCCGACCCACGGGGCAGTCACTTGCCCCACGGGACAGTCGCTTGACCCACGGGACAGTCGCTTGACCCAAGGGACAGTCGCTTGACCCACGGGACAGTCGCCCGACCCAAGGGAGAGTCGCCCGACCCACGGGGCAGTCACTTGCCCCACGGGACAGTCGCTTGACCCACGGGACAGCTGCGTGATCCACGGGACAGTCGCTTGACCCACGGGACAGTTGCTTGACCCACTGGACAGTCGCCCGACCCAAGGGACAGTCGCCCGACCCACGGGACAGTAGCCCGACCCACGGGACAGTCGCTTGAACCACGGGACAGTCGCCCGACCCACGGGACAGTCGCATGAACCCACGGGAGGGTCGCCCGACCCACGGAACAGTCACCCGACCCACGGGACAGTTGCTTGACCCAAGGGACAGTCGCTTGACCCACGGGACAGTTGATTGACCAACGGGACAGTCGCCTGACCCACGGGACAGTCGCTTGACACACGGGTCAGTCGCTTGACCAACGGGACAGTTGCCCGACCCACGGGACAGTCGCATGAACCCACGGGAGGGTCGCCCGACCCACGGAACAGTCACCCGACCCACGGGACAGTTGCTTGACCCAAGGGACAGTCGCTTGACCCACGGGACAGTTGATTGACCAACGGGACAGTCGCTTGACCCATGGGACATTAGCATGACCCACGGGACAGTTGCTTGACCCACGGGACAGTTGCTTGACCCAAGGGACAGTCGCTTGACCCACAGGACAGTCGCTTGACCCAAGGGACAGTCGCTTGACCCACGGGACAGTCGCCCGTCCCAAGGGACAGTCACCCGACCCACGGGACAGTCGCTTGACCCACGGGACAGTCGCTTGAGCCACGGGACAGTTGCGTGACCCAAGGGACAGTCGCTTGACCCACGGGACAGTTGCTTGACCCACGGGACAGTCGCGCGACCCAAGGAACAGTTGCCCGACCCACGGGACAGTAGCCCGACCCACGGGACAGTCGCATGAACCCACGGGAGAGTCGCCCGACCCACGGGACAGTCACCCGACCCACGGCACAGTCGCTTGACCCACGGGACAGTCGCTTGACCCAAGGGACAGTCGCCCGATCCACGGGACATCCGCATGAACCCACGGGAGAGTCGCCCGACCCACGGGACAGTCACCCGACCCACGGCACAGTCGCTTGACCCACGGGACAGTCGCTTGAACAACGGGACAATTGCTTGATCCACGGGACTGTTGCTTGACCCAAGGGACAGACGCTTGACCCAAGGGACAGTCGCTTGACCCACAGGACAGTTGCTTGACCCACGGGACAGTCACTTGACCCATGGGACAGTCGCTTGACCCACTGAACAGTCTCCCGTCCCACGGCACAGTCGCTTGACCCACGGGACAGTCGCTTCACCAACGGGACAGTCGCCCGACCCAAGGGACTGTCTCCTGACCCACGGAACAGTCGCTTGACACACGGGTCAGTCGCTTGACCCACGAGACAGTTGCCCGTCCCAAGGAACAGTCGCCCGACCCACGGGACAGTTGCTTGACGCACAGGACAGTCGCTTGACCCATGGGACAGTCGCTTGACCCACGGGACAGTCACCCGACCCACGGCACAGTCGCTTGACCCACGGGACAGTCACTTTACCCACGGGACAGTCGCCCGACCCAAGGGACTGTCGCCCGACCCACGGGACAGTCGCTTGACACACGGGTCAGTCGCTTGACCCACGGGACAGTCGCCCGACCCACGGGACAGTCACCCGACCCACGGCACAGTCGCTTGACACACGGGACAGTCGCTTGACACACGGGGCAGTCGCTTGACCGACGGGACATTCGCCCGAACCAAGCGACAGTCGCCCGATCCACGGGACAGTCGCTTGACCCACAGGACAGTCGCTTGACCCACGGGACAGTCGCTTGACCCATGGGACAGTCACCCGACCCACGGGACAGTCGCTTGACCCACGGGACAGTCGCTTGACCCACTGGACTGTCGCCCGACCAACGGGACAGTCAGCTGACCCACGGGACAGTCGCTTGACCCACGGGACAGTCGCTTGCCCCACGGGACAGTCGCTTGACCCAAGGGACAGTCGCTTGACCCACGGGACAGTCGCTTGCCCCAAGGGACAGTCGCTTGGCCCACGGGACAGTTGCTTTACCCACGGGACAGTAGCTTGAGCCAAGGGACAGACGCTTGACCCAAGGGACAGTCGCTTGACCCACGGTACAGTCGCTTGACCCACGGTACAGTCGCTTGACCCATGGGACAGTCACTTGACCCACTGAACAGTCACCCACCCACGTCACAGTCGCTTGACCCACGGGACAGTCGCTTCACCAACGGGACAGTCGCCTGACCCAAGGGAATGTCGCCTGACCCACAGGACAGTCGCTTGACCCACGGGACAGTCGCTTGACCCACGGGACAGTCACCCGACCCACGGGACAGTCGTTTGACCCACGGGACAGTCGCTTGACACACGGGGCAGTCGCTTGACCGACGGGACATTCGCCCGACCCAAGCGACAGTCGCCCGATCCACGGGACAATCGCTTGACCCACAGGACAGTCGCTTGACCCACGGGACAGTCGCTTGACCCATGGGACAGTCACCCGACCCACGGGACAGTCGCTTGACCCACGGGACAGTCGCTTGACCCACTGGACTGTCGCCCGACCAACGGGACAGTCAGCTGACCCACGGGACAGTCGCTTGACCCACGGGACAGTCGCTTGCCCCACGGGACAGTCGCTTGACCCAAGGGACAGTCGCTTGACCCACGGGACAGTCGCTTGCCCCAAGGGACAGTCGCTTGACCCACGGGACAGTTGCTTTACCCACGGGACAGTAGCTTGAGCCAAGGGACAGACGCTTGACCCAAGGGACAGTCGCTTGACCCACGGGACAGTCGCTTGACCCACGGGACAGTCGCGTGACCCATGGGACAGTCGCTTGACACACTGAACAGTCACCCACCCACGTCACAGTCGCTTGACCCACGGGACAGTCGCTTCACCAACGGGACAGTCGCCTGACCCAAGGGAATGTCGCCTGACCCACGGGACAGTCGCTTGACACACGGGTCAGTCGCTTGACCAACGGGACAGTTGCCCGACCCAAGGGACAGTCGCCCGATCCACGGGACAGTCGCTTGACCCACAGGACAGTCGCTTGACCCACGGGACAGTCGCTTGATCCACGGGACAGTCACCCGACCCACGGGACAGTCGTTTGACCCACGGGACAGTCGCTTGACCTACTGGACTGTTGCCCGACCCAAGGGACAGTCGCTTGACCCATGGGAAAGTCGCTTGCCCCACGGGACAGTCGCTTGACCCACGGGACAGTTGCTTGACCCATGTGACAGTCACCCGACCCAAGTGACAGTTGCTTGACCCACGGGACAGTTGCTTGACCCATGTGACAGTCACCCGACCCAAGTGACAGTTGCTTGACCCACGGGACAGTCGCTTGAACCAAGGGACAGTCGCTTGACCCATGGGACAGTCGCTTGACCCACGGGACAGTCGCTTGAACCAAGGGACAGTCGCTTGACCCATGGGAAAGTTGCTTGCCCCACGGGACAGTCGCTTGACCCACGGGACAGTTGCTTGACCCACAGGACAGTCGCCCGACCCACAGGACAGTCGCTTGAACCACGGGACAGTCGCTTTAACCAAGGGACAGTCGCTTGACCCATGGGACATTCGCTTGACCCACGGGACAGTCGCTTGACCCAAGGGAAAGTCACTTGACCCAAGTGACAGTTGCTTGTCCCACGGGACAGTCGCCCGACCCACGGGACAGTCGCCTGACCCACTGGACAGTCGCTTGACCCACGGGACAGTCGCCCGACCTACGGGACAGTCGCTTGACCCACGGGACAGACTCCGGAACCATGGGACAGTCGCTTGACCCACTGGATGGTCACTTGACCCACGGGATAGTCGCTTGACCCACGGGACGGACTCCCGACCCACGGGACAGTCGCTTGACCCACGGGACAGTCGCTTGACCCACGGGACAGTCGCCCGACCCACGGGACAGTCGCCCGACCCACGGGACAGTCGCTTGACCCACGGGACAGTCGCCCGACCTACAGGACAGTCGCTTGACCCACGGGACAGACTCCCGAACCATGGGACAGTCGCTTGACCCACTGGATGGTCACTTGACCCACGGGTTAGTCGCTTGACCCACGGGACGGACTCCCGACCCACGGGACAGTCGCTCGACCCACGGGACAGCCGCTCGACCCACGGGACAGTCGCTTGACCCAAGGGACAGTCGCCCAACACAAGGGACAGACGCCCGACCCTATGGACAGTCGCCCGACCCACGGAACAGTCGCTTGACCCACGGGACAGTTGCTTGACCCAAGGGACAGTCGCTTGACCCAATGGACAGTCGCCCGACCCACGGGACAGTCGCTTGACCCACGGGACAGTCGCTTGAACCACGGTACAGTCGCTTGACCCAAGGGACAGTCGCTTGACCCACAGGACAGTCGCTTGACCCAATGGACAGTCGCCCGACCCACGGGACAGTCGCTTGACCCACGGGACAGTCGCATGAACCCACGGGAGAGTCGCCCGACCCACGGGACAGTCACCCGACACACGGCACAGTCGCTTGACCCACGGGACAGTCGCTTGACCCAAGGGACAGTCGCCCGATCCACGGGACATCCGCATGAACCCACGGGAGAGTCGCCCGACCCACGGGACAGTCACCCGACCCACGGCACAGTCGCTTGACCCACGGGACAGTTGCTTGACCCAAGGGACAGTCGCTTGACCTAAGGGACAGTCGCTTGACCCAAGGGACAGTCGCTTGAACAACGGGACAGTTGCTTGATCCACGGGACTGTTGCTTGACCCAAGGGACAGACGCTTGACCCAAGGGACAGTCGCTTGACCCACAGGACAGTTGCTTGACCCACGGGACAGTCACTTGACCCATGGGACAGTCGCTTGACCCACTGAACAGTCTCCCGACCCACGGCACAGTCGCTTGACCCACGGGACAGTCGCTTCACCAACGGGACAGTCGACCGACCCAAGGGACTGTCTCCTGACCCACGGAACAGTCGCTTGACACACGGGTCAGTCGCTTGACCCACGAGACAGTTGCCCGTCCCAAGGGACAGTCGCCCGACCCACGGGACAGTTGCTTGACGCACAGGACACTCGCTTGACCCAGGGGACAGTCGCTTGACCCACGGGACAGTCACCCGACCCACGGCACAGTCGCTTGACCCACGGGACAGTCGCTTTACCCACGCGACAGTCGCCCGACCCAAGGGACTGTCGCCCGACCCACGGGACAGTCGCTTGACACACGGGTCAGTCGCTTGACCCACGGGACAGTCGCCCGACCCACGGGACAGTCACCCGACCCACGGCACAGTCGCTTGAGCCACGGGACAGTCGCTTGACACACGGGGCAGTCGCTTGACCGACGGGACATTCGCCCGACCCAAGCGACATTCGCCCGATCCACGGGACAGTCGCTTGACCCACAGGACAGTCGCTTGTCCCACGGGACAGTCGCTTGACCCATGGGACAGTCACCCGACCCACGGGACAGTCGCTTGACCCACGGGACAGTCGCTTGACACACTGGACTGTCGCCCGACCAACGGGACAGTCAGCTGACCCACGGGACAGTCGCTTGACCCACGGGACAGTCGCTTGCCCCACGGGACAGTCGCTTGACCCACGGGACAGTTGCTTGACCCAAGGGACAGTCGCTTGACCCACGGGACAGTCGCCCGACCCAAGGGACAGTCGCCCGACCCACGGGACAGTAGCCCGACCCACGGGACAGTCGCTTGAACCACGGCACAGTCGCTTGAACCACGGGACAGTCGCCCGACCCACGGGACAGTCACCCGACCCACGGCACAGTCGCTTGACCCACGGGACAGTCGCTTGACCCACGGGACAGTCGCCCGACCCAAGGGACAGTCGCCCGATCCACGGGACAGTCGCATGAACCCACGAGAGAGTCGTCCGACCCACCGGACAGTCAGCTGACCCACGGGACAGTCGCTTGACCCACGGGACAGTCGCTTGCCCCACGGGACAGTCGCTTGACCCACGGGACAGTAGCCCGACCCACGGGACAGTCGCCCGACCCACGAGACAGTCGCTTGACCCAAGGGACAGTCGCTTGACCCACGGGACAGTTGCTTGACCCAAGGGACAGTCGCTTGACCCACGGGACTGTTGATTGACCCACGGGACAGTCGCTTGACCCATGGGACATTAGCTTGACCCACGGGACAGTTGCTTGATCCACGGGACAGTTGCTTGACCCAAGGGACAGACGCTTGACCCAAGGGACAGTCGCTTGACCCTAGGGACAGTTGCTTGACCCACGGGACAGTTGCTTGACCCACGGGACAGTTGCTTTACCCAAGGGACAGTCGCTTGACCCACGGGACAGTTGATTGACACACGGGACAGTCGCTTGACCCATGGGACATTAGCTTGACCCACGGGACAGTTGCTTGACCCACGGGACAGTTGCTTGACCCAAGGGGCAGACGCTTGACCCAAGGGACAGTTGCATGACCCACGGGACAGTTGCTTGACCCATGGAACAGTCACCCGTCACAAGTGACATTTGCTTGACCCACGGGACAGTCAGTTGACCCACGAGACAGTCGCCAGACCCACGGGCCAGTCGCTTGACCCACGGGACAGTCGCTTGACCCAAGGGACAGTCGCTTGACCCACGGGACAGTCGCCCGACCCAAGGGACAGTCGCCCGACCCACGGGACAGTCACTTGCCCCACGGGACAGTCGCTTGACCCACAGGACAGTTGCGTGACCCAAGGGACAGTCGCTTGACCCACGGGACAGTTGCTTGACCCACGGGACAGTCGCCCGACCCAAGGGACAGTCGCCCGACCCACGGGACAGTCACCCGACCCACGCCACAGTCGCTTGACCCACGGGACAGTCGCTTGACACACGGGACAGTCGCCCGATCCAAGGGACAGTCGCCCGATCCACGGGACAGTCGCATGAACCCACGAGAGAGTCGTCCGACCCACGGGACAGTCAGCTGACCCACGGGACAGTCGCTTGACCCACGGGACAATCGCTTGCACCACGGGACAGTCGCTTGACCCACGGGACAGTTGCTTTACCCAAGGGACAGTCGCTTGACCCACGGGACAGTAGCCCGACCCACGGGACAGTCGCCCGACCCACGGGACAGTCGCTTGACCCACGGGACAGTCGCTTGACCCACGGGACAGTTGCTTGACCCAAGGGACAGTCGCTTGACCCACGGGACAGTTGATTGACCCACGGGACAATCGCTTGACCCATGGGACATTAGCTTGACCCACGGGACAGTTGCTTGATCCACGGGACAGTTGCTTGAAACAAGGGACAGACGCTTGACACACGGGACAGTTGCTTGACCCACGGGACAGTAGCTTGACCCATGGGACAGTCACCCGTCCCAAGTGACAGTTGCTTGACCCACGGGACAGTCAGTTGACCCACGGGACAGTCGCCAGACCCACGGGACAGTCGCTTGACCCACGGGACAGTCGCTTGACCCAAGGGACAGTCGCTTGACCCACGGGACAGTCGCCCGACCCAAGGGAGAGTCGCCCGACCCACGGGGCAGTCACTTGCCCCACGGGACAGTCGCTTGACCCACGGGACAGCTGCGTGATCCAAGGGACAGTCGCTTGACCCACGGGACAGTTGCTTGACCCACTGGACAGTCGCCCGACCCAAGGGACAGTCGCCCGACCCACGGGACAGTAGCCCGACCCACGGGACAGTCGCTTGAACCACGGGACAGTCGCCCGACCCACGGGACAGTCGCATGAACCCACGGGAGGGTCGCCCGACCCACGGAACTGTCACCCGACCCACGGGACAGTTGCTTGACCCAAGGGACAGTCGCTTGACCCACGGGACAGTTGATTGACCAACGGGACAGTCGCCTGACCCACGGGACAGTCGCTTGACACACGGGTCAGTCGCTTGACCAACGGGACAGTTGCCCGACCCACGGGACAGTCGCATGAACCCACGGGAGGGTCGCCCGACCCACGGAACAGTCACCCGACCCACGGGACAGTTGCTTGACCCAAGGGACAGTCGCTTGACCCACGGGACAGTTGATTGACCAACGGGACAGTCGCTTGACCCATGGGACATTAGCTTGACCCACGGGACAGTTGCTTGACCCACGGGACAGTTGCTTGACCCAAGGGACAGTCGCTTGACCCACAGGACAGTCGCTTGACCCAAGGGACAGTCGCTTGACCCACGGGACAGTCGCCCGTCCCAAGGGACAGTCACCCGACCCACGGGACAGTCGCTTGACCCACGGGACAGTCGCTTGAGCCACGGGACAGTTGCGTGACCCAAGGGACAGTCGCTTGACCCACGGGACAGTTGCTTGACCCACGGGACAGTCGCGCGACCCAAGGAACAGTTGCCCGACCCACGGGACAGTAGCCCGACCCACGGGACAGTCGCATGAACCCACGGGAGAGTCGCCCGACCCACGGGACAGTCACCCGACCCACGGCACAGTCGCTTGACCCACGGGACAGTCGCTTGACCCAAGGGACAGTCGCCCGATCCACGGGACATCCGCATGAACCCACGGGAGAGTCGCCCGACCCACGGGACAGTCACCCGACCCACGGCACAGTCGCTTGACCCACGGGACAGTCGCTTGAACAACGGGACAATTGCTTGATCCACGGGACTGTTGCTTGACCCAAGGGACAGTCGCTTGACCCACAGGACAGTTGCTTGACCCACGGGACAGTCACTTGACCCATGGGACAGTCGCTTGACCCACTGAACAGTCTCCCGACCCACGGCACAGTCGCTTGACCCACGGGACAGTCGCTTCACCAACGGGACAGTCGCCCGACCCAAGGGACTGTCTCCTGACCCACGGAACAGTCGCTTGACACACGGGTCAGTCGCTTGACCCACGAGACAGTTGCCCGTCCCAAGGAACAGTCGCCCAACCCACGGGACAGTTGCTTGACGCACAGGACAGTCGCTTGACCCATGGGACAGTCGCTTGACCCACGGGACAGTCACCCGACCCACGGCACAGTCGCTTGACCCACGGGACAGTCACTTTACCCACGGGACAGTCGCCCGACCCAAGGGACTGTCCCCCGACCCACGGGACAGTCGCTTGACACACGGGTCAGTCGCTTGACCCACGGGACAGTCGCCCGACCCACGGGACAGTCACCCGACCCACGGCACAGTCGCTTGACCCACGGGACAGTCGCTTGACACACGGGGCAGTCGCTTGACCGACGGGACATTCGCCCGAACCAAGCGACAGTCACCCGACCCACGGGACAGTCGCTTGACCCACGGGACAGTCGCTTGACCCACTGGACTGTCGCCCGACCAACGGGACAGTCAGCTGACCCACGGGACAGTCGCTTGACCCACGGGACAGTTGCTTGCCCCACGGGACAGTCGCTTGACCCAAGGGACAGTCGCTTGACCCACGGGACAGTCGCTTGCCCCAAGGGACAGTCGCTTGACCCACGGGACAGTTGCTTTACCCACGGGACAGTAGCTTGAGCCAAGGGACAGAGGCTTGACCCAAGGGACAGTCGCTTGACCCACGGTACAGTCGCTTGACCCACGGGACAGTCGCGTGACCCATGGGACAGTCACTTGACCCACTGAACAGTCACCCACCCACGTCACAGTCGCTTGACCCACGGGACAGTCGCTTCACCAACGGGACAGTCGCCTGACCCAAGGGAATGTCGCCTGACCCACGGGACAGTCGCTTGACACACGGGTCAGTCGCTTGACCAACGGGACAGTTGCCCGACCCAAGGGACAGTCGCCCGATCCACGGGACAGTCGCTTGACCCACAGGACAGTCGCTTGACCCACGGGACAGTCGCTTGACCCACGGGACAGTCACCCGACCCACGGGACAGTCGTTTGACCCACGGGACAGTCGCTTGACACACGGGGCAGTCGCTTGACCGACGGGACATTCGCCCGACCCAAGCGACAGTCGCCCGATCCACGGGACAATCGCTTGACCCACAGGACAGTCGCTTGACCCACGGGACAGTCGCTTGACCCATGGGACAGTCACCCGACCCACGGGACAGTCGCTTGACCCACGGGACAGTCGCTTGACCCACTGGACTGTCGCCCGACCAACGGGACAGTCAGCTGACCCACGGGACAGTCGCTTGACCCACGGGACAGTCGCTTGCCCCACGGGACAGTCGCTTGACCCAAGGGACAGTCGCTTGACCCACGGGACAGTCGCTTGCCCCAAGGGACAGTCGCTTGACCCACGGGACAGTTGCTTTACCCACGGGACAGTAGCTTGAGCCAAGGGACAGACGCTTGACCCAAGGGACAGTCGCTTGACCCACGGGACAGTCGCTTGACCCACGGGACAGTCGCGTGACCCATGGGACAGTCGCTTGACACACTGAACAGTCACCCACCCACGTCACAGTCGCTTGACCCACGGGACAGTCGCTTCACCAACGGGACAGTCGCCTGACCCAAGGGAATGTCGCCTGACCCACGGGACAGTCGCTTGACACACGGGTCAGTCGCTTGACCAACGGGACAGTTGCCCGACCCAAGGGACAGTCGCCCGATCCACGGGACAATCGCTTGACCCACAGGACAGTCGCTTGACCCACGGGACAGTCGCTTGATCCACGGGACAGTCACCCGACCCACGGGACAGTCGTTTGACCCACGGGACAGTCGCTTGACCTACTGGCCTGTTGCCCGACCCAAGGGACAGTCGCTTGACCCATGGGAAAGTCGCTTGCCCCACGGGACAGTCGCTTGACCCACGGGACAGTTGCTTGACCCATGTGACAGTCACCCGACCCAAGTGACAGTTGCTTGACCCACGGGACAGTTGCTTGACCCATGTGACAGTCACCCGACCCAAGTGACAGTTGCTTGACCCACGGGACAGTCGCTTGAACCAAGGGACAGTCGCTTGACCCATGGGACAGTCGCTTGACCCACGGGACAGTCGCTTGAACCAAGGGACAGTCGCTTGACCCATGGGAAAGTTGCTTGCCCCACGGGACAGTCGCTTGACCCACGGGACAGTTGCTTGACCCACAGGACAGTCGCCCGACCCACAGGACAGTCGCTTGAACCACGGGACAGTCGCTTTAACCAAGGGACAGTCGCTTGACCCATGGGACATTCGCTTGACCCACGGGACAGTCGCTTGACCCAAGGGAAAGTCACTTGACCCAAGTGACAGTTGCTTGTCCCACGGGACAGTCGCCCGACCCACGGGACAGTCGCCTGACCCACTGGACAGTCGCTTGACCCACGGGACAGTCGCCCGACCTACGGGACAGTCGCTTGACCCACGGGACAGACTCCGGAACCATGGGACAGTCGCTTGACCCACTGGATGGTCACTTGACCCACGGGATAGTCGCTTGACCCACGGGACGGACTCCCGACCCACGGGACAGTCGCTTGACCCACGGGACAGTCGCTTGACCCACGGGACAGTCGCCCGACCCACGGGACAGTCGCCCGACCCACGGGACAGTCGCTTGACCCACGGGACAGTCGCCCGACCTACAGGACAGTCGCTTGACCCACGGGACAGACTCCCGAACCATGGGACAGTCGCTTGACCCACTGGATGGTCACTTGACCCACGGGTTAGTCGCTTGACCCACGGGACGGACTCCCGACCCACGGGACAGTCGCTCGACCCACAGGACAGGCGCTCGACCCACGGGACAGTCGCTTGACCCAAGGGACAGTCGCCCAACACACGGGACAGACGCCCGACCCTATGGACAGTCGCCCGACCCACGGAACAGTCGCTTGACCCACGGGACAGTTGCTTGACCCAAGGGACAGTCGCTTGACCCAATGGACAGTCGCCCGACCCACGGGACAGTCGCTTGACCCACGGGACAGTCGCTTGACCCACGGTACAGTCGCTTGACCCAAGGGACAGTCGCTTGACCCACAGGACAGTCGTTTGACCCACGGGACAGTCACCTGACCCACGGGACAGTCGCTTGACCCAAGGGACAGTCGCTTGACCTAAGGGACAGTCGCTTGACCCACGGTACAGTCGCTTGACCCACAGGACAGTCGCCCGACCCAAGGGACAGTCGCCCGACCCACGGGACAGTCACCCGACCCAAGGGACAGTCGCCCGACCCACGGGACAGTGGCTTGACCCACGGGACAGTCGCTTGACCCTCCGGGACAGTTGCGTGACCTAAGGGACTGTTGCTTGTCCCACGGGACAGTTGCTTGACCCGCGGGACAGTCGCCCGACCCAAGGGACAGTCGCCCGACCCACGGGACAGTAGCCCGACCCACGTGACAGTCGCTTGAACCACGGCACAGTCGCTTGAACCACGGGACAGTCGCCCGACCCACAGGACAGTCGCCTGACCCACGGGACAGTCGCATGAACCCATGGAAGAGTCGCCCGACCCACGGGACAGTCACCCGACCCACGGCACAGTCGCTTGACCCACGGGACAGTCGCTTGACACACGGGACAGTCGCTTGACCCACGGGACATTCGCCCGACCCAAGGGACAGTCGTCCGATCCACGGGACAGTCGCATGAACCCACGGGAGAGTCGCCCGACCCACGGGACAGTCACCCGACCCACGGCACAGTCGCTTGACCAACGAGACAGTCGCTTGACCCACGGGACAGTCGCCCGACCCACGGGACAGTCGCCCGACGCACGGGACAGTCGATTGACCCACGGGACAGTCGCCCGACCTACGGGACAGTCGCTTGACCCAAGGGACAGTCGCTTGACCTAAGGGACAGTTGCTTGACCCACTGGATGGTCACTTGACCCACGGGTTAGTCGCTTGACCCAAGGGACAGTCGCCCGACCCACGGGACAGTCGCCCGACCCAAGGGACAGTCGCCCGACCCACGGGACAGTGGCTTGACCCACGGGACAGTCGCTTGACCCTCCGGGACAGTTGCGTGACCTAAGGGACAGTCGCTTGACCCACTGGATGGTCACTTGACCCACGGGTTAGTCGCTTGACCCAAGGGACAGTCGCCCGACCCACGGGACAGTCGCCCGACCCAAGGGACAGTCGCCCGACCCACGGGACAGTGGCTTGACGCACGGGACAGTCGCTTGACCCTCCGGGACAGTTGCGTGACCTAAGGGACTGTTGCTTGTCCCACGGGACAGTCGCTTGAACCACGGGACAGTCGCCCGACCCACAGGACAGTCGCCTGACCCACGGGACAGTCGCATGAACCCATGGAAGAGTCGCCCGACCCACGGGACAGTCACCCGACCCGCGGCACAGTCGCTTGACCCACGGGACAGTCGCTTGACACACGGGACAGTCGCTTGACCCACGGGACATTCGCCCGACCCAAGGGACAGTCGTCCGATCCACGGGACAGTCGCATGAACCCACGGGAGAGTCGCCCGACCCACGGGACAGTCACCCGACCCACGGCACAGTCGCTTGACCCACGAGACAGTCGCTTGACACACGGGACATTCGCCCGACCCAAGGGACAGTCGCCCGATCCACGGGACAGTCGCTTGATCCACAGGACAGTCGCTTGACCCACGGGACAGTCGCCCGACCCACGGAACAGTCGCTTGACCCACGGGACAGTCGCTTGACCCACTGGACTGTCGCCCGACCCACGGGACAGTCAGCTGACCCACGGGACAGTCGCTTGATCCACGGGACAGTCGCTTGCCCCACGGGACAGTCGCTTTACCCACGGGACAGTAGCTTGACCGAAGGGACAGACGCTTGACCCACGGGACAGTCGCTTGACCCAAGGGACAGTCGCTTGACCCACGGGACAGTTGATTGACCCATGGGACAGTCGCTTGACCCATGGGACATTAGCTTGACCCACGGGTGAGTCGCTTGACCCACGGGACAGTCGCTTGGCCCACGGGACAGTCGCTTGACCCACGGGACAGTCGCTTGACCCACGGGACAGTCGCTTGACCCACTGAACAGTCACCCGACGCAAGGGACAGTTTCTTGACCCATGGGACAGTCGCTTGACCCACTGAACAGTCACCCGACCCAAGGTACAGTTCCTTGACCCATGGGACAGTCGCTTGACCCACGGGACAGTCGCTAGACCCACTGGACTGTCGCCCGACCCACGTGACAGTCAACTGACCCACGGGACAGTCACCCGACCCACCGGACAGTTGCTTGACCCTCGAGCCAGTCGCCCTACCCACGGGACAGTCGCTTGACCCACAGGACAGTCGCCCGACCCACGGGACAGTCGCTTGACCCAACGGACAGTCGCCCGACCCACGGGACAGTCGCTTGACCCACGGGACAGTCGCTTGACCCACGGGACAGTCACCCGACCCAAGTGACAGTTGCTTGACACACTGGACAGTCACTTGTCCCACTGGACAGTCGACAGACCCACGGGACAGTCGCTTGACCCACGGGACAGTCACTTGACCCAAGGGACAGTCGCTTGACCCACGGGACAGTCACCCGACCCAAGTGACAGTTGCTTGAACCACTGGACAGTCACTTGACCCACGGGGCAGTCACTTGACCCAAGGGACAGTTGCTTGACCCACGGGACAGTCGCTTGATCCACGGGATAGTCGCTTGACCCACGGGACAGTCGCTTGACCCAAGGGACAGTTGCTTGACCCACGGGACAGTCGCTTGACCCACCGGACAGTCACCCGACCCAAGGGACAGTCGCTTGACCCACGGGACAGTCGCTTGACCCACGGGACATTTGCGTGACCCAAGGGACAGTCGCTTGACCCACGCGACAGTTGCTTGACCCATGGGACAGTCGCCCGACCCAAGGGACTGTCGCCCGACCCACAGGACAGTCGCTTGACACATGGGACAGTCGCTTGACCCACGGGACAGTTGCGTGACCCACGAGACAGTCGCTTGACCCAAGGGACAGTCGCTTGACCCACGGGACAGTTGATTGACCCACGGGACAGTCGCTTGACCCATGGCGCATTAGCTTGACCCACGGGACAGTCGCTTGACCCACTGGACATTTGCTTGAGCCACGGGACAGTCGCTTGACCCAAGGGACAGACGCTTGACCCAAGGGACAGTCGCTTGACCCACGGGACAGTCGCTTGACATTCGGGACAGTCGCTTGACCCACTGAAAAGTCACCCGACCCAAGGGACAGTTTCTTGACCCATGGGACAGTCGCTTGACCCACTGAACAGTCACCCGACCCATGGTACAGTTCCTTGACCCATGGGACAGTCGCTTGACCCACGGGACAGTCGCTTGACCCACGGGACAGTCACCCGACCCAAGGGACAGTCGCCCGACCCACAGGACAGTCGCTTGACCCACGGGACAGTCGCTTGACCCACGGGACAGTTGCGTGACCCAAGGAACAGTCGCTTGACCCACAGGACAGTTGCTTGACCCACGGGACAGTCGCCCGACCCAAGGGACAGTCGCCCGACCCACAGGACAGTCGCTTGACCCACGGGACAGTCACCCGACCCAAGGGACTGTCGCCCGACCCACAGGACAGTCGCTTGACCCACGGGACAGTCGCTTGACCCACGGGACAGTTGCGTGACCCAAGGAACAGACGCTTGACCCACAGGACAGTCGCTTGACCCACGGGACAGTCGCTTGACCCACTGAACAGTCACCCGACCCAAGGGACAGTTTCTTGACCCATGGGACAGTCGCTTGACCCACGGGACAGTTGCTTGACCCATGGGACAGTCGCTTGACCCATGGGACATTAGCTTGACCCACGGGACAATAGCTTGACCCAAGGGACAGTCGCTTGACCCACGGGACAGTCGCTTGACCCAAGGGACAGTCGCTTGTCCCACGGGAGAGTTGATTGACCCATGGGTCAGTCGCTTGACCCATGGGACATTAGTTTGACCCACGGGACAGTTGCTTGACCCACTGGACATTTGCTTGACCCACGGGACAGTCGCTTGACCCAAGGGACAGACGCTTGACCCACTGAACAGTCACCCAACCCAAAGGCCAGTTTCTTGACCCATGGGACAGTCGCTTGACCCACTGGACAGTCACCCGACCCAAGGTACAATTCCTTGACCCATGGGACAGTCGCTTGACCCACGGGACAGTCACCCGACCCAAGGGACAGTCGCCTGACCCACAGGACAGTTGCTTGACCCACCGGACAGTCGCTTGACACACGGGACAGTCACCCGACCCAAGGGACAGTCGCCCGACCCACAGGACAGTTGCTTGACCCACCGGACAGTCGCTTGACACACGGGACAGTTGCGTGACCCAAGGGACAGTCGCTTGACCCACGGGACAGTCGCCCGACCCAAGGGACAGTCGCCAGACCCCCAGGACAGTCGCTTGACCCACGGGACAGTCGCTTGAGCCACGGGACAGTTGCTTGACCCACGGGACAGTCGCCCGACCCACGGGACAGTCGCTTGACCCACGGGACAGTCGCTTGAACCAAGGGACAGTCGCTTGACCCATGGGACAGTCGCTTGACCCACAGGACAGTCGCTTGACCCACAGGACAGTCGCTTGACCCACGGGACAGTCACACGACCCACGGGACAGTCGCTTGACCCACTGGACTGTCGCCCGACCCACGGGACAGTCAGCTGACCCACGGGACAGTCGCTTGACCCACGGGACAGTCGCTTGCCCCACGGGACAGTAGCTTGACCCAATGGACAGTCGCTTGACCCACGGGACAGTCGCCCGACCCAAGGGACAGTCGCCCGACCCACAGGACAGTCGCATGACCCACGGGACAGTTGCTTGACCCACGGGACAGTTGCGTGACCCAAGGGACAGTCGCTTGACCCTCGGGACAGTCGCTTGACCCACGGGACAGTCGCTTGACCCACTGAACAGTCACCCGACCCAAGGGACAGTTTCTTGACCCATGGGACAGTCGCTTGACCCACGGGACAGTTGCGTGACCCAAGGGACAGTCGCTTGACCCACGGGACAGTCGCTTGACCCACGGGACAGTCGCTTGACCCACTGAACAGTCACCCGACCCAAGGGACAGTTTCTTGACCCATGGGACAGTCGCTTGACCCACGGGACAGTTGCTTGACCCAAGGTACAGTCGCTTGACCCACGGGACAGTCGCCCGACCCGCGGGACAGTCGCTTGACCCACGGGACAGTCGCTTGACCCAAGGGACAGTCGCTTGACCCACGGGACAGTCGCCCGACCCACGGGAGAGTCACCCGACCCACAGGACAGTCGCTTGAACCACGGGACAGTCGCTTGAGCCACGGGACAGTTGCTTGACCCACGGGACAGTCGACCGACCCACGGGACAGTCGCCCGACCCACGGGACAGTCGCCCGACCCACAGGACAGTCGCTTGAACCACGGGACAGTCGCTTGAACCAAGGGACAGTCGCTTGAACCATGGGACAGTCGCTTGACCCACGGGACAGTCGCTTGACCCAAGGGAAAGTCACTTGACCCAAGTGACAGTTGCTTGTCCCACGGGACAGTCGCCCGACCCACGGGACAGTCGCCCGACCCACGGGACAGTCGCTTGACCCACGGGACAGTCGCCCGACCTACGGGACAGTCGCTTGACCCACGGGACAGACTCCGGAACCATGGGACAGTCGCTTGACCCACTGGATGGTCACTTGACCCACGGGATAGTCGCTTGACCAACGGGACAGACTCCCGACCCACGGGACAGTCGCTCGACCCACGGGACAGCCGCTCGACCCACGGGACAGTCGCTTGACCCAAGGGACAGTTGCTTGACCCAAGGGACAGTAGCTTGAGCCAAGGGACACTCGCCCGACCCACAGCACAGTCGTTTGACCCACAGGACAGTCATCTGACCCACGGGACAGTCGCTTGACCCAAGGGACAGTCGCTTGACCTAAGGGACAGTCGCTTGACCCACGGGACAGTCGCCCGACCCAAGGGAGAGTCGCCCGACCCACGGGGCAGTCACTTGCCCCACGGGACAGTCGCTTGACCCACGGGACAGTCGCTTGACCCAAGGGACAGTCGCTTGACCCACGGGACAGTCGCCCGACCCAAGGGAGAGTCGCCCGACCCACGGGGCAGTCACTTGCCCCACGGGACAGTCGCTTGACCCACGGGACAGCTGCGTGATCCACGGGACAGTCGCTTGACCCACGGGACAGTTGCTTGACCCACTGGACAGTCGCCCGACCCAAGGGACAGTCGCCCGACCCACGGGACAGTAGCCCGACCCACGGGACAGTCGCTTGAACCACGGGACAGTCGCCCGACCCACGGGACAGTCGCATGAACCCACGGGAGGGTCGCCCGACCCACGGAACAGTCACCCGACCCACGGGACAGTTGCTTGACCCAAGGGACAGTCGCTTGACCCACGGGACAGTTGATTGACCAACGGGACAGTCGCCTGACCCACGGGACAGTCGCTTGACACACGGGTCAGTCGCTTGACCAACGGGACAGTTGCCCGACCCACGGGACAGTCGCATGAACCCACGGGAGGGTCGCCCGACCCACGGAACAGTCACCCGACCCACGGGACAGTTGCTTGACCCAAGGGACAGTCGCTTGACCCACGGGACAGTTGATTGACCAACGGGACAGTCGCTTGACCCATGGGACATTAGCATGACCCACGGGACAGTTGCTTGACCCACGGGACAGTTGCTTGACCCAAGGGACAGTCGCTTGACCCACAGGACAGTCGCTTGACCCAAGGGACAGTCGCTTGACCCACGGGACAGTCGCCCGTCCCAAGGGACAGTCACCCGACCCACGGGACAGTCGCTTGACCCACGGGACAGTCGCTTGAGCCACGGGACAGTTGCGTGACCCAAGGGACAGTCGCTTGACCCACGGGACAGTTGCTTGACCCACGGGACAGTCGCGCGACCCAAGGAACAGTTGCCCGACCCACGGGACAGTAGCCCGACCCACGGGACAGTCGCATGAACCCACGGGAGAGTCGCCCGACCCACGGGACAGTCACCCGACCCACGGCACAGTCGCTTGACCCACGGGACAGTCGCTTGACCCAAGGGACAGTCGCCCGATCCACGGGACATCCGCATGAACCCACGGGAGAGTCGCCCGACCCACGGGACAGTCACCCGACCCACGGCACAGTCGCTTGACCCACGGGACAGTCGCTTGAACAACGGGACAATTGCTTGATCCACGGGACTGTTGCTTGACCCAAGGGACAGACGCTTGACCCAAGGGACAGTCGCTTGACCCACAGGACAGTTGCTTGACCCACGGGACAGTCACTTGACCCATGGGACAGTCGCTTGACCCACTGAACAGTCTCCCGTCCCACGGCACAGTCGCTTGACCCACGGGACAGTCGCTTCACCAACGGGACAGTCGCCCGACCCAAGGGACTGTCTCCTGACCCACGGAACAGTCGCTTGACACACGGGTCAGTCGCTTGACCCACGAGACAGTTGCCCGTCCCAAGGAACAGTCGCCCGACCCACGGGACAGTTGCTTGACGCACAGGACAGTCGCTTGACCCATGGGACAGTCGCTTGACCCACGGGACAGTCACCCGACCCACGGCACAGTCGCTTGACCCACGGGACAGTCACTTTACCCACGGGACAGTCGCCCGACCCAAGGGACTGTCGCCCGACCCACGGGACAGTCGCTTGACACACGGGTCAGTCGCTTGACCCACGGGACAGTCGCCCGACCCACGGGACAGTCACCCGACCCACGGCACAGTCGCTTGACACACGGGACAGTCGCTTGACACACGGGGCAGTCGCTTGACCGACGGGACATTCGCCCGAACCAAGCGACAGTCGCCCGATCCACGGGACAGTCGCTTGACCCACAGGACAGTCGCTTGACCCACGGGACAGTCGCTTGACCCATGGGACAGTCACCCGACCCACGGGACAGTCGCTTGACCCACGGGACAGTCGCTTGACCCACTGGACTGTCGCCCGACCAACGGGACAGTCAGCTGACCCACGGGACAGTCGCTTGACCCACGGGACAGTCGCTTGCCCCACGGGACAGTCGCTTGACCCAAGGGACAGTCGCTTGACCCACGGGACAGTCGCTTGCCCCAAGGGACAGTCGCTTGGCCCACGGGACAGTTGCTTTACCCACGGGACAGTAGCTTGAGCCAAGGGACAGACGCTTGACCCAAGGGACAGTCGCTTGACCCACGGTACAGTCGCTTGACCCACGGTACAGTCGCTTGACCCATGGGACAGTCACTTGACCCACTGAACAGTCACCCACCCACGTCACAGTCGCTTGACCCACGGGACAGTCGCTTCACCAACGGGACAGTCGCCTGACCCAAGGGAATGTCGCCTGACCCACAGGACAGTCGCTTGACCCACGGGACAGTCGCTTGACCCACGGGACAGTCACCCGACCCACGGGACAGTCGTTTGACCCACGGGACAGTCGCTTGACACACGGGGCAGTCGCTTGACCGACGGGACATTCGCCCGACCCAAGCGACAGTCGCCCGATCCACGGGACAATCGCTTGACCCACAGGACAGTCGCTTGACCCACGGGACAGTCGCTTGACCCATGGGACAGTCACCCGACCCACGGGACAGTCGCTTGACCCACGGGACAGTCGCTTGACCCACTGGACTGTCGCCCGACCAACGGGACAGTCAGCTGACCCACGGGACAGTCGCTTGACCCACGGGACAGTCGCTTGCCCCACGGGACAGTCGCTTGACCCAAGGGACAGTCGCTTGACCCACGGGACAGTCGCTTGCCCCAAGGGACAGTCGCTTGACCCACGGGACAGTTGCTTTACCCACGGGACAGTAGCTTGAGCCAAGGGACAGACGCTTGACCCAAGGGACAGTCGCTTGACCCACGGGACAGTCGCTTGACCCACGGGACAGTCGCGTGACCCATGGGACAGTCGCTTGACACACTGAACAGTCACCCACCCACGTCACAGTCGCTTGACCCACGGGACAGTCGCTTCACCAACGGGACAGTCGCCTGACCCAAGGGAATGTCGCCTGACCCACGGGACAGTCGCTTGACACACGGGTCAGTCGCTTGACCAACGGGACAGTTGCCCGACCCAAGGGACAGTCGCCCGATCCACGGGACAGTCGCTTGACCCACAGGACAGTCGCTTGACCCACGGGACAGTCGCTTGATCCACGGGACAGTCACCCGACCCACGGGACAGTCGTTTGACCCACGGGACAGTCGCTTGACCTACTGGACTGTTGCCCGACCCAAGGGACAGTCGCTTGACCCATGGGAAAGTCGCTTGCCCCACGGGACAGTCGCTTGACCCACGGGACAGTTGCTTGACCCATGTGACAGTCACCCGACCCAAGTGACAGTTGCTTGACCCACGGGACAGTTGCTTGACCCATGTGACAGTCACCCGACCCAAGTGACAGTTGCTTGACCCACGGGACAGTCGCTTGAACCAAGGGACAGTCGCTTGACCCATGGGACAGTCGCTTGACCCACGGGACAGTCGCTTGAACCAAGGGACAGTCGCTTGACCCATGGGAAAGTTGCTTGCCCCACGGGACAGTCGCTTGACCCACGGGACAGTTGCTTGACCCACAGGACAGTCGCCCGACCCACAGGACAGTCGCTTGAACCACGGGACAGTCGCTTTAACCAAGGGACAGTCGCTTGACCCATGGGACATTCGCTTGACCCACGGGACAGTCGCTTGACCCAAGGGAAAGTCACTTGACCCAAGTGACAGTTGCTTGTCCCACGGGACAGTCGCCCGACCCACGGGACAGTCGCCTGACCCACTGGACAGTCGCTTGACCCACGGGACAGTCGCCCGACCTACGGGACAGTCGCTTGACCCACGGGACAGACTCCGGAACCATGGGACAGTCGCTTGACCCACTGGATGGTCACTTGACCCACGGGATAGTCGCTTGACCCACGGGACGGACTCCCGACCCACGGGACAGTCGCTTGACCCACGGGACAGTCGCTTGACCCACGGGACAGTCGCCCGACCCACGGGACAGTCGCCCGACCCACGGGACAGTCGCTTGACCCACGGGACAGTCGCCCGACCTACAGGACAGTCGCTTGACCCACGGGACAGACTCCCGAACCATGGGACAGTCGCTTGACCCACTGGATGGTCACTTGACCCACGGGTTAGTCGCTTGACCCACGGGACGGACTCCCGACCCACGGGACAGTCGCTCGACCCACGGGACAGCCGCTCGACCCACGGGACAGTCGCTTGACCCAAGGGACAGTCGCCCAACACAAGGGACAGACGCCCGACCCTATGGACAGTCGCCCGACCCACGGAACAGTCGCTTGACCCACGGGACAGTTGCTTGACCCAAGGGACAGTCGCTTGACCCAATGGACAGTCGCCCGACCCACGGGACAGTCGCTTGACCCACGGGACAGTCGCTTGAACCACGGTACAGTCGCTTGACCCAAGGGACAGTCGCTTGACCCACAGGACAGTCGTTTGACCCACGGGACAGTCACCTGACCCACGGGACAGTCGCTTGACCCAAGGGACAGTCGCTTGACCTAAGGGACAGTCGCTTGACCCACGGTACAGTCGCTTGACCCACAGGACAGTCGCCCGACCCAAGGGACAGTCGCCCGACCCACGGGACAGTCACCCGACCCAAGGGACAGTCGCCCGACCCACGGGACAGTGGCTTGACCCACGGGACAGTCGCTTGACCCTCCGGGACAGTTGCGTGACCTAAGGGACTGTTGCTTGTCCCACGGGACAGTTGCTTGACCCGCGGGACAGTCGCCCGACCCAAGGGACAGTCGCCCGACCCACGGGACAGTAGCCCGACCCACGTGACAGTCGCTTGAACCACGGCACAGTCGCTTGAACCACGGGACAGTCGCCCGACCCACAGGACAGTCGCCTGACCCACGGGACAGTCGCATGAACCCATGGAAGAGTCGCCCGACCCACGGGACAGTCACCCGACCCACGGCACAGTCGCTTGACCCACGGGACAGTCGCTTGACACACGGGACAGTCGCTTGACCCACGGGACATTCGCCCGACCCAAGGGACAGTCGTCCGATCCACGGGACAGTCGCATGAACCCACGGGAGAGTCGCCCGACCCACGGGACAGTCACCCGACCCACGGCACAGTCGCTTGACCAACGAGACAGTCGCTTGACCCACGGGACAGTCGCCCGACCCACGGGACAGTCGCCCGACGCACGGGACAGTCGATTGACCCACGGGACAGTCGCCCGACCTACGGGACAGTCGCTTGACCCAAGGGACAGTCGCTTGACCTAAGGGACAGTCGCTTGACCCACTGGATGGTCACTTGACCCACGGGTTAGTCGCTTGACCCAAGGGACAGTCGCCCGACCCACGGGACAGTCGCCCGACCCAAGGGACAGTCGCCCGACCCACGGGACAGTGGCTTGACCCACGGGACAGTCGCTTGACCCTCCGGGACAGTTGCGTGACCTAAGGGACTGTTGCTTGTCCCACGGGACAGTTGCTTGACCCACGGGACAGTCGCCCGACCCAAGGGACAGTCGCCCGACCCACGGGACAGTAGCCCGACCCACGTGACAGTCGCTTGAACCACGGCACAGTCGCTTGAACCACGGGACAGTCGCCCGACCCACAGGACAGTCGCCTGACCCACGGGACAGTCGCATGAACCCATGGAAGAGTCGCCCGACCCACGGGACAGTCACCCGACCCACGGCACAGTCGCTTGACCCACGGGACAGTCGCTTGACACACGGGACAGTCGCTTGACCCACGGGACATTCGCCCGACCCAAGGGACAGTCGTCCGATCCACGGGACAGTCGCATGAACCCACGGGAGAGTCGCCCGACCCACGGGACAGTCACCCGACCCACGGCACAGTCGCTTGACCCACGAGACAGTCGCTTGACACACGGGACATTCGCCCGACCCAAGGGACAGTCGCCCGATCCACGGGACAGTCGCTTGATCCACAGGACAGTCGCTTGACCCACGGGACAGTCGCCCGACCCACGGAACAGTCGCTTGACCCACGGGACAGTCGCTTGACCCACTGGACTGTCGCCCGACCCACGGGACAGTCAGCTGACCCACGGGACAGTCGCTTGATCCACGGGACAGTCGCTTGCCCCACGGGACAGTCGCTTTACCCACGGGACAGTAGCTTGACCGAAGGGACAGACGCTTGACCCACGGGACAGTCGCTTGACCCAAGGGACAGTCGCTTGACCCACGGGACAGTTGATTGACCCATGGGACAGTCGCTTGACCCATGGGACATTAGCTTGACCCACGGGTGAGTCGCTTGACCCACGGGACAGTCGCTTGGCCCACGGGACAGTCGCTTGACCCACGGGACAGTCGCTTGACCCACGGGACAGTCGCTTGACCCACTGAACAGTCACCCGACGCAAGGGACAGTTTCTTGACCCATGGGACAGTCGCTTGACCCACTGAACAGTCACCCGACCCAAGGTACAGTTCCTTGACCCATGGGACAGTCGCTTGACCCACGGGACAGTCGCTAGACCCACTGGACTGTCGCCCGACCCACGTGACAGTCAACTGACCCACGGGACAGTCACCCGACCCACCGGACAGTTGCTTGACCCTCGAGCCAGTCGCCCTACCCACGGGACAGTCGCTTGACCCACAGGACAGTCGCCCGACCCACGGGACAGTCGCTTGACCCAACGGACAGTCGCCCGACCCACGGGACAGTCGCTTGACCCACGGGACAGTCGCTTGACCCACGGGACAGTCACCCGACCCAAGTGACAGTTGCTTGACACACTGGACAGTCACTTGTCCCACTGGACAGTCGACAGACCCACGGGACAGTCGCTTGACCCACGGGACAGTCACTTGACCCAAGGGACAGTCGCTTGACCCACGGGACAGTCACCCGACCCAAGTGACAGTTGCTTGAACCACTGGACAGTCACTTGACCCACGGGGCAGTCACTTGACCCAAGGGACAGTTGCTTGACCCACGGGACAGTCGCTTGATCCACGGGATAGTCGCTTGACCCACGGGACAGTCGCTTGACCCAAGGGACAGTTGCTTGACCCACGGGACAGTCGCTTGACCCACCGGACAGTCACCCGACCCAAGGGACAGTCGCTTGACCCACGGGACAGTCGCTTGACCCACGGGACATTTGCGTGACCCAAGGGACAGTCGCTTGACCCACGCGACAGTTGCTTGACCCATGGGACAGTCGCCCGACCCAAGGGACTGTCGCCCGACCCACAGGACAGCCGCTTGACACATGGGACAGTCGCTTGACCCACGGGACAGTTGCGTGACCCACGAGACAGTCGCTTGACCCAAGGGACAGTCGCTTGACCCACGGGACAGTTGATTGACCCACGGGACAGTCGCTTGACCCATGGCGCATTAGCTTGACCCACGGGACAGTCGCTTGACCCACTGGACATTTGCTTGAGCCACGGGACAGTCGCTTGACCCAAGGGACAGACGCTTGACCCAAGGGACAGTCGCTTGACCCACGGGACAGTCGCTTGACATTCGGGACAGTCGCTTGACCCACTGAAAAGTCACCCGACCCAAGGGACAGTTTCTTGACCCATGGGACAGTCGCTTGACCCACTGAACAGTCACCCGACCCATGGTACAGTTCCTTGACCCATGGGACAGTCGCTTGACCCACGGGACAGTCGCTTGACCCACGGGACAGTCACCCGACCCAAGGGACAGTCGCCCGACCCACAGGACAGTCGCTTGACCCACGGGACAGTCGCTTGACCCACGGGACAGTTGCGTGACCCAAGGAACAGTCGCTTGACCCACAGGACAGTTGCTTGACCCACGGGACAGTCGCCCGACCCAAGGGACAGTCGCCCGACCCACAGGACAGTCGCTTGACCCACGGGACAGTCACCCGACTCAAGGGACTGTCGCCCGACCCACAGGACAGTCGCTTGACCCACGGGACAGTCGCTTGACCCACGGGACAGTTGCGTGACCCAAGGAACAGTCGCTTGACCCACAGGACAGTCGCTTGACCCACGGGACAGTCGCTTGACCCACTGAACAGTCACCCGACCCAAGGGACAGTTTCTTGACCCATGGGACAGTCGCTTGACCCACGGGACAGTTGCTTGACCCATGGGACAGTCGCTTGACCCATGGGACATTAGCTTGACCCACGGGACAGTAGCTTGACCCAAGGGACAGTCGCTTGACCCACGGGACAGTCGCTTGACCCAAGGGACAGTCGCTTGTCCCACGGGAGAGTTGATTGACCCATGGGTCAGTCGCTTGACCCATGGGACATTAGTTTGACCCACGGGACAGTTGCTTGACCCACTGGACATTTGCTTGACCCACGGGACAGTCGCTTGACCCAAGGGACAGACGCTTGACCCACTGAACAGTCACCCAACCCAAAGGCCAGTTTCTTGACCCATGGGACAGTCGCTTGACCCACTGGACAGTCACCCGACCCAAGGTACAATTCCTTGACCCATGGGACAGTCGCTTGACCCACGGGACAGTCACCCGACCCAAGGGACAGTCGCCTGACCCACAGGACAGTTGCTTGACCCACCGGACAGTCGCTTGACACACGGGACAGTCACCCGATCCAAGGGACAGTCGCCCGACCCACAGGACAGTTGCTTGACCCACCGGACAGTCGCTTGACACACGGGACAGTTGCGTGACCCAAGGGACAGTCGCTTGACCCACGGGACAGTCGCCCGACCCAAGGGACAGTCGCCAGACCCCCAGGACAGTCGCTTGACCCACGGGACAGTCGCTTGAGCCACGGGACAGTTGCTTGACCCACGGGACAGTCGCCCGACCCACGGGACAGTCGCTTGACCCACGGGACAGTCGCTTGAACCAAGGGACAGTCGCTTGACCCATGGGACAGTCGCTTGACCCACAGGACAGTCGCTTGACCCACAGGACAGTCGCTTGACCCACGGGACAGTCACACGACCCACGGGACAGTCGCTTGACCCACTGGACTGTCGCCCGACCCACGGGACAGTCAGCTGACCCACGGGACAGTCGCTTGACCCACGGGACAGTCGCTTGCCCCACGGGACAGTAGCTTGACCCAATGGACAGTCGCTTGACCCACGGGACAGTCGCTTGACCCAAGGGACAGTCACTTGACCCACGGGACAGTCGCCCGATCCACGGGACAGTCGCTTGAACCCACGGGAGAGTCGCCCGACCCACGGGACAGTCACCTGACCCACGGCACAGTCGCTTGACCCACGAGACAGTCGCTTGACACACGGGACATTCGCCCGACCCAAGGGACAGTCGCCCGATCCACGGGACAGTCGCCCGACCCACGGGACATTCGCTTGACCCACGGGACAGTCGCCCGAGCCACGGGACAGTCGCTTGAACCACGGGACAGTCACTTGACACAAAGGACAATCGCCCGACCCACGGGACAGACGCTTGACCCACAGGACAATCGGTTGACCCACGGGACAGTCGCCCGACCCACGGGACAGTCGCTTGACCCACGGCACAGTCGCTTGACCCACGGGACAGTCGCCCGACCCAAGGTACAGTCGCTTGAACAACAGGACAGTCGCATGACCCACGGGACAGTTGCTTGACCCACGGGACAGTTGCGTGACCCAAGGGACAGTCGCTTGACCCACGGGACAGTCGCTTGACCCACGGGACAGTCGCTTGACCCACTGAACAGTCACCCGACCCAAGGGACAGTTTCTTGACCCATGGGACAGTCGCTTGACCCACGGGACAGTTGCTTGACCCAAGGTACAGTCGCTTGACCCACGGGACAGTCGCCCGACCCGCGGGACAGTCGCTTGACCCACGGGACAGTCGCTTGACCCAAGGGACAGTCGCTTGACCCACGGGACAGTCGCCCGACCCACGGGAGAGTCACCCGACCCACAGGACAGTCGCTTGAACCACGGGACAGTCGCTTGAGCCACGGGACAGTTGCTTGACCCACGGGACAGTCGACCGACCCACGGGACAGTCGCCCGACCCACGGGACAGTCGCCCGACCCACAGGACAGTCGCTTGAACCACGGGACAGTCGCTTGAACCAAGGGACAGTCGCTTGAACCATGGGACAGTCGCTTGACCCACGGGACAGTCGCTTGACCCAAGGGAAAGTCACTTGACCCAAGTGACAGTTGCTTGTCCCACGGGACAGTCGCCCGACCCACGGGACAGTCGCCCGACCCACGGGACAGTCGCTTGACCCACGGGACAGTCGCCCGACCTACGGGACAGTCGCTTGACCCACGGGACAGACTCCGGAACCATGGGACAGTCGCTTGACCCACTGGATGGTCACTTGACCCACGGGATAGTCGCTTGACCAACGGGACAGACTCCCGACCCACGGGACAGTCGCTCGACCCACGGGACAGCCGCTCGACCCACGGGACAGTCGCTTGACCCAAGGGACAGTTGCTTGACCCAAGGGACAGTAGCTTGAGCCAAGGGACACTCGCCCGACCCACAGCACAGTCGTTTGACCCACAGGACAGTCATCTGACCCACGGGACAGTCGCTTGACCCAAGGGACAGTCGCTTGACCTAAGGGACAGTCGCTTGACCCACGGTCCAGTCGCTTGACCCACGGGACAGTCGCCCGACCCAAGGGACAGTCGCCCGACGCACGGGACAGTCGCCCGACCCAAGGGACAGTCGCTTGACCCACGGGACAGTGGCTTGACCCACGGGACAGTCGCTTGACCCACGGGACAGTCGCTTGACCCACGGGACAGTTGCTTGACCCACGGGACAGTCGCTTGACCCACGGGACAGTTGATTGACCCACGGGACAGTCGCTTGACCCATGGGACATTAGCTTGACCCACGGGACAGTTGCTTGATCCACGGGACAGTTGCTTGACCCAAGGGACAGATGCTTGACCCAAGGTACAGTCGCTTGACCCACGGGACAGTTGCTTGACCCACGGGACAGTAGCTTGACCCATGGGACAGTCACCCGTCCCAAGTGACAGTTGCTTGACCCAAGGGACAGTCAGTTGACCCACGGGACAGTCGCCAGACCCACGGGACAGTCGCTTGACCCACGGGACAGTCGCTTGACCCAAGGGACAGTCGCTTGACCCACGGGACAGTCGCCCGACCCAAGGGACAGTCGCCCGACCCACGGGGCAGTCACTTGCCCCACAGGACAGTCGCTTGACCCACGGGACAGTTGCGTGACCCACGGGACAGTCGCTTGACCCACGGGACAGTTGCTTGACCCACTGGACAGTCGCCCGACCCAAGGGACAGTCGCCCGACCCACGGGACAGTAGCCCGACCCACGGGACAGTCGCTTGAAGCACGACACAGTCGCTTGAACCACGGGACAGTCGCCCGACCCACAGGTCAGTCGCCCGACCCACGAGACAGTCGCATGAACCCACGGGAGGGTCGCCCGACCCACGGGACAGTCACCCGACCCACGGAACAGTTGCTTGACCCAAGGGACAGTCGCTTGACCCACGGGACAGTTGATTGACCCACGGGACAGTCGCTTGACCCATGGGACATTAGCTTGACCCACGGGACGGTTGCTTGACCCACGGGACAGTTGCTTGACCCAAGGGACAGTCGCTTGACCCACAGGACAGTCGCTTGACCCAAGGGACAGTCGCTTGACCCACGGGACAGTCGCCCGTCCCAAGGGACATTCACCCGACCCACGGGACAGTCGCTTGACCCACGGGACAGTCGCTTGACCCACGGGACAGTTGCGTGACCCAAGGGACAGTCGCTTGACCCACGGGACAGTTGCTTGACCCACGGGACAGTCGCGCGACCCAAGGGACAGTTGCCCGACCCACGGGACAGTAGCCCGTCCCACGGGACAGTCGCATGAACACACGGGAGAGTCGCCCGACCCACGGGACAGTCACCCGACCCACGGCACAGTCGCTTGACCCACGGGACAGTCGCTTGACCCAAGGGACTGTGTCCTGACCCACGGAACAGTCGCTTGACACACGGTTCAGTCGCTTGACCCACGGGACAGTCGCTTGACCCACGGGACAGTCGCTTGACCCAAGGGACAGTCGCGTGACCCACGGGACAGTCGCCCGACCCAAGGGACAGTCGCCCGACCCACGGGACAGTCACTTGCCCCACGGGACAGTCGCTTGACCCACGGGACAGTTGTGTGACCCAAGGGACAGTCGCTTGACCCACGGGACAGTTGCTTGACCCACGGGACAGTCGCCCGACCCAAGGGACAGTCGCCCGACCCACGGGACAGTAGCCCGACCCACGGGACAGTCGCTTGAACCACGGCACAGTCGCTTGAACCACGGGACAGTCGCCTGACCTGCGGGACAGTCACCCGACCCACGGCACAGTCGCTTGACCCACGGGACAGTCGCTTGACCCACGGGACAGTCGCCAGACCCAAGGGACAGTCGCCCGATCCACGGGACAGTCGCATGAACCCACGAGAGAGTCGTCCGACCCACGGGACAGTCAGGTGACCCACGGGACAGTCGCTTGACCCACGGGACAGTCGCTTGCCCCACGGGACAGTCGCTTGACCCACGGTACAGTTGCTTGACCCAAGGGACAGTCGCTTGACCCACGGGACAGTTGCTTGACCCACGGGACAGTAGCCCGACCCACGGGACAGTCGCCCGACCCACGGGACAGTCGCTTGACCCAAGGGACAGTCGCTTGACCCACGGGACAGTCGCTTGACCCACGGGACAGTTGCTTGACCCAAGGGACAGTCGCTTGACCCACGGGACAGTTGATTGACCCACGGGACAGTCGCTTCACCCATGGGACATTAGCTTGACCCACGGGACAGCTGCTTGATCCACGGGACAGTTGCTTGACCCAAGGGACAGACACTTGACCCAAGGGACAGTCGCTTGACCCAAGGGACAGTTGCTTGACCCACGGGATAGTCGCTTGACCCACGGGACAGTTGCTTGACCCAAGGGACAGTCGCTTGACCCACGGGACAGTTGATTGACCCACGGGACAGTCGCTTGAGCCATGGGATATTAGCTTGACCCACGGGACAGTTGCTTGACCCACGGGACAGTTGCTTGACCCAAGGGGCAGACGCTTGATCCAAGGGACAGTCGCTTGACCCACGGGACAGTTGCTTGACCCACGGGACAGTTGCTTGACCCAAGGGACAGTCACCCGTCACAAGTGACAGTTGCTTGACCCACGGGACAGTCAGTTGACCCACGAGACAGTCGCCAGACCCACGGGACAGTCGCTTGACCCACGGGACAGTCGCTTGACCCAAGGGACAGTCGCTTGACCCACGGGACAGTCGCCCGACCCAAGGGACAGTCGCCCGACCCACGGGACAGTCACTTGCCCCACGGGACAGTCGCTTGACCCACGGGACAGTTGCGTGACCCAAGGGACAGTCGCTTGACCCACGGGACAGTTGCTTGACCCACGGGACAGTCGCCCGACCCAAGGGACAGTCGCCCGACCCACGGGACAGTAGCCCGACCCACGGGACAGTCGCTTGAACCACGGCACAGTCACTTGAACCACGGGACAGTCGCCCGACCCACGGGACAGTCACCCGACCCACGGCACAGTCGCTTCACCCACGGGACAGTCGCTTGACGCACGGGACAGTCGCCCGACCCAAGGGACAGTCGCCCGATCCACGGGACAGTTGCATGAACCCACGAGAGAGTCGTCTGACCCACAGGACAGTCAGCTGACCCACGGGACAGTCGCTTGACCCACGGGACAGTCGCTTGCCCCACGTGACAGTCGCTTGACCCACGGGACAGTTGTTTGACCCAAGGTACAGTCGCTTGACCCACGGGACAGTTGCTTGACCCACGGGAGAGTAGCCCGACCCACGGGACAGTCGCCCGACCCACGGGACAGTCGCTTGACCCAAGGGACAGTCGCTTGACCCACGGGACAGTCGCTTGACCCACGGGACAGTTGCTTGACCCAAGGGACAGTCGCTTGACCCACGGGACAGTTGATTGACCCACGGGACAGTCGCTTGACCCATGGGACATTAGCTTGACCCACGGGACAGTTGCTTGACCCATGGGACAGTTGCTTGACCCACTGGACAGTCGCCCGACCCAAGGGACAGTCGCCCGACCCACGGGACAGTAGCCCGACCCACGGGACAGTCGCTTGACCCACGGCACAGTCGCTTGAACCACGGGACAGTCGCCCGACCCACAGGTCAGTCGCCCGACCCACGGGACAGTCACATGAACCCACGGGAGAGTCGCCCGACCCACGGGACAGTCACCCGACCCACGGGACAGTTGCTTGACCCAAGGGACAGTCGCTTGACCCACGGGACAGTTGATTGACCCACGGGACAGTCGCTTGACCCATGGGACATTAGCTTGACCCACGGGACAGTTGCTTGACCCACGGGACAGTCGCTTGACCCTAGAGACAGTCGCTTGACCCACAGGACAGTCGCTTGACCCAAGGGACAGTCGCTTGACCCACGGGACAGTCGCCAGTCCCAAGGGACAGTCACCCGACCCACGGGACATTCGCTTGACCCACGGGACAATCGCTTGACCCACGGGACAGTTGCGTGACCCAAGGGACAGTCGCTTGACCCACGGGACAGTTGCTTGACCCACGGGACAGTCGCGCGACCCAAGGGACAGTTGCCCGACCCACGGGACAGTAGCCCGACCCACGGGACAGTCGCATGAACCCACGGGAGTGTCGCCCGACCCACGGGATAGTCACCCGACCCACGGCACAGTCGCTTGACCCACGGGACAGTCGCTTGACCCAAGGGACAGTCGCCCGATCCACGGGACATCCGCATGAACCCACGGGAGAGTCGCCCGACCCACGGGACAGTCACCCGACCCACGGCACAGTCGCTTGACCCACGGGACAGTCGCTTGACCTATGGGACAGTCGCTTGACCCAAGGGACAGTCGCTTGAACAACGGGACAGTTGCTTGATCCACGGGACTGTTGCTTGACCCAAGGGACAGACGCTTGACCCAAGGGACAGTCGCTTGACCCACAGGACAGTTGCTTGACCCACGGGACAGTCACTTGACCCATGGGACAGTCGCTTGACCCACTGAACAGTCTCCCGACCCACGGCACAGTCGCTTGACCCACGGGACAGTCGCTTCACCAACGGGACAGTCGCCCGACCCAAGGGACTGTCTCCTGACCCACGGAACAGTCGCTTGACACACGGGTCAGTCGCTTGACCCACGAGACAGTTGCCCGTCCCAAGGGACAGTCGCCCGACCCACGGGACAGTTGCTTGACGCACAGGACAGTCGCTTGACCCAGGGGACAGTCGCTTGACCCACGGGACAGTCACCCGACCCACGGCACAGTCGCTTGACCCACGGGACAGTCGCTTTACCCACGGGACAGTCGCACGACCCAAGGGACTGTCGCCCGACCCACGGGACAGTCGCTTGACACACGGGTCAGTCGCTTGACCCACGGGACAGTTGATTGACCCACGGGACAGTCGCTTGACCCACGGGACATTAGCTTGACCCACGGGACAGTTGCTTGATCCACAGGACAGTTGCTTGACCCAAGGGACAGACGCTTGACCCAAGGGACAGTCGCTTGACCCACGGGACAGTTGCTTGACCCACGGGACAGTTGCTTGACCCATGGGAGAGTCACCCGTCCCAAGTGACAGTTGCTTGACCCACGGGACAGTCAGTTGACCCACGGGACAGTCGCCAGACCCACGGGACAGTCGCTTGACCCACGGGACAGTCGCTTGACCCAAGGGACAGTCGCTTGACCCACGGGACAGTCGCCCGACCCAAGGGACTGTCGCCCGACCCACAGGGCAGTCACTTGCCCCACGGGACAGTCGCTTGACCCACGGGACAGTTGCGTGACCCACGGGACAGTCGCTTGACCCATGGGACAGTTGCTTGACCCACTGGACAGTCGCCTGACCCAAGGGACAGTCGCCCGACCCACGGGACAGTAGCCCGACCCACGGGACAGTCGCTTGAACCACGGGACAGTCGCCCGACCCACAGGTCAGTCGCCCGACCCACGGGACAGTCGCATGAACCCACGGGAGAGTCGCCCGACCCACGGGACAGTCACCCGACCCACGGGACAGTTGCTTGACCCAAGGGACAGTCGCTTGACCCACGGGACAGTTGATTGACCCACGGGACAGTCGCTTGACCCATGGGACATTAGCTTGACCCACGGGACAGTTGCTTGACCCACGGGACAGTCGCTTGACCCAAGAGACAGTCGCTTGACCCACAGGACAGTCGCTTGACCCAAGGGACAGTCGCTTGGCCCACGGGACAGTCGCCAGTCCCAAGGGACAGTCACCCGACCCACGGGACAGTCGCTTGACCCACGGGACAGTCGCTTGACCCACGGGACAGTTGCGTGACCCAAGGGACAGTTGCCCGACCCACGGGACAGTAGCCCGACCCACGGGACAGTCGCATGAACCCACGGGAGAGTCGCCCGACCCACGGGATAGTCACCCGACCCACGGCACAGTCGCTTGACCCACGGGACAGTCGCTTGACCCAAGGGACAGTCGCCCGATCCACGGGACATCCGCATGAACCCACGGGAGAGTCGCCCGACCCACGGGACAGTCACCCGACCCACGGCACAGTCGCTTGACCCACGGGACAGTTGCTTGACCCAAGGGACAGTCGCTTGACCTATGGGACAGTCGCTTGACCCAAGGGACAGTCGCTTGAACAACGGGACAGTTGCTTGATCCACGGGACTGTTGCTTGACCCAAGGGACAGACGCTTGACCCAAGGGACAGTCGCTTGACCCACAGGACAGTTGCTTGACCCACGGGACAGTCACTTGACCCATTGGACAGTCGCTTGACCCACTGAACAGTCTCCCGACCCACGGCACAGTCGCTTGACCCACGGGACAGTCGCTTCACCAACGGGACAGTCGCCCGACCCAAGGGACTGTCTCCTGACCCACGGAACAGTCGCTTGACACACGGGTCAGTCGCTTGACCCACGAGACAGTTGCCCGTCCCAAGGAACAGTCGCCCGACCC
Organism: Pristiophorus japonicus; assembly: GCF_044704955.1. NCBI lineage: Eukaryota > Metazoa > Chordata > Chondrichthyes > Pristiophoridae > Pristiophorus > Pristiophorus japonicus. The sequence goes on from NW_027253369.1 coordinate 179,838, forward strand.
ACGGGACAGTTGCTTGACGCACAGGACAGTCGCTTGACCCAGGGGACAGTCGCTTGACCCACGGGACAGTCACCCGACCCACGGCACAGTCGCTTGACCCACGGGACAGTCGCTTTACCCACGGGACAGTCGCCCGACCCAAGGGACTGTCGCCCGACCCACGGGACAGTCGCTTGACACACGGGTCAGTCGCTTGACCCACGGGACAGTCGCCCGACCCACGGGACAGTCACCCGACCCACGGCACAGTCGCTTGACCCACGGGACAGTCGCTTGACACACGGGGCAGTCGCTTGACCGACGGGACATTCGCCCGACCCAAGCGACATTCGCCCGATCCACGGGACAGTCGCTTGACCCACAGGACAGTCGATTGTCCCACGGGACAGTCGCTTGACCCATGGGACAGTCACCCGACCCACGGGACAGTCGCTTGACCCACGGGACAGTCGCTTGACACACTGGACTGTCGCCCGACCAACGGGACAGTCAGCTGACCCACGGGACAGTCGCTTGACCCACGGGACAGTCGCTTGCCCCACGGGACAGTCGCTTGACCCACGGGACAGTTGCTTGACCCAAGGGACAGTCGCTTGACCCACGGGACAGTCGCCCGACCCAAGGGACAGTCGCCCGACCCACGGGACAGTAGCCCGACCCACGGGACAGTCGCTTGAACCACGGCACAGTCACTTGAACCACGGGACAGTCGTCCGACCCACGGGACAGTCACCCGACCCACGGCACAGTCGCTTGACCCACGGGACAGTCGCTTGACCCACGGGACAGTCGCCCGACCCAAGGGACAGTCGCCCGATCCACGGGACAGTCGCATGAACCCACGAGAGAGTCGTCCGACCCACGGGACAGTCAGCTGACCCACGGGACAGTCGCTTGACCCACGGGACAGTCGCTTGCCCCACGGGACAGTCGCTTGACCCACGGGACAGTTGCTTTACCCAAGGGACAGTCGCTTGACCCACGGGACAGTTGCTTGACCCACGGGACAGTAGCCCGACCCACGGGACAGTCGCCCGACCCACGAGACAGTCGCTTGACCCAAGGGACAGTCGCTTGACCCACGGGACAGTTGCTTGACCCAAGGGACAGTCGCTTGACCCACGGGACAGTTGATTGACCCACGGGACAGTCGCTTGACCCATGGGACATTAGCTTGACCCACGGGACAGTTGCTTGATCCACGGGACAGTTGCTTGACCCAAGGGACAGACGCTTGACCCAAGGGACAGTCGCTTGACCCACGGGACAGTTGCTTGACCCACGGGACAGTTGCTTGACCCACGGGACAGTTGCTTTACCCAAGGGACAGTCGCTTGACCCACGGGACAGTTGATTGACCCACGGGACAGTCGCTTGACCCATGGGACATTAGCTTGACCCACGGGACAGTTGCTTGACCCACGGGACAGTTGCTTGACCCAAGGGGCAGACGCTTGACCCAAGGGACAGTCGCTTGACCCACGGGACAGTTGCATGACCCACGGGACAGTTGCTTGACCCATGGGACAGTCACCCGTCACAAGTGACAGTTGCTTGACCCACGGGACAGTCAGTTGACCCACGAGACAGTCGCCAGACCCACGGGACAGTCGCTTGACCCACGGGACAGTCGCTTGACCCAAGGGACAGTCGCTTGACCCACGGGACAGTCGCCCGACCCAAGGGACAGTCGCCCAACCCACGGGACAGTCACTTGCCCCATGGGACAGTCGCTTGACCCACGGGACAGTTGCGTGACCCAAGGGACAGTCGCTTGACCCACGGGACAGTTGCTTGACCCACGGGACAGTCGCCCGACCCAAGGGACAGTCGCCCGACCCACGGGACAGTAGCCCGACCCACGGGACAGTCGCTTGAACCACGGCACAGTCGCTTGAACCACGGGACAGTCGCCTGACCCACGGGACAGTCACCCGACCCACGCGACAGTCGCTTGAACCACGGCACAGTCGCTTGACCCACGGGACAGTCGCCCGACCCAAGTGACAGTCGCCCGATCCACGGGACAGTCGCATGAACCCACGAGAGAGTCGTCCGACCCACGGGACAGTCAGCTGACCCACGGGACAGTCGCTTGACCCACGGGACAGTCGCTTGCCCCACGGGACAGTCGCTTGACCCACGGGACAGTTGCTTTACCCAAGGGACAGTCGCTTGACCCACGGGACAGTTGCTTGACCCACGGGACAGTAGCCCGACCCACGGGACAGTCGGCCGACCCGAGGGACAGTCGCTTGACCCAAGGGACAGTCGCTTGACCCACGGGACAGTCGCTTGACCCACGGGACAGTTGCTTGACCCAAGGGACAGTCGCTTGACCCACGGGACAGTTGATTGACCCACGGGACAGTCGCTTCACCCATGGGACATTAGCTTGACCCACGGGACTGTTGCTTGATCCACGGGACAGTTGCTTGACCCAAGGGACAGACGCTTGACCCAAGGGACAGTCGCTTGACCCAAGGGACAGTTGCTTGACCCACGGGACAGTCGCTTGACCCACGGGACAGTTGCTTGACCCAAGGGACAGTCGCTTGACCCACGGGACAGTTGATTGACCCACGGGACAGTCGCTTGACCCATGGGATATTAGCTTGACCCACGGGACAGTTGCGTGACCCACGGGACGGTTGCTTGACCCAAGGGGCAGACGCTTGACCCACGGGACAGTCAGTTGACCCACGAGACAGTCGCCAGACCCACGGGACAGTCGCTTGACCCACGGGACAGTCGCTTGACCCAAGGGACAGTCGCTTGACCCACGGGACAGTCGCCCGACCCAAGGGACAGTCCCCGACCCACGGGACAGTCACTTGCCCCACGGGACAGTCGCTTGACCCACGGGACAGTTGCGTGACCCAAGGGACAGTCGCTTTACCCACGGGACAGTTGCTTGACCCACGGGACAGTCGCCCGACCCAAGGGACAGTCGCCCGACCCACGGGACAGTAGCCCGACCCACGGGACAGTCGCTTGAACCACGGCACAGTCACTTGAACCACGGGACAGTCGCCCGACCCACGGGACAGTCACCCGACCCACGGCACAGTCGCTTGACCCACGGGACAGTCGCTTGACGCACGGGACAGTCGCCCGACCCAAGGGACAGTCGCCCGATCCACGGGACAGTTGCATGAACCCACGAGAGAGTCGTCCGACCCACGGGACAGTCAGCTGACCCACGGGACAGTCGCTTGACCCACGGGACAGTCGCTTGCCCCACGTGACAGTCGCTTGACCCACGGGACAGTTGCTTGACCCAAGGGACAGTCGCTTGACCCACGGGACAGTTGCTTGACCCACGGGACAGTAGCCCGACCCACGGGACAGTCGCCCGACCCACGGGACAGTCGCTTGACCCAAGGGACAGTCGCTTGACCCACGGGACAGTTGATTGACCCACGGGACAGTCGCTTGACCCACGGGACAGTCGCCCGACCCAAGGGACAGTCGCCCGATCCACGGGACAGTCGCATGAACCCACGAGAGAGTCGTCCGACCCACGGGACAGTCAGCTGACCCACGGGACAGTCGCTTGACCCACGGGACAGTCGCTTGCCCCACGGGACAGTCGCTTGATCCACGGGACAGTTGCTTTACCCAAGGGACAGTCGCTTGACCCACGGGACAGTTGCTTGACCCACGGGACAGTAGCCCGACCCACGGGACAGTCGCCCGACCCACGAGACAGTCGCTTGACCCAAGGGACAGTCGCTTGACCCACGGGACAGTTGCTTGACCCACGGGACAGTAGCCCGACCCACGGGACAGTCGCCCGACCCACGAGACAGTCGCTTGACCCAAGGGACAGTCGCTTGACCCACGGGACAGTTGCTTGACCCAAGGGACAGTCGCTTGACCCACGGGACAGTTGATTGACCCACGGGACAGTCGCTTGACCCATGGGACATTAGCTTGACCCACGGGACAGTTGCTTGATCCACGGGACAGTTGCTTGACCCAAGGGACAGACGCTTGACCCAAGGGACAGTCGCTTGACCCACGGGACAGTTGCTTGACCCACGGGACAGTTGCTTGACCCACGGGACAGTTGCTTTACCCAAGGGACAGTCGCTTGACCCACGGGACAGTTGATTGACCCACGGGACAGTCGCTTGACCCATGGGACATTAGCTTGACCCACGGGACAGTTGCTTGACCCACGGGACAGTTGCTTGACCCAAGGGGCAGACGCTTGACCCAAGGGACAGTCGCTTGACCCACGGGACAGTTGCATGACCCACGGGACAGTTGCTTGACCCATGGGACAGTCACCCGTCACAAGTGACAGTTGCTTGACCCACGGGACAGTCAGTTGACCCACGAGACAGTCGCCAGACCCACGGGACAGTCGCTTGACCCACGGGACAGTCGCTTGACCCAAGGGACAGTCGCTTGACCCACGGGACAGTCGCCCAACCCAAGGGACAGTTGCCCAACCCACGGGACAGTCACTTGCCCCATGGGACAGTCGCTTGACCCACGGGACAGTTGCGTGACCCAAGGGACAGTCGCTTGACCCACGGGACAGTTGCTTGACCCACGGGACAGTCGCCCGACCCAAGGGACAGTCGCCCGACCCACGGGACAGTAGCCCGACCCACGGGACAGTCGCTTGAACCACGGCACAGTCGCTTGAACCACGGGACAGTCGCCTGACCCACGGGACAGTCACCCGACCCACGCGACAGTCGCTTGAACCACGGCACAGTCGCTTGACCCACGGGACAGTCGCCCGACCCAAGTGACAGTCGCCCGATCCACGGGACAGTCGCATGAACCCACGAGAGAGTCGTCCGACCCACGGGACAGTCAGCTGACCCACGGGACAGTCGCTTGACCCACGGGACAGTCGCTTGCCCCACGGGACAGTCGCTTGACCCACGGGACAGTTGCTTTACCCAAGGGACAGTCGCTTGACCCACGGGACAGTTGCTTGACCCACGGGACAGTAGCCCGACCCACGGGACAGTCGGCCGACCCGAGGGACAGTCGCTTGACCCAAGGGACAGTCGCTTGACCCACGGGAGAGTCGCTTGACCCACGGGACAGTTGCTTGACCCAAGGGACAGTCGCTTGACCCACGGGACAGTTGATTGACCCACGGGACAGTCGCTTCACCCATGGGACATTAGCTTGACCCACGGGACAGTCGCTTGACCCACGGGACAGTTGCTTGACCCAAGGGACAGTCGCTTGACCCACGGGACAGTTGATTGACCCACGGGACAGTCGCTTGACCCATGGGATATTAGCTTGACCCACGGGACAGTTGCGTGACCCACGGGACGGTTGCTTGACCCAAGGGGCAGACGCTTGACCCACGGGACAGTCAGTTGACCCACGAGACAGTCGCCAGACCCACAGGACAGTCGCTTGACCCACGGGACAGTCGCTTGACCCAAGGGACAGTCGCTTGACCCACGGGACAGTCGCCCGACCCAAGGGACAGTCCCCGACCCACGGGACAGTCACTTGCCCCACGGGACAGTCGCTTGACCCACGGGACAGTTGCGTGACCCAAGGGACAGTCGCTTTACCCACGGGACAGTTGCTTGACCCACGGGACAGTCGCCCGACCCAAGGGACAGTCGCCCGACCCACGGGACAGTAGCCCGACCCACGGGACAGTCGCTTGAACCACGGCACAGTCACTTGAACCACGGGACAGTCGCCCGACCCACGGGACAGTCACCCGACCCACGGCACAGTCGCTTGACCCACGGGACAGTCGCTTGACGCACGGGACAGTCGCCCGACCCAAGGGACAGTCGCCCGATCCACGGGACAGTTGCATGAACCCACGAGAGAGTCGTCCGACCCACGGGACAGTCAGCTGACCCACGGGACAGTCGCTTGACCCACGGGACAGTCGCTTGCCCCACGTGACAGTCGCTTGACCCACGGGACAGTTGCTTGACCCAAGGGACAGTCGCTTGACCCACGGGACAGTTGCTTGACCCACGGGACAGTAGCCCGACCCACGGGACAGTCGCCCGACCCACGGGACAGTCGCTTGACCCAAGGGACAGTCGCTTGACCCACGGGACAGTTGATTGACCCACGGGACAGTCGCTTGACCCATGGGACATTAGCTTGACCCACGGGACAGTTGCTTGATTCACGGGACAGTTGCTTGACCCAAGGGACAGACGCTTGACCCAAGGGACAGTTGCTTGACCCACGGGACAGTTGCTTGACCCACGGGACAGTTGCTTGACCCATGGGACAGTCACCCGTCCCAAGTGACAGTTGCTTGACCCACGGGACAGTCAGTTGACCCACGGGACAGTCGCCAGACCCACGGGACAGTCGCTTGACCCACGGGACAGTCGCTTGACCCAAGGGACAGTCGCTTGACCCACGGGACAGTCGCCCGACCCAAGGGACAGTCGCCCGACCCACGGGGCAGTCACTTGACCCACGGGACAGTCGCTTGACCCACGTGACAGTTGCGTGACCCACGGGACAGTCGCTTGACCCATGGGACAGTTGCTTGACCCACTGGACAGTCGCCCGACCCAAGGGACAGTCGCCCGACCCACGGGACAGTAGCCCGACCCACGGGACAGTCGCTTGACCCACGGCACAGTCGCTTGAACCACGGGACAGTCGCCCGACCCACAGGTCAGTCACCCGACCCACGGGACAGTCGCATGAACCCACGGGAGAGTCGCCCGACCCACGGGACAGTCACCCGACCCACGGGACAGTTGCTTGACCCAAGGGACAGTCGCTTGACCCACGGGACAGTTGATTGACCCACGGGACAGTCGCTTGACCCATGGGACATTAGCTTGACCCACGGGACAGTTGCTTGACCCACGGGACAGTTGCTTGACCCAAGAGACAGTCGCTTGACCCACAGGACAGTCGCTTGACCCAAGGGACAGTCGCTTGACCCACGGGACAGTCGCCCGTCCCAAGGGACAGTCACCCGACCCACGGGACAGTCACTTGACCCACGGGACAGTCGCTTGACCCACGGGACAGTTGCGTGACCCAAGGGACAGTCGCTTGACCCACGGGACAGTTGCTTGACCCACGGGACAGTCGCGCGACCCAAGGGACAGTTGCCCGACCCACGGGACAGTAGCCCGACCCACGGGACAGTCGCATGAACCCACGGGAGAGTCGCCCGACCCACGGGACAGTCACCCGACCCACGGCACAGTCGCTTGACCCACGGGACAGTCGCTTGACCCAAGGGACAGTCGCCCGATCCACGGGACATCCGCATGAACCCACGGGAGAGTCGCCCGACCCACGGGACAGTCACCCGACCCACGGCACAGTCGCTTGACCCACGGGACAGTTGCTTGACCCAAGGGACAGTCGCTTGACCTATGGGACAGTCGCTTGACCCAAGGGACAGTCGCTTGAACAACGGGACAGTTGCTTGATCCACGGGACTGTTGCTTGACCCAAGGGACAGACGCTTGACCCAAGGGACAGTCGCTTGACCCACAGGACAGTTGCTTGACCCACGGGACAGTCACTTGACCCATGGGACAGTCGCTTGACCCAGTGAACAGTCTCCCGACACACGGCACAGTCGCTTGACCCACGGGACAGTCGCTTCACCAACGGGACAGTCGCCCGACCCAAGGGACTGTCTCCTGACCCACGGAACAGTCGCTTGACACACGGGTCAGTCGCTTGACCCACGAGACAGTTGCCCGTCCCAAGGGACAGTCGCCCGACCCACGGGACAGTTGCTTGACGCACAGGACAGTCGCTTGACCCAGGGGACAGTCGCTTGACCCACGGGACAGTCACCCGACCCACGGCACAGTCGCTTGACCCACGGGACAGTCGCTTTACCCACGGGACAGTCGCCCGACCCAAGGGACTGTCGCCCGACCCACGGGACAGTCGCTTGACACACGGGTCAGTCGCTTGACCCACGGGACAGTCGCCCGACCCACGGGACAGTCACCCGACCCACGGCACAGTCGCTTGACCCACGGGGCAGTCGCTTGACACACGGGGCAGTCGCTTGACCGACGGGACATTCGCCCGACCCAAGCGACATTCGCCCGATCCACGGGACAGTCGCTTGACCCACAGGACAGTCGCTTGTCCCACGGGACAGTCGCTTGACCAACGGGACAGTCACCCGACCCACGGGACAGTCAGCTGACCCACGGGACAGTCGCTTGACCCACGGGACAGTCGCTTGCCCCACGGGACAGTCGCTTGACCCACGGGACAGTTGCTTGACCCAAGGGACAGTCGCTTGACCCACGGGACAGTCGCCCGACCCAAGGGACAGTCGCCCGACCCACGGGACAGTCGCCCGACCCAAGAGACAGTCGCCCGATCCACGGGACAGTCGCATGAACCCACGAGAGAGTCGTCCGACCCACGGGACAGTCAGCTGACCCACGGGACAGTCGCTTGACCCACGGGACAGTCGCTAGCCCCACGGGTCAGTCGCTTGACCCACGGGACAGTTGCTTTACCCAAGGGACAGTCGCTTGACCCACGGGACAGTTGCTTGACCCACGGGACAGTAGCCCGACCCACGGGACAGTCGCCCGACCCACGAGACAGTCGCTTGACCCAAGGGACAGTCGCTTGACCCACGGGACAGTTGCTTGACCCAAGGGACAGTCGCTTGACCCATGGGACAGTTGATTGACCCACGGGACAGTCGCTTGTCCCATGGGACATTAGCTTGACCCACGGGACAGTTGCTTGATCCACGGGACAGTTGCTTGACCCAAGGGACAGACGCTTGACCCAAGGGACAGTCGCTTGACCCTAGGGACAGTTGCTTGACCCACGGGACAGTTGCTTGACCCACGGGACAGTTGCTTTACCCAAGGGACAGTCGCTTGACCCACGGGACAGTTGATTGACCCACGGGACAGTCGCTTGACCCATGGGACATTAGCTTGACCCACGGGACAGTTGCTTGACCCACGGGACAGTTGCTTGACCCAAGGGGCAGACGCTTGACCCAAGGGACAGTCGCTTGACCCACGGGACAGTTGCATGACCCACGGGACAGTTGCTTGACCCATGGGACAGTCACCCGTCACAAGTGACAGTTGCTTGACCCACGGGACAGTCAGTTGACCCACGAGACAGACGCCAGACCCACGGCACAGTCGCTTGACCCACGGGACAGTCGCTTGACCCAAGGGACAGTCGCTTGACCCACGGGACAGTCGCCCGACCCAAGGGACAGTCGCTTGACCCACGGGACAGTTGATTGACCCACGGGACAGTCGCTTGACCCATGGGACATTAGCTTGACCCACGGAACAGTTGCTTGACCCACGGGACAGTTGCTTGACCCAAGGGGCAGACGCTTGACCCAAGGGACAGTCGCTTGACCCACGGGACAGTTGCATGACCCACGGGACAGTTGCTTGACCCATGGGACAGTCACCCGTCACAAGTGACAGTTGCTTGACCCACGGGACAGTCAGTTGACCCACGAGACAGACGCCAGACCCACGGCACAGTCGCTTGACCCACGGGACAGTCGCTTGACCCAAGGGACAGTCGCTTGACCCACGGGACAGTCGCCCGACCCAAGGGACAGTCGCCCAACCCACGGGACAGTCACTTGCCCCACGGGACAGTCGCTTGACCCACGGGACAGTTGCGTGACCCAAGGGACAGTCGCTTGACCCACGGGACAGTTGCTTGACCCACGGGACAGTCGCCCGACCCAAGGGACAGTCGCCCGACCCACGGGACAGTAGCCCGACCCACGGGACAATCGCTTGAACCACGGCACAGTCGCTTGAACCATGGGACAGTCGCCTGACCCACGGGACAGTCACCCGACCCACGCCACAGTCGCTTGACCCACGGGACAGTCGCTTGACCCACGGGACAGTCGCCAGACCCAAGGGACAGTCGCCCGATCCACGGGACAGTCGCATGAACCCACGAGAGAGTCGTCCGACCCACGGGACAGTCAGCTGACCCACGGGACAGTCGCTTGACCCACGGGACAGTCACTTGCACCACGGGACAGTCGCTTGACCCACGGGACAGTTGCTTGACCCAAGGGACAGTAGCCATACCCACGGGACAGTCGCTTGACCCACGGGACAGTCGCTTGACCCACGGGACAGTTGCTTGACCCAAGGGACAGTCGCTTGACCCACGGGACAGTTGATTGACCCACGGGACAGTCGCTTGACCCATGGGACATTAGCTTGACCCACGGGACAGTTGCTTGATCCACGGGACAGTTGCTTGACCCAAGGGACAGACGCTTGACCCAAGGGACAGTCGCTTGACCCACGGGACAGTTGCTTGACCCACGCGACAGTAGCTTGACCCATGGGACAGTCACCCATCCCAAGTGACAGTTGCTTGACCCACGGGACAGTCAGTTGACCCACGGGACAGTCGCCAGACCCACGAGACAGTCGCTTGACCCACGGGACAGTCGCTTGACCCGAGGGACACTCGCTTGACCCACGGGACAGTCGCCCGACCCAAGGGACAGTCGCCCGACCCACGGGGCAGTCACTTGCCCCACGGGACAGTCGCTTGACCCACGGGACAGTTGCGTGATCCACGGGACAGTCGCTTGACCCACGGGACAGTTGCTTGACCCACTGGACAGTCGCCCGACCCAAGGGACAGTCGCTTGAACCACGGCACAGTCGCTTGAACCACGGGACAGTCGCCCGACCCACAGGTCAGTCGCCCGACCCACGGGACAGTCGCATGAACCCACGGGAGGGTCGCCTGACCCACGGGACAGTCACCCGACCCACGGGACTGTTGCTTGACCCAAGGGACAGTCGCTTGACCCACGGGACAGTTGATTGACCCACGGGAGAGTCGCTTGACCCATGGGACATTAGCTTGACCCACGGGACAGTTGCTTGACCCACGGGACAGTCGCTTGACCCACAGGACAGTCGCTTGACCCAAGGGACAGTCGCTTGACCCACGGGACAGTCGCCCGTCCCAAGGGACAGTCACCCGACGCACGGGACAGTCGCTTGACCCACGGGACAGTCGCTTGACCCACGGGACAGTTGCGTGACCCAAGGGACAGTCGCTTGACCCACGGGACAGTTGCTTGACCCACGGGACAGTCGCGCGACCCAAGGGACAGTTGCCCGACCCACGGGACAGTAGCCCGACCCACGGGACAGTCGCATGAACCCACGGGAGAGTCGCCCGACCCACGGGACAGTCACCCGACCCACGGCACAGTCGCTTGACCCACGGGACCGTCGCTTGACCCAAGGGACAGTCGCCCGATCCACGGGACATCCGCATGAACCCACGGGAGAGTCGCCCGACCCACGGGACAGTCACCCGACCCACGGCACAGTCGCTTGACCCACGGGACAGTTGCTTGACCCAAGGGACAGTCGCTTGACCTATGGGACAGTCGCTTGACCCAAGGGACAGTCGCTTGAACAACGGGACAGTTGCTTGATCCACGGGACTGTTGCTTGACCCAAGGGACAGATGCTTGACCCAAGGGACAGTCGCTTGACCCACAGGACAGTTGCTTGACCCACGGGACAGTCACTTGACCCATGGGACAGTCGCTTGACCCACTGAACAGTCTCCCGACCCACGGCACAGTCGCTTGACCCACGGGACAGTCGCTTCACCAACGGGACAGTCGCCCGATCCAAGGGACTGTCTCCTGACCCACGGAACAGTCGCTTGACACACGGGTCAGTCGCTTGACCCACGAGACAGTTGCCCGTCCCAAGGGACAGTCGCCCGACCCACGGGACAGTTGCTTGACGCACGGGACAGTCGCTTGACACACGGGGCAGTCGCTTGACCGACGGGACATTCGCCCGACCCAAGCGACAGTCGCCCGACCCACGGGACAGTAGCCCGACCCACGGGACAGTCGCATGAACCCACGGGAGAGTCGCCCGACCCACGGGACAGTCGCCCGACCCACGGCACAGTCGCTTGACCCACGGGACAGTCGCTTGACCCAAGGGACAGTCGCCCGATCCACGGGACATCCGCATGAACCCACGGGAGAGTCGCCCGACCCACGGGACAGTCACCCGACCCACGGCACAGTCGCTTGACCCTCGGGACAGTTGCTTGACCCAAGGGACAGTTGCTTGACCTATGGGACAGTCGCTTGACCCAAGGGACAATCGCTTGAACAACGGGACAGTTGCTTGATCCACGGGACTGTTGCTTGACCCAAGGGACAGATGCTTGACCCAAGGGACAGTAGCCCGACCCACGGGACAGTTGCTTGACCCAAGGGACAGTCGCTTGACCCACGGGACAGTTGATTGACCCACGGGACAGTCGCTTGACCCATGGGACATTAGCTTGACCCACGGGACAGTTGCTTGATCCACGGGACAGTTGCTTGACCCAAGGGACAGACGCTTGACCCAAGGGACAGTCGCTTGACCCACGGGACAGTTGCTTGACCCACGGGACAGTTGCTTGACCCACGGGACAGTTGCTTTACCCAAGGGACAGTCGCTTGACCCACGGGACAGTTGATTGACCCACGGGACAGTCGCTTGACCCATGGGACATTAGCTTGACCCACGGGACAGTTGCTTGACCCACGGGACAGTTGCTTGACCCAAGGGGCAGACGCTTGACCCAAGGGACAGTCGCTTGACCCACGGGACAGTTGCATGACCCACGGGACAGTTGCTTGACCCATGGGACAGTCACCCGTCACAAGTGACAGTTGCTTGACCCACGGGACAGTCAGTTGACCCACGAGACAGTCGCCAGACCCACGGGACAGTCGCTTGACCCACGGGACAGTCGCTTGACCCAAGGGACAGTCGCTTGACCCACGGGACAGTCGCCCGACCCAAGGGACAGTCGCCCAACCCACGGGACAGTCACTTGCCCCATGGGACAGTCGCTTGACCCACGGGACAGTTGCGTGACCCAAGGGACAGTCGCTTGACCCACGGGACAGTTGCTTGACCCACGGGACAGTCGCCCGACCCAAGGGACAGTCGCCCGACCCACGGGACAGTAGCCCGACCCACGGGACAGTCGCTTGAACCACGGCACAGTCGCTTGAACCACGGGACAGTCGCCTGACCCACGGGACAGTCACCCGACCCACGCGACAGTCGCTTGAACCACGGCACAGTCGCTTGACCCACGGGACAGTCGCCCGACCCAAGTGACAGTCGCCCGATCCACGGGACAGTCGCATGAACCCACGAGAGAGTCGTCCGACCCACGGGACAGTCAGCTGACCCACGGGACAGTCGCTTGACCCACGGGACAGTCGCTTGCCCCACGGGACAGTCGCTTGACCCACGGGACAGTTGCTTTACCCAAGGGACAGTCGCTTGACCCACGGGACAGTTGCTTGACCCACGGGACAGTAGCCCGACCCACGGGACAGTCGGCCGACCCGAGGGACAGTCGCTTGACCCAAGGGACAGTCGCTTGACCCACGGGACAGTCGCTTGACCCACGGGACAGTTGCTTGACCCAAGGGACAGTCGCTTGACCCACGGGACAGTTGATTGACCCACGGGACAGTCGCTTCACCCATGGGACATTAGCTTGACCCACGGGACTGTTGCTTGATCCACGGGACAGTTGCTTGACCCAAGGGACAGACGCTTGACCCAAGGGACAGTCGCTTGACCCAAGGGACAGTTGCTTGACCCACGGGACAGTCGCTTGACCCACGGGACAGTTGCTTGACCCAAGGGACAGTCGCTTGACCCACGGGACAGTTGATTGACCCACGGGACAGTCGCTTGACCCATGGGATATTAGCTTGACCCACGGGACAGTTGCGTGACCCACGGGACGGTTGCTTGACCCAAGGGGCAGACGCTTGACCCACGGGACAGTCAGTTGACCCACGAGACAGTCGCCAGACCCACGGGACAGTCGCTTGACCCACGGGACAGTCGCTTGACCCAAGGGACAGTCGCTTGACCCACGGGACAGTCGCCCGACCCAAGGGACAGTCCCCGACCCACGGGACAGTCACTTGCCCCACGGGACAGTCGCTTGACCCACGGGACAGTTGCGTGACCCAAGGGACAGTCGCTTTACCCACGGGACAGTTGCTTGACCCACGGGACAGTCGCCCGACCCAAGGGACAGTCGCCCGACCCACGGGACAGTAGCCCGACCCACGGGACAGTCGCTTGAACCACGGCACAGTCACTTGAACCACGGGACAGTCGCCCGACCCACGGGACAGTCACCCGACCCACGGCACAGTCGCTTGACCCACGGGACAGTCGCTTGACGCACGGGACAGTCGCCCGACCCAAGGGACAGTCGCCCGATCCACGGGACAGTTGCATGAACCCACGAGAGAGTCGTCCGACCCACGGGACAGTCAGCTGACCCACGGGACAGTCGCTTGACCCACGGGACAGTCGCTTGCCCCACGTGACAGTCGCTTGACCCACGGGACAGTTGCTTGACCCAAGGGACAGTCGCTTGACCCACGGGACAGTTGCTTGACCCACGGGACAGTAGCCCGACCCACGGGACAGTCGCCCGACCCACGGGACAGTCGCTTGACCCAAGGGACAGTCGCTTGACCCACGGGACAGTTGATTGACCCACGGGACAGTCGCTTGACCCACGGGACAGTCGCCCGACCCAAGGGACAGTCGCCCGATCCACGGGACAGTCGCATGAACCCACGAGAGAGTCGTCCGACCCACGGGACAGTCAGCTGACCCACGGGACAGTCGCTTGACCCACGGGACAGTCGCTTGCCCCACGGGACAGTCGCTTGACCCACGGGACAGTTGCTTTACCCAAGGGACAGTCGCTTGACCCACGGGACAGTTGCTTGACCCACGGGACAGTAGCCCGACCCACGGGACAGTCGCCCGACCCACGAGACAGTCGCTTGACCCAAGGGACAGTCGCTTGACCCACGGGACAGTTGCTTGACCCACGGGACAGTAGCCCGACCCACGGGACAGTCGCCCGACCCACGAGACAGTCGCTTGACCCAAGGGACAGTCGCTTGACCCACGGGACAGTTGCTTGACCCAAGGGACAGTCGCTTGACCCACGGGACAGTTGATTGACCCACGGGACAGTCGCTTGACCCATGGGACATTAGCTTGACCCACGGGACAGTTGCTTGATCCACGGGACAGTTGCTTGACCCAAGGGACAGACGCTTGACCCAAGGGACAGTCGCTTGACCCACGGGACAGTTGCTTGACCCACGGGACAGTTGCTTGACCCACGGGACAGTTGCTTTACCCAAGGGACAGTCGCTTGACCCACGGGACAGTTGATTGACCCACGGGACAGTCGCTTGACCCATGGGACATTAGCTTGACCCACGGGACAGTTGCTTGACCCACGGGACAGTTGCTTGACCCAAGGGGCAGACGCTTGACCCAAGGGACAGTCGCTTGACCCACGGGACAGTTGCATGACCCACGGGACAGTTGCTTGACCCATGGGACAGTCACCCGTCACAAGTGACAGTTGCTTGACCCACGGGACAGTCAGTTGACCCACGAGACAGTCGCCAGACCCACGGGACAGTCGCTTGACCCACGGGACAGTCGCTTGACCCAAGGGACAGTCGCTTGACCCACGGGACAGTCGCCCAACCCAAGGGACAGTTGCCCAACCCACGGGACAGTCACTTGCCCCATGGGACAGTCGCTTGACCCACGGGACAGTTGCGTGACCCAAGGGACAGTCGCTTGACCCACGGGACAGTTGCTTGACCCACGGGACAGTCGCCCGACCCAAGGGACAGTCGCCCGACCCACGGGACAGTAGCCCGACCCACGGGACAGTCGCTTGAACCACGGCACAGTCGCTTGAACCACGGGACAGTCGCCTGACCCACGGGACAGTCACCCGACCCACGCGACAGTCGCTTGAACCACGGCACAGTCGCTTGACCCACGGGACAGTCGCCCGACCCAAGTGACAGTCGCCCGATCCACGGGACAGTCGCATGAACCCACGAGAGAGTCGTCCGACCCACGGGACAGTCAGCTGACCCACGGGACAGTCGCTTGACCCACGGGACAGTCGCTTGCCCCACGGGACAGTCGCTTGACCCACGGGACAGTTGCTTTACCCAAGGGACAGTCGCTTGACCCACGGGACAGTTGCTTGACCCACGGGACAGTAGCCCGACCCACGGGACAGTCGGCCGACCCGAGGGACAGTCGCTTGACCCAAGGGACAGTCGCTTGACCCACGGGAGAGTCGCTTGACCCACGGGACAGTTGCTTGACCCAAGGGACAGTCGCTTGACCCACGGGACAGTTGATTGACCCACGGGACAGTCGCTTCACCCATGGGACATTAGCTTGACCCACGGGACAGTCGCTTGACCCACGGGACAGTTGCTTGACCCAAGGGACAGTCGCTTGACCCACGGGACAGTTGATTGACCCACGGGACAGTCGCTTGACCCAAGGGATATTAGCTTGACCCACGGGACAGTTGCGTGACCCACGGGACGGTTGCTTGACCCAAGGGGCAGACGCTTGACCCACGGGACAGTCAGTTGACCCACGAGACAGTCGCCAGACCCACAGGACAGTCGCTTGAACCACGGGACAGTCGCTTGACCCAAGGGACAGTCGCTTGACCCACGGGACAGTCGCCCGACCCAAGGGACAGTCCCCGACCCACGGGACAGTCACTTGCCCCACGGGACAGTCGCTTGACCCACGGGACAGTTGCGTGACCCAAGGGACAGTCGCTTTACCCACGGGACAGTTGCTTGACCCACGGGACAGTCGCCCGACCCAAGGGACAGTCGCCCGACCCACGGGACAGTAGCCCGACCCACGGGACAGTCGCTTGAACCACGGCACAGTCACTTGAACCACGGGACAGTCGCCCGACCCACGGGACAGTCACCCGACCCACGGCACAGTCGCTTGACCCACGGGACAGTCGCTTGACGCACGGGACAGTCGCCCGACCCAAGGGACAGTCGCCCGATCCACGGGACAGTTGCATGAACCCACGAGAGAGTCGTCCGACCCACGGGACAGTCAGCTGACCCACGGGACAGTCGCTTGACCCACGGGACAGTCGCTTGCCCCACGTGACAGTCGCTTGACCCACGGGACAGTTGCTTGACCCAAGGGACAGTCGCTTGACCCACGGGACAGTTGCTTGACCCACGGGACAGTAGCCCGACCCACGGGACAGTCGCCCGACCCACGGGACAGTCGCTTGACCCAAGGGACAGTCGCTTGACCCACGGGACAGTTGATTGACCCACGGGACAGTCGCTTGACCCATGGGACATTAGCTTGACCCACGGGACAGTTGCTTGATCCACGGGACAGTTGCTTGACCCAAGGGACAGACGCTTGACCCAAGGGACAGTTGCTTGACCCACGGGACAGTTGCTTGACCCACGGGACAGTTGCTTGACCCATGGGACAGTCACCCGTCCCAAGTGACAGTTGCTTGACCCACGGGACAGTCAGTTGACCCACGGGACAGTCGCCAGACCCACGGGACAGTCGCTTGACCCACGGGACAGTCGCTTGACCCAAGGGACAGTCGCTTGACCCACGGGACAGTCGCCCGACCCAAGGGACAGTCGCCCGACCCACGGGGCAGTCACTTGACCCACGGGACAGTCGCTTGACCCACGTGACAGTTGCGTGACCCACGGGACAGTCGCTTGACCCATGGGACAGTTGCTTGACCCACTGGACAGTCGCCCGACCCAAGGGACAGTCGCCCGACCCACGGGACAGTAGCCCGACCCACGGGACAGTCGCTTGACCCACGGCACAGTCGCTTGAACCACGGGACAGTCGCCCGACCCACAGGTCAGTCACCCGACCCACGGGACAGTCGCATGAACCCACGGGAGAGTCGCCCGACCCACGGGACAGTCACCCGACCCACGGGACAGTTGCTTGACCCAAGGGACAGTCGCTTGACCCACGGGACAGTTGATTGACCCACGGGACAGTCGCTTGACCCATGGGACATTAGCTTGACCCACGGGACAGTTGCTTGACCCACGGGACAGTTGCTTGACCCAAGAGACAGTCGCTTGACCCACAGGACAGTCGCTTGACCCAAGGGACAGTCGCTTGACCCACGGGACAGTCGCCCGTCCCAAGGGACAGTCACCCGACCCACGGGACAGTCACTTGACCCACGGGACAGTCGCTTGACCCACGGGACAGTTGCGTGACCCAAGGGACAGTCGCTTGACCCACGGGACAGTTGCTTGACCCACGGGACAGTCGCGCGACCCAAGGGACAGTTGCCCGACCCACGGGACAGTAGCCCGACCCACGGGACAGTCGCATGAACCCACGGGAGAGTCGCCCGACCCACGGGACAGTCACCCGACCCACGGCACAGTCGCTTGACCCACGGGACAGTCGCTTGACCCAAGGGACAGTCGCCCGATCCACGGGACATCCGCATGAACCCACGGGAGAGTCGCCCGACCCACGGGACAGTCACCCGACCCACGGCACAGTCGCTTGACCCACGGGACAGTTGCTTGACCCAAGGGACAGTCGCTTGACCTATGGGACAGTCGCTTGACCCAAGGGACAGTCGCTTGAACAACGGGACAGTTGCTTGATCCACGGGACTGTTGCTTGACCCAAGGGACAGACGCTTGACCCAAGGGACAGTCGCTTGACCCACAGGACAGTTGCTTGACCCACGGGACAGTCACTTGACCCATGGGACAGTCGCTTGACCCAGTGAACAGTCTCCCGACACACGGCACAGTCGCTTGACCCACGGGACAGTCGCTTCACCAACGGGACAGTCGCCCGACCCAAGGGACTGTCTCCTGACCCACGGAACAGTCGCTTGACACACGGGTCAGTCGCTTGACCCACGAGACAGTTGCCCGTCCCAAGGGACAGTCGCCCGACCCACGGGACAGTTGCTTGACGCACAGGACAGTCGCTTGACCCAGGGGACAGTCGCTTGACCCACGGGACAGTCACCCGACCCACGGCACAGTCGCTTGACCCACGGGACAGTCGCTTTACCCACGGGACAGTCGCCCGACCCAAGGGACTGTCGCCCGACCCACGGGACAGTCGCTTGACACACGGGTCAGTCGCTTGACCCACGGGACAGTCGCCCGACCCACGGGACAGTCACCCGACCCACGGCACAGTCGCTTGACCCACGGGGCAGTCGCTTGACACACGGGGCAGTCGCTTGACCGACGGGACATTCGCCCGACCCAAGCGACATTCGCCCGATCCACGGGACAGTCGCTTGACCCACAGGACAGTCGCTTGTCCCACGGGACAGTCGCTTGACCAACGGGACAGTCACCCGACCCACGGGACAGTCAGCTGACCCACGGGACAGTCGCTTGACCCACGGGACAGTCGCTTGCCCCACGGGACAGTCGCTTGACCCACGGGACAGTTGCTTGACCCAAGGGACAGTCGCTTGACCCACGGGACAGTCGCCCGACCCAAGGGACAGTCGCCCGACCCACGGGACAGTCGCCCGACCCAAGAGACAGTCGCCCGATCCACGGGACAGTCGCATGAACCCGAGAGAGAGTCGTCCGACCCACGGGACAGTCAGCTGACCCACGGGACAGTCGCTTGACCCACGGGACAGTCGCTAGCCCCACGGGTCAGTCGCTTGACCCACGGGACAGTTGCTTTACCCAAGGGACAGTCGCTTGACCCACGGGACAGTTGCTTGACCCACGGGACAGTAGCCCGACCCACGGGACAGTCGCCCGACCCACGAGACAGTCGCTTGACCCAAGGGACAGTCGCTTGACCCACGGGACAGTTGCTTGACCCAAGGGACAGTCGCTTGACCCATGGGACAGTTGATTGACCCACGGGACAGTCGCTTGTCCCATGGGACATTAGCTTGACCCACGGGACAGTTGCTTGATCCACGGGACAGTTGCTTGACCCAAGGGACAGACGCTTGACCCAAGGGACAGTCGCTTGACCCTAGGGACAGTTGCTTGACCCACGGGACAGTTGCTTGACCCACGGGACAGTTGCTTTACCCAAGGGACAGTCGCTTGACCCACGGGACAGTTGATTGACCCACGGGACAGTCGCTTGACCCATGGGACATTAGCTTGACCCACGGGACAGTTGCTTGACCCACGGGACAGTTGCTTGACCCAAGGGGCAGACGCTTGACCCAAGGGACAGTCGCTTGACCCACGGGACAGTTGCATGACCCACGGGACAGTTGCTTGACCCATGGGACAGTCACCCGTCACAAGTGACAGTTGCTTGACCCACGGGACAGTCAGTTGACCCACGAGACAGACGCCAGACCCACGGCACAGTCGCTTGACCCACGGGACAGTCGCTTGACCCAAGGGACAGTCGCTTGACCCACGGGACAGTCGCCCGACCCAAGGGACAGTCGCTTGACCCACGGGACAGTTGATTGACCCACGGGACAGTCGCTTGACCCATGGGACATTAGCTTGACCCACGGAACAGTTGCTTGACCCACGGGACAGTTGCTTGACCCAAGGGGCAGACGCTTGACCCAAGGGACAGTCGCTTGACCCACGGGACAGTTGCATGACCCACGGGACAGTTGCTTGACCCATGGGACAGTCACCCGTCACAAGTGACAGTTGCTTGACCCACGGGACAGTCAGTTGACCCACGAGACAGACGCCAGACCCACGGCACAGTCGCTTGACCCACGGGACAGTCGCTTGACCCAAGGGACAGTCGCTTGACCCACGGGACAGTCGCCCGACCCAAGGGACAGTCGCCCAACCCACGGGACAGTCACTTGCCCCACGGGACAGTCGCTTGACCCACGGGACAGTTGCGTGACCCAAGGGACAGTCGCTTGACCCACGGGACAGTTGCTTGACCCACGGGACAGTCGCCCGACCCAAGGGACAGTCGCCCGACCCACGGGACAGTAGCCCGACCCACGGGACAATCGCTTGAACCACGGCACAGTCGCTTGAACCATGGGACAGTCGCCTGACCCACGGGACAGTCACCCGACCCACGCCACAGTCGCTTGACCCACGGGACAGTCGCTTGACCCACGGGACAGTCGCCAGACCCAAGGGACAGTCGCCCGATCCACGGGACAGTCGCATGAACCCACGAGAGAGTCGTCCGACCCACGGGACAGTCAGCTGACCCACGGGACAGTCGCTTGACCCACGGGACAGTCACTTGCACCACGGGACAGTCGCTTGACCCACGGGACAGTTGCTTGACCCAAGGGACAGTCGCTTGACCCACGGGACAGTTGCTTGACCCAAGGGACAGTAGCCATACCCACGGGACAGTCGCTTGACCCACGGGACAGTCGCTTGACCCACGGGACAGTTGCTTGACCCAAGGGACAGTCGCTTGACCCACGGGACAGTTGATTGACCCACGGGACAGTCGCTTGACCCATGGGACATTAGCTTGACCCACGGGACAGTTGCTTGATCCACGGGACAGTTGCTTGACCCAAGGGACAGACGCTTGACCCAAGGGACAGTCGCTTGACCCACGGGACAGTTGCTTGACCCACGCGACAGTAGCTTGACCCATGGGACAGTCACCCATCCCAAGTGACAGTTGCTTGACCCACGGGACAGTCAGTTGACCCACGGGACAGTCGCCAGACCCACGAGACAGTCGCTTGACCCACGGGACAGTCGCTTGACCCGAGGGACACTCGCTTGACCCACGGGACAGTCGCCCGACCCAAGGGACAGTCGCCCGACCCACGGGGCAGTCACTTGCCCCACGGGACAGTCGCTTGACCCACGGGACAGTTGCGTGATCCACGGGACAGTCGCTTGACCCACGGGACAGTTGCTTGACCCACTGGACAGTCGCCCGACCCAAGGGACAGTCGCTTGAACCACGGCACAGTCGCTTGAACCACGGGACAGTCGCCCGACCCACAGGTCAGTCGCCCGACCCACGGGACAGTCGCATGAACCCACGGGAGGGTCGCCTGACCCACGGGACAGTCACCCGACCCACGGGACTGTTGCTTGACCCAAGGGACAGTCGCTTGACCCACGGGACAGTTGATTGACCCACGGGAGAGTCGCTTGACCCATGGGACATTAGCTTGACCCACGGGACAGTTGCTTGACCCACGGGACAGTCGCTTGACCCACAGGACAGTCGCTTGACCCAAGGGACAGTCGCTTGACCCACGGGACAGTCGCCCGTCCCAAGGGACAGTCACCCGACGCACGGGACAGTCGCTTGACCCACGGGACAGTCGCTTGACCCACGGGACAGTTGCGTGACCCAAGGGACAGTCGCTTGACCCACGGGACAGTTGCTTGACCCACGGGACAGTCGCGCGACCCAAGGGACAGTTGCCCGACCCACGGGACAGTAGCCCGACCCACGGGACAGTCGCATGAACCCACGGGAGAGTCGCCCGACCCACGGGACAGTCACCCGACCCACGGCACAGTCGCTTGACCCACGGGACCGTCGCTTGACCCAAGGGACAGTCGCCCGATCCACGGGACATCCGCATGAACCCACGGGAGAGTCGCCCGACCCACGGGACAGTCACCCGACCCACGGCACAGTCGCTTGACCCACGGGACAGTTGCTTGACCCAAGGGACAGTCGCTTGACCTATGGGACAGTCGCTTGACCCAAGGGACAGTCGCTTGAACAACGGGACAGTTGCTTGATCCACGGGACTGTTGCTTGACCCAAGGGACAGATGCTTGACCCAAGGGACAGTCGCTTGACCCACAGGACAGTTGCTTGACCCACGGGACAGTCACTTGACCCATGGGACAGTCGCTTGACCCACTGAACAGTCTCCCGACCCACGGCACAGTCGCTTGACCCACGGGACAGTCGCTTCACCAACGGGACAGTCGCCCGATCCAAGGGACTGTCTCCTGACCCACGGAACAGTCGCTTGACACACGGGTCAGTCGCTTGACCCACGAGACAGTTGCCCGTCCCAAGGGACAGTCGCCCGACCCACGGGACAGTTGCTTGACGCACGGGACAGTCGCTTGACACACGGGGCAGTCGCTTGACCGACGGGACATTCGCCCGACCCAAGCGACAGTCGCCCGACCCATGGGACAGTAGCCCGACCCACGGGACAGTCGCATGAACCCACGGGAGAGTCGCCCGACCCACGGGACAGTCGCCCGACCCACGGCACAGTCGCTTGACCCACGGGACAGTCGCTTGACCCAAGGGACAGTCGCCCGATCCACGGGACATCCGCATGAACCCACGGGAGAGTCGCCCGACCCACGGGACAGTCACCCGACCCACGGCACAGTCGCTTGACCCTCGGGACAGTTGCTTGACCCAAGGGACAGTTGCTTGACCTATGGGACAGTCGCTTGACCCAAGGGACAATCGCTTGAACAACGGGACAGTTGCTTGATCCACGGGACTGTTGCTTGACCCAAGGGACAGATGCTTGACCCAAGGGACAGTCGCTTGACCCACAGGACAGTTGCTTGACCCACGGGACAGTCACTTGACCCATGGGACAGTCGCTTGACCCACTGAACAGTCTCCCGACCCACGGCACAGTCGCTTGACCCACGGGACAGTCGCTTCACCAACGGGACAGTTGCCCGATCCAAGGGACTGTCTCCTGACCCACGGAACAGTCGCTTGACACATGGGTCTGTCGCTTGACCCACGAGACAGTTGCCCGTCCCAAGGGACAGTCGCCCGACCCACGGGACAGTTGCTTGACGCACGGGACAGTCGCTTGACACACGGGGCAGTCGCTTGACCGACGGGACATTCGCCCGACCCAAGCGACAGTCGCCCGATCCACGGGACAGTCGCTTGACCCAAGGGACAGTCGCTTGACCCACGGGACAGTTGCTTGACCCAAGGGACAGTCGCTTGACCCACGGGACAGTTGATTGACCCACGGGACAGTTGCTTGACCCATGGGACATTAGCTTGACCCACGGGACAGTTGCTTGAACCACGGGACAGTTGCTTGACCCAAGGGACAGACGCTTGACCCAAGGGACAGTCGCTTGACCCTAGGGACAGTTGCTTGACCCACGGGACAGTTGCTTGACCCACGGGACAGTTGCTTTACCCAAGGGACAGTCGCTTGACCCACGGGACAGTTGATTGACCCACGGGACAGTCGCTTGACCCATGGGACATTAGCTTGACCCACGGGACAGTTGCTTGACCCACGGGACAGTTGCTTGACCCAAGGGGCAGACGCTTGACCCAAGGGACAGTCGCTTGACCCACGGGACAGTTGCATGACCCACGGGACAGTTGCTTGACCCATGGGACAGTCACCTGTCATAAGTGACAGTTGCTTGACCCAAGGGACAGTCAGTTGACCCACGAGACAGTCGCCAGACCCACGGGACAGTCGCTTGACCCACGGGACAGTCGCTTGACCCAAGGGACAGTCGCTTGACCCACGGGACAGTCGCCCGACCCAAGGGACAGTCGCCCAACCCACGGGACAGTCACTTGCCCCACGGGACAGTCGCTTGACCCACGGGACAGTTGCATGACCCAAGGGACAGTCGCTTGACCCACGGGACAGTTGCTTGACCCACGGGACAGTCGCCCGACCCAAGGGACAGTCGCCCGACCCACGGGACAGTAGCCCGACCCACGGGACAGTCGCTTGAACCACGGCACAGTCGCTTGAACCATGGGACAGTCGCCTGACCCACGGGACAGTCACCCGACCCACGCCACAGTCGCTTGACCCACGGGACAGTCGCTTGACCCACGGGACAGTCGCCAGACCCAAGGGACAGTCGCCCGATCCACGGGACAGTCGCATGAAGCCACGAGAGAGTCGTCCGACCCACGGGACAGTCAGCTGACCCACGGGACAGTCGCTTGGCCCACGGGACAGTCGCTTGCACCACGGGACAGTCGCTTGACCCACGGGACAGTTGCTTGACCCAAGGGACAGTCGCTTGACCCACGGGACAGTTGCTTGACCCAAGGGACAGTAGCCCGACCCACGGGACAGTCGCTTGACCCACGGGACAGTCGCTTGACCCACGGGACAGTTGCTTGACCCAAGGGACAGTCGCTTGACCCACGGGACAGTTGCTTGACCCAAGGGACAGTAGCCCGACCCACGGGACAGTCGCTTGACCCACGGGACAGTCGCTTGACCCACGGGACAGTTGCTTGACCCAAGGGACAGTCGCTTGACCCACGGGACAGTTGATTGACCCACGGGACAGTCGCTTGACCCATGGGACATTAGCTTGACCCACGGGACAGTTGCTTGATCCACGGGACAGTTGCTTGACCCAAGGGACAGACGCTTGACCCAAGGGACAGTCGCTTGACCCACGGGACAGTTGCTTGACCCACGGGACAGTAGCTTGACCCATGGGACAGTCACCCATCCCAAGTGACAGTTGCTTGACCCACGGGACAGTCAGTTGACCCACGGGACAGTCGCCAGACCCACGGGACAGTCGCTTGACCCACGGGACAGTCGCTTGACCCAAGGGACAGTCGCTTGACCCACGGGACAGTCGCCCGACCCAAGGGACAGTCGCCCGACCCACGGGGCAGTCACTTGCCCCACGGGACAGTCGCTTGACCCACGGGACAGTTGCGTGATCCACGGGACAGTCGCTTGACCCACGGGACAGTCGCCCGACCCAAGGGACAGTCGCCCGACCCACGGGACAGTAGCCCGACCCACGGGACAGTCGCTTGAACCACGGCACAGTCGCTTGAACCACGGGACAGTCGCCCGACCCACAGGTCAGTCGCCCGACCCACGGGACAGTCGCATGTACCCACGGGAGAGTCGCCCGACCCACGGGACAGTCACCCGACCCACGGGACAGTTGCTTGACCCAAGGGACAGTCGCTTGACCCACGGGACAGTTGTTTGACCCACGGGAGAGTCGCTTGACCCATGGGACATTAGCTTGATCCCCGGGACAGTTGCTTGACCCACGGGACAGTTGCTTGACCCAAGGGACAGTCGCTTGACCCACAGGACAGTCGCTTGACCCAAGGGACAGTCGCTTGACCCACGGGACAGTCGCCCGTCCCAAGGGACAGTCACCCGACCCACGGGACAGTCGCTTGACCCACGGGACAGTCGCTTGACCCACGGGACAGTTGCGTGACCCAAGGGACAGTCGCTTGACCCACGGGACAGTTGCTTGACCCACGGGACAGTCGCGCGACCCAAGGGACAGTTGCCCGACCCACGGGACAGTAGCCCGACCCACGGGACAGTCGCATGAACCCACGGGAGAGTCGCCCGACCCACGGGACAGTCACCCGACCCACGGCACAGTCGCTTGACCCACGGGACAGTCGCTTGACCCAAGGGACAGTCGCCCGATCCACGGGACATCCGCATGAACCCACGGGAGAGTCGCCCGACCCACGGGACAGTCACCCGATCCACGGCACAGTCGCTTGACCCACGGGACAGTTGCTTGACCCAAGGGACAGTCGCTTGACCTATGGGACAGTCGCTTGACCCAAGGGACAGTCGCTTGAACAACAGGACAGTTGCTTGATCCACGGGACTGTTGCTTGACCCAAGGGACAGATGCTTGACCCAAGGGACAGTCGCTTGACCCACAGGACAGTTGCTTGACCCACGGGACAGTCACTTGACCCATGGGACAGTCGCTTGACCCACTGAACAGTCTCCCGACCCACGGCACAGTCGCTTGACCCACGGGACAGTCGCTTCACCAACGGGACAGTCGCCCGATCCAAGGGACTGTCTCCTGACCCACGGAACAGTCGCTTGACACACGGGTCAGTCGCTTGACCCACGAGACAGTTGCCCATCCCAAGGGACAGTCGCCCGACCCACGGGACAGTTGCTTGACGCACGGGACAGTTGCTTGACACACGGGGCAGTCGCTTGACCGACGGGACATTCGCCCGACCCAAGCGACAGTCGCCCGATCCACGGGACAGTCGCTTGACCCACAGGACAGTCGCTTGACCCACGGGACAGTCGCTTGACCCATGGGACCGTCACCCGACCCACGGGACAGTCGCTTGACCCACGGGACAGTCGCTTGACCCACTGGACTGTCGCCCGACCAACGGGACAGTCAGCTGACCCATGGGACAGTCGCTTGATCCACGGGACAGTCGCTTGCCCCACGGGACAGTCGCTTGACCCACGGGACAGTCGCTTGACCCAAGGGACAGTCGCTTGACCCACGGGACAGTCGCTTGCCCCAAGGGACAGTCGCTTGACCCACGGGACAGTTGCTTTACCCACGGGACAGTAGCTTGAGCCAAGGGACAGACGCTTGACCCAAGGGACAGTCGCTTGACCCACGTCACAGTCGCTTGACCCACGGGACAGTCGCTTCACCAACAGGACAGTCGCCTGACCCACTGAACAGTCACCCACCCACGTCACAGTCGCTTGACCCACGGGACAGTCGCTTCACCAACGGGACAGTCGCCTGACCCAAGGGAATGTCGCCTGACCCACGGGACAGTCGCTTGACCCACGGGACAGTCGCTTGACCCACGGGACAGTCGCTTGCCCCAAGGGACAGTCGCTTGACCCACGGGACAGTTGCTTTACCCACGGGACAGTAGCTTGAGCCAAGGGACAGACGCTTGACCCAATGGACAGTCGCTTGACCCACAGGACAGTCGCTTGACCCACGGGACAGTCGCTTGACCCACGGGACAGTCACCCGACCCACGGGACAGTCGTTTGACCCACGGGACAGTCGCTTGACACACGGGGCAGTCGCTTGACCGACGGGACATTCGCTCGACCCAAGCGACAGTCGCCCGATCCACGGGACAATCGCTTGATCCACAGGACAGTCGCTTGACCCACGGGACAGTCGCTTGACCCATGGGACAGTCACCAGACCCACGGGACAGTCGCTTGACCCACGGGACAGTCGCTTGACCCACTGGACTGTCGCCCGACCAACGGGACAGTCAGCTGACCCACGGGACAGTCGCTTGACCCACGGGACAGTCGCTTGACCCAAGGGACAGTCGCTTGCCCCAAGGGACAGTCGCTTGACCCACGGGACAGTTGCTTTACCCACGGGACAGTAGCTTGAGCCAAGGGACAGACGCTTGACCCAAGGGACAGTCGCTTGACCCACGGGACAGTCGCTTGACCCACGGGACAGTCGCGTGACCCATGGGACAGTCGCTTGACCCACTGAACAGTCACCCACCCACGTCACAGTCGCTTGACCCACGGGACAGTCGCTTCACCAACGGGACAGTCGCCTGACCCAAGGGAATGTCGCCTGACCCACGGGACAGTCGCTTGACACACGGGTCAGTCGCTTGTCCAACGGGACAGTTGCCCGACCCAAGGGACAGTCGCCCGATCCACGGGACAGTCGCTTGACCCACAGGACAGTCGCTTGACCCATGGGACAGTCGCTTGACCCACGGGACAGTCACCCGACCCACGGGACAGTCGTTTGACCCACGGGACAGTCGCTTGACCTACTGGACTGTTGCCCGACCCAAGGGACAGTCGCTTGACCCATGGGAAAGTCGCTTGCCCCACGGGACAGTCGCTTGACCCACGGGACAGTTGCTTGACCCATGTGACAGTCACCCGACCCAAGTGACAGTTGCTTGACCCACGGGACAGTTGCTTGACCCATGTGACAGTCACCCGACCCAAGTGACAGTTGCTTGACCCACGGGACAGTCGCTTGAACCAAGGGACAGTCGCTTGACCCATGGGACAGTCGCTTGACCCACGGGACAGTCGCTTGAACCAAGGGACAGTCGCTTGACCCATGGGAAAGTCGCTTGCCCCACGGGACAGTCGCTTGACCCATGGGACAGTTGCTTGACCCACAGGACAGTCGCCCGACCCACAGGAAAGTCGCTTGAACCACGGGACAGTCGCTTGAACCAAGGGACAGTCGCTTGACCCATGGGACAGTCGCTTGACCCACGGGACAGTCGCTTGACCCAAGGGAAAGTCACTTGACCCAAGTGACAGTTGCTTGTCCCACGGGACAGTCGCCCGACACACGGGACAGTCGCCCGACCCACTGGACAGTCGCTTGACCCACTGGACAGTCGCCCGACCTACGGGACAGTCGCTTGACCCACGGGACAGACTCCCGAACCATGGGACAGTTGCTTGACCCACTGGATGGTCACTTGACCCACGGGATAGTCGCTTGACCCACGGGACGGACTCCCGACCCACGGGACAGTCGCTTGACCCACGGGACAGTCGCTTGACCCACGGGACAGTCACCCGACCCACGGGAAAGTCGCTTGACCCACGGGACATTCGCCCGACCTACGGGACAGTCGCTTGACCCACGGGACAGACTCCCGAACCACGGGACAGTCGCTTGACCCACTGGATGGTCACTTGACCCACGGGTTAGTCGCTTGACCCACGGAACGGACTCCCGACCCACGGGACAGTCGCTCGACCCACGGGACAGCCGCTCGACCCACGGGACAGTCGCTTGACCCAAGGGACAGTCGCCCAACACACGGGACAGACGCCCGACCCTAGGGACAGTCGCCCGACCCACGGAATAGTCGCTTGACCCACGGGACAGTTGCTTGACCCAAGGGACAGTCGCTTGACCCAATGGACAGTCGCCCGACCCACGGGACAGTCGCTTGACCCACGGGACAGTCGCTTGACCCACGGTACAGTCGCTTGACCCAAGGGACAGTCGCTTGACCCACGGGACAGTCGTTTGACCCACGGGACAGTCACCTGACCCACGGGACAGTCGCTTGACCCAAGGGACAGTCGCTTGACCTAAGGGACAGTCGCTTGACCCACGGTACAGTCGCTTGACCCACGGGACAGTCGCCCGACCCAAGGGACAGTCGCCCGACCCACGGGACAGTCGCCCGACCCAAGGGACAGTCGCCCGACCCACGGGACAGTGGCTTGACCCACGGGACAGTCGCTTGACCCTCCGGGACAGTTGCGTGACCTAAGGGACTGTTGCTTGTCCCACGGGACAGTTGCTTGACCCACGGGACAGTCGCCCGACCCAAGGGACAGTCGCCCGACCCACGGGACAGTAGCCCGACTCACGTGACAGTCGCTTGAACCACGGCACAGTCGCTTGAACCACGGGACAGTCGCCCGACCCACAGGACAGTCGCCTGACCCACGGGACAGTCGCATGAACCCATGGAAGAGTCGCCCGACCCACGGGACAGTCACCTGACCCACGGCACAGTCGCTTGACCCACGGGACAGTCGCTTGACACACGGGACAGTCGCTTGACCCACGGGACATTCGCCCGACCCAAGGGACAGTCGTCCGATCCACGGGACAGTCGCATGAACCCACGGGAGAGTCGCCCGACCCACGGGACAGTCACCCGACCCACGGCACAGTCGCTTGACCCACGAGACAGTCGCTTGACCCACGGGACAGTCGCCCAACCCACGGGACAGTCGCCCGACCCACAGGACAGTCGCTTGACCAACGGGACAGTCGCCCGACCTACGGGACAGTCGCTTGACCCACTGGATGGTCACTTGACCCACGGGTTAGTCGCTTGACCCACGGGACGGACTCCCGACCCACGGGACAGTCGCTCGACCCACGGGACAGCCGCTTGACCCACGGGACAGTCGCCCGACACACGGGACAGTCGCCCGACCCACAGGACAGTCGCTTGACCCATAGGACAGTCGCCCGACCTACGGGACAGTCGCTTGACCCACGGGACAGACTCCCGAACCATGGGACAGTCGCTTGACCCACTGGATGGTCACTTGACCCACGGGTTAGTCGCTTGACCCACGGGACGGACTCCCGACCCACGGGATAGTCGCTCGACCCACGGGACAGCCGCTCGACCCACGGGACAGTCGCTTGACCCAAGGGACAGTCGCCCAACACACGGGACAGACGCCCGACCCTAGGGACAGTCGCCCGACCCACGGAACAGTCGCTTGACCCACGGGACAGTTGCTTGACCCAAGGGTCAGTCGCTTGACCCAATGGACAGTCGCCCGACCCACGGGACAGTCGCTTGACCCACGGGACAGTCGCTTGACCCACGGTACAGTCGCTCGACCCAAGGGACAGTCGCTTGACCCACGGGACAGTCGCTTCACCAACGGGACAGTCGCCTGACCCAAGGGAATGTCGCCTGACCCACGGGACAGTCGCTTGACCCACGGGACTGTCGCTTGACCCAAGGGACAGTCGCTTGACCCACGGGACAGTCGCTTGCCCCAAGGGACAGTCACTTGACCCACGGGACAGTTGCTTTACCCACGGGACAGTAGCTTGAGCCAAGGGACAGACGCTTGACCCAAGGGACAGTCGCTTGACCCACGGGACAGTCACTTGACCCACGGGACAGTCGCGTGACCCATGGGACAGTCGCTTGACCCACTGAACAGTCACCCACCCACGTCACAGTCGCTTGACCCACGGGACAGTCGCTTCACCAACGGGACAGTCGCCTGACCCAAGGGAATGTCGCCTGACCCACGGGACAGTCGCTTGACACACGGGTCAGTCGCTTGACCAACGGGACAGTTGCCCGACCCAAGGGACAGTCGCCCGATCCACGGGACAGTCGCTTGACCCACAGGACAGTCGCTTGACCCACGGGACAGTCGCTTGACCCACGGGACAGTCACCCGACCCACGGGACAGTCGTTTGACCCACGGGACAGTCGCTTGACACACGGGGCAGTCGCTTGACCGACGGGACATTCGCCCGACCCAAGCGACAGTCGCCCGATCCACGGGACAATCGCTTGACCCACAGGACAGTCGCTTGACCCACGGGACAGTCGCTTGACCCATGGGACAGTCACCCGACCCACGGGACAGTCGCTTGACCCACGGGACAGTCGCTTGACCCACTGGACTGTCGCCCGACCAACGGGACAGTCAGCTGACCCACGGGACAGTCGCTTGACCCACGGGACAGTCGCTTGACCCATGGGACAGTCACCCGACCCACGGGACAGTCGCTTGACCCACGGGACAGTCGCTTGACCCAAGGGACAGTCGCTTGACCCACGGGACAGTCGCTTGCCCCAAGGGACAGTCGCTTGACCCACGGGACAGTTGCTTTACCCACGGGACAGTAGCTTGAGCCAAGGGACAGACGCTTGACCCAAGGGACAGTCGCTTGACCCACGGGACAGTCGCTTGACCCACGGGACAGTCGCGTGACCCATGGGACAGTCGCTTGACCCACTGAACAGCCACTCACCCACGTCACAGTCGCTTGACCCACGGGACAGTCGCTTGACCCATGGGACAGTCACCCGACCCACGGGACAGTCGCTTGACCCACGGGACAGTCGCTTGACCCAAGGGACAGTCGCTTGACCCACGGGACATTCGCTTGCCCCAAGGGACAGTCGCTTGACCCACGGGACAGTTGCTTTACCCACGGGACAGTAGCTTGAGCCAAGGGACAGACGCTTGACCCAAGGGACAGTCGCTTGACCCACGGGACAGTCGCTTGACCCACGGGACAGTCGCGTGACCCATGGGACAGTCGCTTGACCCACTGAACAGTCACCCACCCACGTCACAGTCGCTTGACCCACGGGACAGTCGCTTCACCAACGGGACAGTCGCCTGACCCAAGGGAATGTCGCCTGACCCACGGGACAGTCGCTTGACACACGGGTCAGTCGCTTGACCAACGGGACAGTTGCCCGACCCAAGGGACAGTCGCCCGATCCACGGGACAGTCGCTTGACCCACAGGACAGTCGCTTGACCCACGGGACAGTCGCTTGACCCACGGGA
The DNA here is from genome assembly GCF_044704955.1 of Pristiophorus japonicus. Lineage (NCBI taxonomy): Eukaryota > Metazoa > Chordata > Chondrichthyes > Pristiophoridae > Pristiophorus > Pristiophorus japonicus. Next base: position 212,553 of record NW_027253369.1, read on the forward strand.
CAGTCGTTTGACCCACGGGACAGTCGCTTGACCTACTGGACTGTTGCCCGACCCAAGGGACAGTCACTTGACCCATGGGAAAGTCGCTTGCCCCACGGGACAGTCGCTTGACCCACGGGACAGTTGCTTGACTCATGTGACAGTCACCCGACCCAAGTGACAGTTGCTTGACCCACGGGACAGTTGTTTGACCCATGTGACAGTCACCCGACCCAAGTGACAGTTGCTTGACCCACGGGACAGTCGCTTGAACCAAGGGACAGTCGCTTGACCCATGGGACAGTCGCTTGACCCACGGGACAGTCGCTTGAACCAAGGGACAGTCGCTTGACCCATGGGAAAGTCGCTTGCCCCACGGGACAGTCGCTTGACCCACGGGACAGTTGCTTGACCCACAGGACAGTCGCCCGACCCACAGGACAGTCGCTTGAACCACGGGACAGTCGCTTGAACCAAGGGACAGTCGCTGGACCCATGGGACAGTCGCTTGACCCACGGGACAGTCGCTTGACCCAAGGGAAAGTCACTTGACCCAAGTGACAGTTGCTTGTCCCACGGGACAGTCGCCCGACCCACGGGACAGTCGCCCGACCCACTGGACAGTCGCTTGACCCACGGGACAGACTCCCGAACCATGGGACAGTTGCTTGACCCACTGGAAGGTCACTTGAGCCACGGGATAGTCGCTTGACCCACGGGACGGACTCCCGACCCACGGGACAGTCGCTTGACCCACGGGACAGTCGCTTGACCCACGGGACAGTCGCCCGACCCACGGGACAGTCGCTTGACTCACGGGACAGTCGCCCGACCTACGGGACAGTCGCTTGACCCACGGGACAGACTCCCGAACCACGGGACAGTCGCTTGACCCACTGGATGGTCACTTGACCCACGGGTTAGTCGCTTGACCCAAGGGACGGACTCCCGACCAACGGGACAGTCGCTCGACCCACGGGACAGTCGCTTGACCCAAGGGACAGTCGCCCAACACACGGGACAGACGCCCGACCCTAGGGACAGTCGCCCGACCCACGGAATAGTCGCTTGACCCACGGGACAGTTGCTTGACCCAAGGGACAGTCTATTGACCCAATGGACAGTCGCCCGACCCACGGGACAGTCGCTTGACCCACGGGACAGTCGCTTGACCCACGGTACAGTCGCTTGACCCAAGGGACAGTCGCTTGACCCACGGGACAGTCGTTTGACCCACGGGACAGTCACCTGACCCACGGGACAGTCGCTTGACCCAAGGGACAGTCGCTTGACCCACGGGACAGTCGTTTGACCCACGGGACAGTCACCTGACCCACGGGACTGTTGCTTGTCCCACGGGACAGTTGCTTGACCCACGGGACAGTCGCCCGACCCAAGGGACAGTCGCCCGACCCACGGGACAGTAGCCCGACGCACGTGACAGTCGCTTGAACCACGGCACAGTCGCTTGAACCACGGGACAGTCGCCCGACCCACAGGACAGTCGCCTGACCCACGGGACAGTCGCATGAACCCATGGAAGAGTCGCCCGACCCACGGGACAGTCACCTGACCCACGGCACAGTCGCTTGACCCACGGGACAGTCGCTTGACACACGGGACAGTCGCTTGACCCACGGGACATTCGCCCGACCCAAGGGACAGTCGTCCGATCCATGGGACAGTCGCATGAACCCACGGGAGAGTCGCCCGACCCACGGGACAGTCACCCGACCCACGGCACAGTCGCTTGACCCACGAGACAGTCGCTTGACCCACGGGACAGTCGCCCGACCAACGGGACAGTCGCCCGACCCACAGGACAGTCGCTTGACCCACGGGACAGTCGCCCGACCTACGGGACAGTCGCTTGACCCACTGGATGGTCACTTGACCCACGGGTTAGTCGCTTGACCCACGGGACGGACTCCCGACCCACGGGACAGTCGCTCGACCCACGGGACAGCCGCTTGACCCACGGGACAGTCGCCCGACACACGGGACAGTCGCCCGACCCACGGGACAGTCGCTTGACCCATAGGACAGTCGCCCGACCCACGGAACAGTCGCTTGACCCACGGGACAGTTGCTTGACCCACTGGACTGTCGCCCGACCAACGGGACAGTCAGCTGACCCACGGGACAGTCGCTTGACCCACGGGACAGTCGCTTGACCCATGGGACAGTCACCCGACCCACGGGACAGTCGCTTGACCCAAGGGACAGTCGCTTGACCCACGGGACAGTCGCTTGCCCCAAGGGACAGTCGCTTGACCCACGGGACAGTTGCTTTACCCACGGGACAGTAGCTTGAGCCAAGGGACAGACGCTTGACCCAAGGGACAGTCGCTTGACCCACGGGACAGTCGCTTGACCCACGGGACAGTCGCGTGACCCATGGGACAGTCGCTTGACCCACTGAACAGCCACTCACCCACGTCACAGTCGCTTGACCCACGGGACAGTCGCTTGACCCATGGGACAGTCACCCGACCCACGGGACAGTCGCTTGACCCACGGGACAGTCGCTTGACCCAAGGGACAGTCGCTTGACCCACGGGACATTCGCTTGCCCCAAGGGACAGTCGCTTGACCCACGGGACAGTTGCTTTACCCACGGGACAGTAGCTTGAGCCAAGGGACAGACGCTTGACCCAAGGGACAGTCGCTTGACCCACGGGACAGTCGCTTGACCCACGGGACAGTCGCGTGACCCATGGGACAGTCGCTTGACCCACTGAACAGTCACCCACCCACGTCACAGTCGCTTGACCCACGGGACAGTCGCTTCACCAACGGGACAGTCGCCTGACCCAAGGGAATGTCGCCTGACCCACGGGACAGTCGCTTGACACACGGGTCAGTCGCTTGACCAACGGGACAGTTGCCCGACCCAAGGGACAGTCGCCCGATCCACGGGACAGTCGCTTGACCCACAGGACAGTCGCTTGACCCACGGGACAGTCGCTTGACCCACGGGACAGTCGTTTGACCCACGGGACAGTCGCTTGACCTACTGGACTGTTGCCCGACCCAAGGGACAGTCACTTGACCCATGGGAAAGTCGCTTGCCCCACGGGACAGTCGCTTGACCCACGGGACAGTTGCTTGACTCATGTGACAGTCACCCGACCCAAGTGACAGTTGCTTGACCCACGGGACAGTTGTTTGACCCATGTGACAGTCACCCGACCCAAGTGACAGTTGCTTGACCCACGGGACAGTCGCTTGAACCAAGGGACAGTCGCTTGACCCATGGGACAGTCGCTTGACCCACGGGACAGTCGCTTGAACCAAGGGACAGTCGCTTGACCCATGGGAAAGTCGCTTGCCCCACGGGACAGTCGCTTGACCCACGGGACAGTTGCTTGACCCACAGGACAGTCGCCCGACCCACAGGACAGTCGCTTGAACCACGGGACAGTCGCTTGAACCAAGGGACAGTCGCTGGACCCATGGGACAGTCGCTTGACCCACGGGACAGTCGCTTGACCCAAGGGAAAGTCACTTGACCCAAGTGACAGTTGCTTGTCCCACGGGACAGTCGCCCGACCCACGGGACAGTCGCCCGACCCACTGGACAGTCGCTTGACCCACGGGACAGACTCCCGAACCATGGGACAGTTGCTTGACCCACTGGAAGGTCACTTGAGCCACGGGATAGTCGCTTGACCCACGGGACGGACTCCCGACCCACGGGACAGTCGCTTGACCCACGGGACAGTCGCTTGACCCACGGGACAGTCGCCCGACCCACGGGACAGTCGCTTGACTCACGGGACAGTCGCCCGACCTACGGGACAGTCGCTTGACCCACGGGACAGACTCCCGAACCACGGGACAGTCGCTTGACCCACTGGATGGTCACTTGACCCACGGGTTAGTCGCTTGACCCAAGGGACGGACTCCCGACCAACGGGACAGTCGCTCGACCCACGGGACAGTCGCTTGACCCAAGGGACAGTCGCCCAACACACGGGACAGACGCCCGACCCTAGGGACAGTCGCCCGACCCACGGAATAGTCGCTTGACCCACGGGACAGTTGCTTGACCCAAGGGACAGTCTATTGACCCAATGGACAGTCGCCCGACCCACGGGACAGTCGCTTGACCCACGGGACAGTCGCTTGACCCACGGTACAGTCGCTTGACCCAAGGGACAGTCGCTTGACCCACGGGACAGTCGTTTGACCCACGGGACAGTCACCTGACCCACGGGACAGTCGCTTGACCCAAGGGACAGTCGCTTGACCCACGGGACAGTCGTTTGACCCACGGGACAGTCACCTGACCCACGGGACTGTTGCTTGTCCCACGGGACAGTTGCTTGACCCACGGGACAGTCGCCCGACCCAAGGGACAGTCGCCCGACCCACGGGACAGTAGCCCGACGCACGTGACAGTCGCTTGAACCACGGCACAGTCGCTTGAACCACGGGACAGTCGCCCGACCCACAGGACAGTCGCCTGACCCACGGGACAGTCGCATGAACCCATGGAAGAGTCGCCCGACCCACGGGACAGTCACCTGACCCACGGCACAGTCGCTTGACCCACGGGACAGTCGCTTGACACACGGGACAGTCGCTTGACCCACGGGACATTCGCCCGACCCAAGGGACAGTCGTCCGATCCATGGGACAGTCGCATGAACCCACGGGAGAGTCGCCCGACCCACGGGACAGTCACCCGACCCACGGCACAGTCGCTTGACCCACGAGACAGTCGCTTGACCCACGGGACAGTCGCCCGACCAACGGGACAGTCGCCCGACCCACAGGACAGTCGCTTGACCCACGGGACAGTCGCCCGACCTACGGGACAGTCGCTTGACCCACTGGATGGTCACTTGACCCACGGGTTAGTCGCTTGACCCACGGGACGGACTCCCGACCCACGGGACAGTCGCTCGACCCACGGGACAGCCGCTTGACCCACGGGACAGTCGCCCGACACACGGGACAGTCGCCCGACCCACGGGACAGTCGCTTGACCCATAGGACAGTCGCCCGACCCACGGAACAGTCGCTTGACCCACGGGACAGTTGCTTGACCCAAGGGTCAGTCGCTTGACCCAATGGACAGTCGCCCGACCCACGGGACAGTCGCTTGACCCATGGGACAGTCACCCGACCCACGGGACAGTCGCTTGACCCACGGGACAGTCGCTTGACCCAAGGGACAGTCGCTTGACCCACGGGACATTCGCTTGCCCCAAGGGACAGTCACTTGACCCACGGGACAGTTGCTTTACCCACGGGACAGTAGCTTGAGCCAAGGGACAGACGCTTGACCCAAGGGACAGTCGCTTGACCCACGGGACAGTCGCTTGACCCACGGGACAGTCGCGTGACCCATGGGACAGTCGCTTGACCCACTGAACAGTCACCCACCCACGTCACAGTCGCTTGACCCACGGGACAGTCGCTTCACCAACGGGACAGTCGCCTGACCCAAGGGAATGTCGCCTGACCCACGGGACAGTCGCTTGACACACGGGTCAGTCGCTTGACCAACGGGACAGTTGCCCGACCCAAGGGACAGTCGCCCGATCCACGGGACAGTCGCTTGACCCACAGGACAGTCGCTTGACCCACGGGACAGTCGCTTGACCCACGGGACAGTCGTTTGACCCACGGGACAGTCGCTTGACCTACTGGACTGTTGCCCGACCCAAGGGACAGTCACTTGACCCATGGGAAAGTCGCTTGCCCCACGGGACAGTCGCTTGACCCACGGGACAGTTGCTTGACTCATGTGACAGTCACCCGACCCAAGTGACAGTTGCTTGACCCACGGGACAGTTGTTTGACCCATGTGACAGTCACCCGACCCAAGTGACAGTTGCTTGACCCACGGGACAGTCGCTTGAACCAAGGGACAGTCGCTTGACCCATGGGACAGTCGCTTGACCCACGGGACAGTCGCTTGAACCAAGGGACAGTCGCTTGACCCATGGGAAAGTCGCTTGCCCCACGGGACAGTCGCTTGACCCACGGGACAGTTGCTTGACCCACAGGACAGTCGCCCGACCCACAGGACAGTCGCTTGAACCACGGGACAGTCGCTTGAACCAAGGGACAGTCGCTGGACCCATGGGACAGTCGCTTGACCCACGGGACAGTCGCTTGACCCAAGGGAAAGTCACTTGACCCAAGTGACAGTTGCTTGTCCCACGGGACAGTCGCCCGACCCACGGGACAGTCGCCCGACCCACTGGACAGTCGCTTGACCCACGGGACAGACTCCCGAACCATGGGACAGTTGCTTGACCCACTGGAAGGTCACTTGAGCCACGGGATAGTCGCTTGACCCACGGGACGGACTCCCGACCCACGGGACAGTCGCTTGACCCACGGGACAGTCGCTTGACCCACGGGACAGTCGCCCGACCCACGGGACAGTCGCTTGACTCACGGGACAGTCGCCCGACCTACGGGACAGTCGCTTGACCCACGGGACAGACTCCCGAACCACGGGACAGTCGCTTGACCCACTGGATGGTCACTTGACCCACGGGTTAGTCGCTTGACCCAAGGGACGGACTCCCGACCCACGGGACAGTCGCTCGACCCACGGGACAGTCGCTTGACCCAAGGGACAGTCGCCCAACACACGGGACAGACGCCCGACCCTAGGGACAGTCGCCCGACCCACGGAATAGTCGCTTGACCCACGGGACAGTTGCTTGACCCAAGGGACAGTCGCTTGACCCAATGGACAGTCGCCCGACCCACGGGACAGTCGCTTGACCCACGGGACAGTCGCTTGACCCACGGTACAGTCGCTTGACCCAAGGGACAGTCGCTTGACCCACGGGACAGTCGTTTGACCCACGGGACAGTCACCTGACCCACGGGACAGTCGCTTGACCCAAGGGACAGTCGCTTGACCCACGGGACAGTCGTTTGACCCACGGGACAGTCACCTGACCCACGGGACTGTTGCTTGTCCCACGGGACAGTTGCTTGACCCACGGGACAGTCGCCCGACCCAAGGGACAGTCGCCCGACCCACGGGACAGTAGCCCGACGCACGTGACAGTCGCTTGAACCACGGCACAGTCGCTTGAACCACGGGACAGTCGCCCGACCCACAGGACAGTCGCCTGACCCACGGGACAGTCGCATGAACCCATGGAAGAGTCGCCCGACCCACGGGACAGTCACCTGACCCACGGCACAGTCGCTTGACCCACGGGACAGTCGCTTGACACACGGGACAGTCGCTTGACCCACGGGACATTCGCCCGACCCAAGGGACAGTCGTCCGATCCATGGGACAGTCGCATGAACCCACGGGAGAGTCGCCCGACCCACGGGACAGTCACCCGACCCACGGCACAGTCGCTTGACCCACGAGACAGTCGCTTGACCCACGGGACTGTCGCCCGACCAAGGGGACAGTCGCCCGACCCACAGGACAGTCGCTTGACCCACGGGACAGTCGCCCGACCTACGGGACAGTCGCTTGACCCACTGGATGGTCACTTGACCCACGGGTTAGTCGCTTGACCCACGGGACGGACTCCCGACCCACGGGACAGTCGCTCGACCCACGGGACAGCCGCTTGACCCACGGGACAGTCGCCCGACACACGGGACAGTCGCCCGACCCACGGGACAGTCGCTTGACCCATAGGACAGTCGCCCGACCTACGGGACAGTCGCTTGACCCACGGGACAGACTCCCGAACCATGGGACAGTCGCTTGACCCACTGGATGGTCACTTGACCCACGGGTTAGTCGCTTGACCCATGGGACAGACTCCCGACCCACGGGATAGTCGCTCGACCCACGGGACAGCCGCTCGACCCACGGGACAGTCGCTTGACCCAAGGGACAGTCGCCCAACACACGGGACAGACGCCCGACCCTAGGGACAGTCGCCCGACCCACGGAACAGTCGCTTGACCCACGGGACAGTTGCTTGACCCAAGGGGCAGTCGCTTGACCCAATGGACAGTCGCCCGACCCACGGGACAGTCGCTTGACCCACGGGACAGTCGCTTGACCCACGGTACAGTCGCTCGACCCAAGGGACAGTCGCTTGTCCCACGGGACAGTCGTTTGACCCATGGGACAGTCACCTGACCCACGGGACAGTCGCTTGACCCAAGGGACAGTCGCTTGACCTAAGGGACAGTCGCTTGACCCACGGTACAGTCGCTTGACCCACGGGACAGTCGCCAGACCCAAGGGACAGTCGCCCGACCCACGGGACAGTCGCCCGACCCAAGGGACAGTCGCCCGACCCACGGGACAGTGGCTTGACCCACGGGACAGTCGCTTGACCCTCCGGGACAGTTGCGTGACCTAAGGGACTGTTGCTTGTCCCACGGGACAGTTGCTTGACCCACGGGACAGTCGCCCGACCCAAGGGACAGTCGCCCGACCCACGGGACAGTAGCCCGACTCACGTGACAGTCGCTTGAACCACGGCACAGTCGCTTGAACCACGGGACAGTCGCCCGACCCACAGGACAGTCGCCTGACCCACGGGACAGTCGCATGAACCCATGGGAGAGTCGCCCGACCCACGGGACAGTCACCCGACCCACGGCACAGTCGCTTGACCCACGGGACAGTCGCTTGACACACGGGACAGTCGCTTGACCCACGGGACATTCGCCCGACCCAAGGGACAGTCGTCCGATCCACGGGACAGTCGCATGAACCCACGGGAGAGTCGCCCGACCCACGGGACAGTCACCCGACCCACGGCACAGTCGCTTGACCCACGAGACAGTCGCTTGACACACGGGACATTCGCCCGACCCAAGGGACAGTCGCCCGATCCACGGGACAGTCGCTTGATCCACAGGACAGTCGCTTGACCCACGGGACAGTCGCCCGACCCACGTAACAGTCGCTTGACCCACGGGACAGTCGCTTGACCCACTGGACTGTTGCCCGACCCACGGGACAGTCAGCTGACCCACGGGACAGTCGCTTGATCCACGGGACAGTCGCTTGCCCCACGGGACAGTCGCTTTACCCACGGGACAGTAGCTTGACCCAAGGGACAGTCGCTTGACCCACGGGATAGTCGCTTGACCCAAGGGACAGTCGCTTGACCCACGGGACAGTTGATTGACCCATGGGACAGTCGCTTGACCCATGGGACATTAGCTTGACCCACGGGTGAGTCGCTTGACCCACGGGACAGTCGCTTGACCCACGGGACAGTCGCTTGACCCACGGGACAGTCGCTTGACCCACTGAACAGTCACCCGACGCAAGGGACAGTTTCTTGACCCATGGGACAGTCGCTTGACCCACTGAACAGTCACCCGACCCAAGGTACAGTTCCTTGACCCACGGGACAGTCGCTAGACCCACTGGACTGTCGCCCGACCCAAGGGACAGTCGCCCGACCCACAGGACAGTCGCTTGACCCTCGAGCCAGTCGCCCGACCCACGGGACAGTCGCTTGACCCACAGGACAGTCGCCCGACCCACGGGACAGTCGCTTGACCCACAGGACAGTCGCCCGACCCACGGGACAGTCGCTTGACCCACGGGACAGTCGCTTGACCCACGGGACAGTCACCCGACCCAAGTGACAGTTGCTTGACCCACTGGACAGTCACTTGACCCACTGGACAGTCGACAGACCCACGGGACAGTCGCTTGACCCACGGGACAGTCACTTGACCCAAGGGACAGTCGCTTGACCCACGGGACAGTCACCCGACCCAAGTGACAGTTGCTTGACCCACTGGACAGTCACTTGACCCACGGGGCAGTCACTTGACCCAAGGGACAGTTGCTTGACCCACGGGACAGTCGCTTGATCCACGGGATAGTCGCTTGACCCACGGGACAGTCGCTTGACCCAAGGGACAGTCGCTTGACCCAAGGGACAGTCGCTTGAACCCACGGGACAGTCGCTTGACCCACGGGACAGTCACCCGACCCAAGGGACAGTTGCTTGACCCACGGGACAGTCGCTTGACCCACGGGACATTTGCGTGACCCAAGGGACAGTCGCTTGACCCACGGGACAGTTGCTTGACCATGGGACAGTCGCCCGACCCAAGGGACAGTCGCCCGACCCACAGGACAGTCGCTTGACACATGGGACAGTCGCTTGACCCACGGGACGGTTGCGTGACCCAAGGGACAGTCGCTTGACCCACGGGACAGTCGCTTGACCCACGGGACAGTCGTTTGACCCACTGAACAGTCACCCGACCCAAGGGACAGTTTCTTAACCCACGGGACAGTTGCTTGACCCACGAGACAGTCGCTTGACCCAAGGGACAGTCGCTTGACCCACGGGACAGTTGATTGACCCACGGGACAGTCGCTTGACCCATGGCACATTAGCTTGACCCACGGGACAGTCGCTTGACCCACTGGACATTTGCTTGACCCACGGGACAGTCGCTTGACCCAAGAGACAGACGCTTGACCCAAGGGACAGTCGCTTGACCCACGGGACAGTCGCTTGACATTCGGGACAGTCGCTTGACCCACTGAAAAGTCACCCGACCCAAGGGACAGTTTCTTGACCCATGGGACAGTCGCTTGTTCCCACTGAACAGTCACCCGACCCATGGTACAGTTCCTTGACCCATGGGACAGTCGCTTGACCCACGGGACAGTCGCTTGACCCACGGGACAGTCGCTTGACCCACGGGACAGTCACCCGACCCAAGGGACAGTCGCCCGACCCACAGGACAGTCGCTTGACCCACGGGACAGTCGCTTGACCCACGGGACAGTTGCGTGACCCAAGGAACAGTCGCTTGACCCACAGGACAGTTGCTTGACCCACGGGACAGTCGCCCGACCCAAGGGACAGTCGCCCGACCCACAGGACAGTCGCTTGACCCACGGGACAGTCGCTTGTCCCACGGGACAGTTGCGTGACCCAAGGAACAGTCGCTTGACCCACAGGACAGTCGCTTGACCCACGGGACAGTCGCTTGACCCACTGAACAGTCACCCGACCCAAAGGACAGTTTCTTGACCCATGGGACAGTCGCTTGACCCACGGGACAGTTGCTTGACCCATGGGACAGTCGCTTGACCCATGGGACATTAGCTTGACCCACGGGACAGTAGCTTGACCCAAGGGACAGTCGCTTGACCCACGGGACAGTCGCTTGACCCAAGGGACAGTCGCTTGACCCACGGGACAGTCGCTTGACCCATGGGACATTAGCTTGACCCACGGGACAGTTGCTTGACCCACTGGACATTTGCTTGACCCACGGGACAGTCGCTTGACCCAAGGGACAGACGCTTGACCCACTGAACAGTCACCCGACGCAAGGGACAGTTTCTTGACCCATGGGACAGTCGCTTGACCCACTGGACAGTCACCCGACCCAAGGTACAATTCCTTGACCCATGGGACAGTCGCTTGACCCACGGGACAGTCACCCGACCCAAGGGACAGTCGCCCGACCCACAGGACAGTTGCTTGACCCACCGGACAGTCGCTTGACACACGGGACAGTCGCCCGACCCAAGGGACAGTCGCCCGACCCACAGGACAGTTGCTTGACCCACCGGACAGTCGCTTGACACACGGGACAGTTGCGTGACCCAAGGGACAGTCGCTTGAACCACGGGACAGTCGCCCGACCCAAGGGACAGTCGCCTGACCCACAGGACAGTCGCTTGACCCACGGGACAGTCGCTTGAGCCACGGGACAGTTGCTTGACCCACGGGACAGTCGCTTGACCCACGGGACAGTCGCTTGACCCACGGGACAGTCGCTTGAACCAAGGGACAGTCGCTTGACCCACAGGACAGTCGCTTGACCCACGGGACAGTCGCTTGACCCACGGGACAGTCACACGACCCACGGGACAGTCGCTTGACCCACTGGACTGTCGCCCGACCCACGGGACAGTCAGCTGACCCACGGGACAGTCGCTTGACCCACGGGACAGTCGCTTGCACCACGGGACAGTAGCTTGACCCAATGGACAGTCGCTTGACCCATGGGACAGTCGCTTGACCCAAGGGACAGTCGCTTGAACAACGGGACAGTTGCTTGATCCACGGGACTGTTGCTTGACCCAAGGGACAGACGCTTGACCCAAGGGACAGTCGCTTGACCCACAGGACAGTTGCTTGACCCACGGGACAGTCACTTGACCCATGGGACAGTCGCTTGACCCACTGAACAGTCTCCCGACCCACGGCACAGTCGCTTGACCCACGGGACAGTCGCTTCACCAACGGGACAGTCGCCCGACCCAAGGGACTGTCTCCTGACCCACGGAACAGTCGCTTGACACACGGGTCAGTCGCTTGACCCACGAGACAGTTGCCCGTCCCAAGGGACAGTCGCCCGACCCACGGGACAGTTGCTTGACGCACAGGACAGTCGCTTGACCCAGGGGACAGTCGCTTGATCCACGGGACAGTCACCCGACCCACGGCACAGTCGCTTGACCCACGGGACAGTCGCTTTACCCACGGGACAGTCGCCCGACCCAAGGGACTGTCGCCCGACCCACGGGACAGTCGCTTGACACACGGGTCAGTCGCTTGACCCACGGGACAGTCGCCCGACCCACGGGATAGTCACCCGACCCACGGCACAGTCGCTTGACCCACGGGACAGTCGCTTGACACACGGGGCAGTCGCTTGACCGACGGGACATTCGCCCGACCCAAGCGACATTCGCCCGATCCACGGGACAGTCGCTTGACCCACAGGACAGTCACTTGTCCCACGGGACAGTCGCTTGACCCATGGGACAGTCACCCGACCCACGGGACAGTCGCTTGACCCACGGGACAGTCGCTTGACACACTGGACTGTCGCCCGACGAACGGGACAGTCAGCTGACCCACGGGACAGTCGCTTGACCCACGGGACAGTCGCTTGCCCCACGGGACAGTCGCTTGACCCACGGGACAGTTGCTTGACCCAAGGGACAGTCGCTTGACCCACGGGACAGTCGCCCGACCCAAGGCACAGTCGCCCGACCCACGGGACAGTAGCCCGACCCACGGGACAGTCGCTTGAACCACGGCACAGTCACTTGAACCACGGGACAGTCGTCCGACCCACGGGACAGTCACCCGACCCACGGCACAGTCGCTTGACCCACGGGACCGTCGCTTGACCCACGGGACAGTCGCCCGACCCAAGGGACAGTCGCCTGATCCACGGGACAGTCGCATGAACCCACGAGAGAGTCGTCCGACCCACGGGACAGTCAGCTGACCCACGGGACAGTCGCTTGACCCACGGGACAGTCGCTTGCCCCACGGGACAGTCGCTTGACCCACGGGACAGTTGCTTTACCCAAGGGACAGTCGCTTGACCCACGGGACAGTTGCTTGACCCACGGGACAGTAGCCCGACCCACGGGACAGTCGCCCGACCCACGAGACAGTCGCTTGACCCAAGGGACAGTCGCTTGACCCACGGGACAGTTGCTTGACCCAAGGGACAGTCGCTTGACCCACGGGACAGTTGATTGACCCACGGGACAGTCGCTTGACCCATGGGACATTAGCTTGACCCACGGGACAGTTGCTTGATCCACGGGACAGTTGCTTGACCCAAGGGACAGACGCTTGACCCAAGGGCCAGTCGCTTGACCCACGGGACAGTTGCTTGACCCACGGGACAGTTGCTTGACCCACGGGACAGTTGCTTTACCCAAGGGACAGTCGCTTGACCCACGGGACAGTTGATTGACCCACGGGACAGTCACTTGACCCATGGGACATCAGCTTGACCCACGGGACAGTTGCTTGACCCACGGGACAGTTGCTTTACCCAAGGGGCAGACGCTTGACCCAAGGGACAGTCGCTTGACCCACGGGACAGTTGCATGACCCACGGGACAGTTGCTTGACCCATGGGACAGTCACCCATCACAAGTGACAGTTGCTTGACCCACGGGACAGGCAGTTGACCCACGAGACAGTCGCCAGACTCACGGGACAGTCGCTTGACCCACGGGACAGTCGCTTGACCCAAGGGACAGTCGCTTGACCCATGGGACAGTCGCCCGACCCAAGGGACAGTCGCCCAACCCACGGGACAGTCACTTGCCCCATGGGACAGTCGCTTGACCCACGGGACAGTTGCGTGACCCAAGGGACAGTCGCTTGACCCACGGGACAGTTGCTTGACCCACGGGACAGTCGCCCGACCCAAGGGACAGTCGCCCGACCCACGGGACAGTAGCCCGACCCACGGGACAGTCGCTTGAACCACGGCACAGTCGCTTGAACCACGGGACAGTCGCCTGACCCACGGGACAGTCACCCGACCCACGCGACAGTCGCTTGAACCACGGCACAGTCGCTTGACCCACGGGACAGTCGCCCGACCCAAGTGACAGTCGCCCGATCCACGGGACAGTCGCATGAACCCACGAGAGAGTCGTCCGACCCACGGGACAGTCAGCTGACCCACGGGACAGTCGCTTGACCCACGGGACAGTCGCTTGCCCCACGGGACAGTCGCTTGACCCACGGGACAGTTGCTTTACCCAAGGGACAGTCGCTTGACCCACGGGACAGTTGCTTGACCCACGGGACAGTAGCCCGACCCACGGGACAGTCGCCCGACCCGCGGGACAGTCGCTTGACCCAAGAGACAGTCGCTTGACCCACGGGACAGTCGCTTGACCCACAGGACAGTTGCTTGACCCAAGGGACAGTCGCTTGACCCACGGGACAGTTGATTGACCCACGGGACAGTCGCTTCACCCATGGGACATTAGCTTGACCCACGGGACTGTTGCTTGATCCACGGGACAGTTGCTTGACCCAAGGGACAGACGCTTGATCCACGGGACAGTTGCTTGACCCACGGGACAGTAGCCCGACCCACGGGACAGTCGCCCGACCCACGAGACAGTCGCTTGACCCAAGGGACAGTCGCTTGACCCACGGGACAGTTGCTTGACCCAAGGGACAGTCGCTTGACCCACGGGACAGTTGATTGACCCACGGGACAGTCGCTTGACCCATGGGACATTAGCTTGACCCACGGGACAGTTGCTTGATCCACGGGACAGTTGCTTGACCCAAGGGACAGACGCTTGACCCAAGGGACAGTCGCTTGACCCACGGGACAGTTGCTTGACCCACGGGACAGTTGCTTGACCCACGGGACAGTTGCTTTACCCAAGGGACAGTCGCTTGACCCACGGGACAGTTGATTGACCCACGGGACAGTCACTTGACCCATGGGACATCAGCTTGACCCACGGGACAGTTGCTTGACCCACGGGACAGTTGCTTTACCCAAGGGGCAGACGCTTGACCCAAGGGACAGTCGCTTGACCCACGGGACAGTTGCATGACCCACGGGACAGTTGCTTGACCCATGGGACAGTCACCCATCACAAGTGACAGTTGCTTGACCCACGGGACAGGCAGTTGACCCACGAGACAGTCGCCAGACTCACGGGACAGTCGCTTGACCCACGGGACAGTCGCTTGACCCAAGGGACAGTCGCTTGACCCATGGGACAGTCGCCCGACCCAAGGGACAGTCGCCCAACCCACGGGACAGTCACTTGCCCCATGGGACAGTCGCTTGACCCACGGGACAGTTGCGTGACCCAAGGGACAGTCGCTTGACCCACGGGACAGTTGCTTGACCCACGGGACAGTCGCCCGACCCAAGGGACAGTCGCCCGACCCACGGGACAGTAGCCCGACCCACGGGACAGTCGCTTGAACCACGGCACAGTCGCTTGAACCACGGGACAGTCGCCTGACCCACGGGACAGTCACCCGACCCACGCGACAGTCGCTTGAACCACGGCACAGTCGCTTGACCCACGGGACAGTCGCCCGACCCAAGTGACAGTCGCCCGATCCACGGGACAGTCGCATGAACCCACGAGAGAGTCGTCCGACCCACGGGACAGTCAGCTGACCCACGGGACAGTCGCTTGACCCACGGGACAGTCGCTTGCCCCACGGGACAGTCGCTTGACCCACGGGACAGTTGCTTTACCCAAGGGACAGTCGCTTGACCCACGGGACAGTTGCTTGACCCACGGGACAGTAGCCCGACCCACGGGACAGTCGCCCGACCCGCGGGACAGTCGCTTGACCCAAGAGACAGTCGCTTGACCCACGGGACAGTCGCTTGACCCACAGGACAGTTGCTTGACCCAAGGGACAGTCGCTTGACCCACGGGACAGTTGATTGACCCACGGGACAGTCGCTTCACCCATGGGACATTAGCTTGACCCACGGGACTGTTGCTTGATCCACGGGACAGTTGCTTGACCCAAGGGACAGACGCTTGACCCAAGGGACAGTCGCTTGACCCAAGGGACAGTTGCTTGACCCACGGGACAGTCGCTTGACCCACGGGACAGTTGTTTGACCCAAGGGACAGTCGCTTGACCCACGGGACAGTTGATTGACCCACGGGACAGTCGCTTGACCCATGGGATATTAGCTTGACCCACGGGACAGTTGCTTGACCCACGGGACAGTTGCTTGACCCAAGGGGCAGACGCTTGACCCACGGGACAGTCGCTTGACCCACGAGACAGTCGCCAGACCCACGGGACAGTCGCTTGACCCACGGGACAGTCGCTTGACCCAAGGGACAGTCGCTTGACCCACGGGACAGTCGCCCGACCCAAGGGACAGTCGCCCGACCCACGGGACAGTCACTTGCCCCACGGGACAGTCGCTTGACCCACGGGACAGTTGCGTGACCCAAGGGACAGTCGCTTTACCCACGGGACAGTTGCTTGACCCACGGGACAGTCGCCCGACCCAAAGGACAGTCGCCCGACCCACGGGACAGTAGCCCGACCCACGGGACAGTCGCTTGAACCACGGCACAGTCACTTGAACCACGGGACAGTCGCCCGACCCACGGGACAGTCACCCGACCCACGGCACAGTCGCTTGACCCACGGGACAGTCGCTTGACGCACGGGACAGTCGCCCGACCCAAGGGACAGTCGCCCGATCCACGGGACAGTTGCATGAACCCACGAGAGAGTCGTCCGACCCACGGGACAGTCAGCTGACCCACGGGACAGTCGCTTGACCCACGGGACAGTCGCTTGCCCCACGTGACAGTCGCTTGACCCACGGGACAGTTGCTTGACCCAAGGGACAGTCGCTTGACCCACGGGACAGTTGCTTGACCCACGGGACAGTAGCCCGACCCACGGGACAGTCGCCCGACCCACGGGACAGTCGCTTGACCCAAGGGACAGTCGCTTGACCCACGGGACAGTCGCTTGACCCACGGGACAGTTGCTTGACCCAAGGGACAGTCGCTTGACCCACGGGACAGTTGATTGACTGACGGGACAGTCGCTTGACCCATGGGACATTAGCTTGACCCACGGGACAGTTGCTTGATCCACGGGACAGTTGCTTGACCCAAGGGACAGACGCTTGACCCAAGGGACAGTCGCTTGACCCACGGGACAGTTGCTTGACCCACGGGACAGTTGCTTGACCCATGGGACAGTCACCCGTCCCAAGTGACAGTTGCTTGACCCACGGGACAGTCAGTTGACCCACGGGACAGTCGCCAGACCCACGGGACAGTCGCTTGACCCACGGGACAGTCGCTTGACCCAAGGGACAGTCGCTTGACCCACGGGACAGTCGCCCGACCCAAGGGACAGTCGCCCGACCCACGGGGCAGTCACTTGCCCCACGGGACAGTCGCTTGACCCACGGGACAGTTGCGTGACCCACGGGACAGTCGCTTGACCCATGGGACAGTTGCTTGACCCACTGGACAGTCGCCCGACCCAAGGGACAGTCGCCCGACCCACGGGACAGTAGCCCGACCCACGGGACAGTCGCTTGACCCACGGCACAGTCGCTTGAACCACGGGACAGTCGCCCGACCCACAGGTCAGTCGCCCGACCCACGGGACAGTCGCATGAACCCACGGGAGAGTCGCCCGACCCACGGGACAGTCACCCGATCCACGGGACAGTTGCTTGACCCAAGGGACAGTCGCTTGACCCACGGGACAGTTGATTGACCCACGGGACAGTCGCTTGACCCATGGGACATTAGCTTGACCCACGGGACAGTTGCTTGACCCACGGGACAGTTGCTTGACCCAAGAGACAGTCGCTTGACCCACAGGACAGTCGCTTGACCCAAGGGACAGTCGCTTGACCCACGGGACAGTCGCCCGTCCCAAGGGACAGTCACCCGACCCACGGGTCAGTCGCTTGACCCACGGGACAGTCGCTTGACCCACGGGACAGTTGCGTGACCCAAGGGACAGTCGCTTGACCCACGGGACAGTTGCTTGACCCACGGGACAGTCGCGCGACCCAAGGGACAGTTGCCCGACCCACGGGACAGTAGCCCGACCCACGGGACAGTCGCATGAACCCACGGGAGAGTCGCCCGACCCACGGGATAGTCACCCGACCCACGGCACAGTCGCTTGACCCACGGGACAGTTGCTTGACCCAAGGGACAGTCGCCCGATCCACGGGACATCCGCATGAACCCACGGGAGAGTCGCCCGACCCACGGGACAGTCACCCGACCCACAGCACAGTCGCTTGACCCACGGGACAGTTGCTTGACCCAAGGGACAGTCGCTTGACCTATGGGACAGTCGCTTGACCCAAGGGACAGTCGCTTGAACAACGGGACAGTTGCTTGATCCACGGGACTGTTGCTTGACCCAAGGGACAGATGCTTGACCCAAGGGACAGTCGCTTGACCCACAGGACAGTTGCTTGACCCACGGGACAGTCACTTGACCCATGGGACAGTCGCTTGACCCACTGAACAGTCTCCCGACCCACGGCACAGTCGCTTGACCCACGGGACAGTCGCTTCACCAACGGGACAGTCGCCCGACCCAAGGGACTGTCTCCTGACCCACGGAACAGTCGCTTGACACACGGGTCAGTCGCTTGACCCACGAGACAGTTGCCCGTCCCAAGGGACAGTCGCCCGACCCACGGGACAGTTGCTTGACGCACAGGACAGTCGCTTGACCCAGGGGACAGTCGCTTGACCCACGGGACAGTCACCCGACCCACGGCACAGTCGCTTGACCCACGGGACAGTCGCTTTACCCACGGGACAGTCGCCCGACCCAAGGGACTGTCGCCCGACCCACGGGACAGTCGCTTGACACACGGGTCAGTCGCTTGACCCACGGGACAGTCGCCCGACCCACGGGACAGTCACCCGACCCACGGCACAGTCGCTTGACCCACGGGACAGTCGCTTGACACACGGGGCAGTCGCTTGACCGACGGGACATTCGCCCGACCCAAGCGACATTCGCCCGATCCACGGGACAGTCGCTTGACCCACAGGACAGTTGCTTGTCCCACGGGACAGTCGCTTGACCCACGGGACAGTCACCCGACCCACGGGACAGTCAGCTGACCCACGGGACAGTCGCTTGACCCACGGGACAGTCGCTTGCCCCACGGGACAGTCGCTTGACCCACGGGACAGTTGCTTGACCCAAGGGACAGTCGCTTGACCCACGGGACAGTCGCCCGACCCAAGGGACAGTCGCCCGACCCACGGGACAGTCGCCCGACCCAAGAGACAGTCGCCCGATCCACGGGACAGTCGCATGAACCCACGAGAGAGTCGTCCGACCCACGGGACAGTCAGCTGACCCACGGGACAGTCGCTTGACCCACGGGACAGTGGCTTGCCCCACGGGTCAGTCGCTTGACCCACGGGACAGTTGCTTTACCCAAGGGACAGTCGCTTGACCCACGGGACAGTTGCTTGACCCACGGGACAGTAGCCCGACCCACGGGACAGTCGCCCGACCCACGAGACAGTCGCTTGACCCAAGGGACAGTCGCTTGACCCACGGGACAGTTGCTTGACCCAAGGGACAGTCGCTTGACCCACGGGACAGTTGATTGACCCACGGGACAGTCGCTTGACCCATGGGACATTAGCTTGACCCACGGGACAGTTGCTTGATCCACGGGACAGTTGCTTGACCCAAGGGACAGACGCTTGACCCAAGGGACAGATTCTTGACCCTAGGGACAGTTGCTTGACCCACGGGACAGTTGCTTGACCCACGGGACAGTTGCTTTACCCAAGGGACAGTCGCTTGACCCACGGGACAGTTGATTGACCCACGGGACAGTCGCTTGACCCATGGGACATTAGCTTGACCCACGGGACAGTTGCTTGACCCACGGGACAGTTGCTTGACCCAAGGGGCAGACGCTTGACCCAAGGGACAGTCGCTTGACCCACGGGACAGTTGCATGACCCACGGGACAGTTGCTTGACCCATGGGACAGTCACCCGTCACAAGTGACAGTTGCTTGACCCACGGGACAGTCAGTTGACCCACGAGACAGACGCCAGACCCACGGGACAGTCGCTTGACCCACGGGACAGTCGCTTGACCCAAGGGACAGTCGCCCGACCCACGGGACAGTCGCCCGACCCAAGGGACAGTCGCCCAACCCACGGGACAGTCACTTGCCCCACGGGACAGTCGCTTGACCCACGGGACAGTTGCGTGACCCAAGGGACAGTCGCTTGACCCACGGGACAGTTGCTTGACCCACGGGACAGTCGCCCGACCCAAGGGACAGTCGCCCGACCCACGGGACAGTAGCCCGACCCACGGGACAATCGCTTGAACCACGGCACAGTCGCTTGAACCATGGGACAGTCGCCTGACCCACGGGACAGTCACCCGACCCACGCCACAGTCGCTTGACCCACGGGACAGTCGCTTGACCCACGGGACAGTCGACAGACCCAAGGGACAGTCGCCCGATCCACGGGACAGTCGCTTGACACACGGGTCAGTCGCTTGACCCACGGGACAGTCGCCCGACCCACGGGACAGTCACCCGACCCACGGCACAGTCGCTTGACCCACGGGACAGTCGCTTGACACACGGGGCAGTCGCTTGACCGACGGGACATTCGCCCGACCCAAGCGACATTCGCCCGATCCACGGGACAGTCGCTTGACCCACAGGACAGTCGCTTGACCCACGGGACAGTTGCTTGACCCACGGGACAGTCGCGCGACCCAAGGGACAGTTGCCCGACCCACGGGACAGTAGCCCGACCCACGGGACAGTCGCATGAACCCACGGGAGAGTCACCCGACCCACGGGATAGTCACCAGACCCACGGCACAGTCGCTTGACCCACGGGACAGTCGCTTGACCCAAGGGACAGTCGCCCGATCCACGGGACATCCGCATGAACCCACGGGAGAGTCGCCCGACCCACGGGACAGTCACCCGACCCACGGCACAGTCGCTTGACCCACGGGACAGTTGCTTGACCCAAGGGACAGTCGCTTGACCTATGGGACAGTCGCTTGACCCAAGGGACAGTCGCTTGAACAACGGGACAGTTGCTTGATCCACGGGACTGTTGCTTGACCCAAGGGACAGACGCTTGACCCAAGGGACAGTCGCTTGACCCACAGGACAGTTGCTTGACCCACGGGACAGTCACTTGACCCATGGGACAGTCGCTTGACCCACTGAACAGTCTCCCGACCCACGGCACAGTCGCTTGACCCACGGGACAGTCGCTTCACCAACGGGACAGTCGCCCGACCCAAGGGACTGTCTCCTGACCCACGGAACAGTCGCTTGACACACGGGTCAGTCGCTTGACCCACGAGACAGTTGCCCGTCCCAAGGGACAGTCGCCCGACCCACGGGACAGTTGCTTGACGCACAGGACAGTCGCTTGACCCAGGGGACAGTCGCTTGACCCACGGGACAGTCACCCGACCCACGGCACAGTCGCTTGACCCACGGGACAGTCGCTTTACCCACGGGACAGTCGCCCGACCCAAGGGACTGTCGCCCGACCCACGGGACAGTCGCTTGACACACGGGTCAGTCGCTTGACACACGGGGCAGTCGCTTGACCGACGGGACATTCGCCCGACCCAAGCGACATTCGCCCGATCCACGGGACAGTCGCTTGACCCACAGGACAGTCGCTTGTCCCACGGGACAGTCGCTTGACCCACGGGACAGTCACCCGACCCACGGGACAGTCAGCTGACCCACGGGACAGTCGCTTGACCCACGGGACAGTCGCTTGCCCCACGGGACAGTCGCTTGACCCACGGGACAGTTGCTTGACCCAAGGGACAGTCGCTTGACCCACGGGACAGTCGCCCGACCCAAGGGACAGTCGCCCGACCCACGGGACAGTCGCCCGACCCAAGAGACAGTCGCCCGATCCACGGGACAGTCGCATGAACCCACGAGAGAGTCGTCCGACCCACGGGACAGTCAGCTGACCCACGGGACAGTCGCTTGACCCACGGGACAGTCGCTTGGCCCACGGGTCAGTCGCTTGACCCACGGGACAGTTGCTTTACCCAAGGGACAGTCGCTTGACCCACGGGACAGTTGCTTGACCCACGGGACAGTAGCCCGACCCACGGGACAGTCGCCCGACCCACGAGACAGTCGCTTGACCCAAGGGACAGTCGCTTGACCCACGGGACAGTTGCTTGACCCAAGGGACAGTCGCTTGACCCACGGGACAGTTGATTGACCCACGGGACAGTCGCTTGACCCATGGGACATTAGCTTGACCCACGGGACAGTTGCTTTACCCAAGGGACAGTCGCTTGACCCACGGGACAGTTGATTGACCCACGGGACAGTCGCTTGACCCATGGGACATTAGCTTGACCCACGGGACAGTTGCTTGACCCACGGGACAGTTGCTTGACCCAAGGGGCAGACGCTTGACCCACGGGACAGTCAGTTGACCCACGAGACAGACGCCAGACCCACGGGACAGTCGCTTGACCCACGGGACAGTCGCTTGACCCAAGGGACAGTCGCTTGACCCACGGGACAGTCGCCCGACCCAAGGGACAGTCGCCCAACCCACGGGACAGTCACTTGCCCCACGGGACAGTCGCTTGACCCACGGGACAGTTGCGTGACCCAAGGGACAGTCGCTTGACCCACGGGACAGTTGCTTGACCCAAGGGACAGTAGCCCGACCCACGGGACAGTCGCTTGACCCACGGGACAGTCGCTTGACCCACGGGACAGTTGCTTGACCCAAGGGAAAGTCGCTTGACCCACGGGACAGTTGATTGACCCACGGGACAGTCGCTTGACCCATGGGACATTAGCTTGACCCACGGGACAGTTGCTTGATCCACGGGACAGTTGCTTGACCCAAGGGACAGACGCTTGACCCAAGGGACAGTCGCTTGACCCACGGGACAGTTGCTTGACCCACGCGACAGTAGCTTGACCCATGGGACAGTCACCCATCCCAAGTGACAGTTGCTTGACCCACGGGACAGTCAGTTGACCCACGGGACAGTCGCCAGACCCACGGGACAGTCGCTTGACCCACGGGACAGTCGCTTGACCCGAGGGACAGTCGCTTGACCCACGGGACAGTCGCCCGACCCAAGGGACAGTCGCCCGACCCACGGGGCAGTCACTTGCCCCACGGGCCAGTCGCTTGACCCACGGGACAGTTGCGTGATCCACGGGACAGTCGCTTGACCCACGGGACAGTTGCTTGACCCACTGGACAGTCGCCCGACCCAAGGGACAGTCGCTTGAACCACGGCACAGTCGCTTGAACCACGGGACAGTCGCCCGACCCACAGGTCAGTCGCCCGACCCACGGGACAGTCGCATGAACCCACGGAAGGGTCGCCTGACCCACGGGACAGTCACCCGACCCACGGGACAGTTGCTTGACCCAAGGGACAGTCGCTTGACCCACGGGACAGTTGATTGACCCACGGGAGAGTCGCTTGACCCATGGGACATTAGCTTGACCCACGGGACAGTTGCTTGACCCACGGGACAGTCGCTTGACCCACAGGACAGTCGCTTGACCCAAGGGACAGTCGCTTGACCCACGGGACAGTCGCCCGTCCCAAGGGACAGTCACCCGACCCACGGGACAGTCGCTTGACCCACGGGACAGTCGCTTGACCCACGGGACAGTTGCGTGACCCAAGGGACAGTCGCTTGACCCACGGGACAGTTGCTTGACCCACGGGACAGTCGCGCGACCCAAGGGACAGTTGCCCGACCCACGGGACAGTAGCCCGACCCACGGGACAGTCGCATGAACCCACGGGAGAGTCGCCCGACCCACGGGACAGTCACCCGACCCACGGCACAGTCGCTTGACCCACGGGACAGTCGCTTGACCCAAGGGACAGTCGCCCGATCCACGGGACATCCGCATGAACCCACGGGAGAGTCGCCCGACCCACGGGACAGTCACCCGACCCACGGCACAGTCGCTTGACCCACGGGACAGTTGCTTGACCCAAGGGACAGTCGCTTGACCTATGGGACAGTCGCTTGACCCAAGGGACAGTCGCTTGAACAACGGGACAGTTGCTTGATCCACGGGACTGTTGCTTGACCCAAGGGACAGATGCTTGACCCAAGGGACAGTCGCTTGACCCACAGGACAGTTGCTTGACCCACGGGACAGTCACTTGACCCATGGGACAGTCGCTTGACCCACTGAACAGTCTCCCGACCCACGGCACAGTCGCTTGACCCACGGGACAGTCGCTTCACCAACGGGACAGTCACCCGATCCAAGGGACTGTCTCCTGACCCACGGAACAGTCGCTTGACACACGGGTCAGTCGCTTGACCCACGAGACAGTTGCCCGTCCCAAGGGACAGTCGCCCGACCCACGGGACAGTTGCTTGATGCACGGGACAGTCGCTTGACACACGGGGCAGTCGCTTGACCCACAGGACAGTCGCTTGACCCACTGGACTGTCGCCCAACCCACGGGACAGTCAGCTGACCCACGGGACAGTAGCTTGACCCACGGGACAGTCGCTTGCCCCACGGGACAGTCGCTTTACCCACGGGACAATAGCTTGACCCAAGGGACAGATGCTTGACCCACGGGACAGTCGCTTGACCCAAGGGACAGTCGCTTGACTCACGGGACAGTTGATTGACCCATGGGACAGTCGCTTGACCCATGGGACATTAGCTTGACCCACGGGACAGTTGCTTGACCCACGGGACATTTGCTTGACCCACGGGACAGTCGCTTGACCCATGGGACAGACGCTTGACCCAAGGGACAGTCGCTTGACCCACGGGACATTTGCTTGACCCACGGGACAGTCGCTTGACCCAAGGGACAGACGCTTGACCCAAGGGACAGTCGCTTGACCCACGGGACAGTTGCTTGACCCACGGGACAGTCGCTTGACCCACGGGACAGTCGCTTGACCCACTGAATAGTCACCCGATGCAAGGGACAGTTTCTTGACCCATGGGACAGTCGCTTGACCCACTGAACAGTCACCCGACCCAAGGTACAGTTCCTTGACCCATGGGACAGTCGCTTGACCCACGGGACAGTCGCTTGACCCACGGGACAGTCGCTCGACCCTCGAGAAAGTCGCCCGTCCCACGGGACAGTCGCTTGACCCACGGGACAGTCACCCGACCCACCGGACAGTCGCTTGACCCTCGAGCCAATCGCCCGACCCACGGGACAGTCGCTTGACCCACAGGACAGTCGCCCGACCCACGGAACAGTCGCTTGACCCAACGGACAGTCGCCCGACCCACGGGACAGTCGCGTGACCCACGGGACAGTCGCTTGACCCACGGGACAGTCACTTGACCCAAGGGACAGTCGCTTGACCCACGGGACAGTCGCTTGATCCACGGGATAGTCGCTTGACCCACGGGACAGTCGCTTGACCCAAGGGACAGTTGCTTGACCCAAGGGACAGTCGCTTGATCACGGGACAGTCGCTTGACCCACGGGACAGTCACCCGACCCAAGGGACAGTCGCTTGACCCACGGGACAGTTGCTTGACCCACGGGACAGTCGCCCGACCCAAGGGACAGTCGCCCGACCCACAGGACAGTCGCTTGACACATGGGACAGTCGCTTGACCCACGGGACAGTCGTTTGACCCACTGAACAGTCACCCAACCCAAGGGACAGTTTCTTGACCCACGGGACAGTTGCTTGACCCAAGGGACAGTCGCTTGACCCACGGGACAGTCGCTTGACCCACGGGACAGTCGCTTGTCCCAAGGGACAGTCGCTTGACCCACGGGACAGACGCTTGAGCCACGGGACAGTTGCTTGACCCACGGGGCAGTCGCCCGAACCACGGGACAGTCGCTTGACCCAAAGGACAGTTGCATGACCCACGGGACAGTCGCTTGACCCACAGGACAGTCGCTTGACCCAAGGGACAGTCACTTAACCCAAGTGACAGTTGCTTGACCCATGGGACAGTCGCCCGACCCACGTGACAGTAGCTTGACCCATGGGACAGTCGCCCGACCTACGGGACAGTCGCTTGACCCACGGGACAGACTCCCGAACCATGGGACAGTCGCTTGACCCACTGGATGGTCACTTGACCCACGGGATAGTCGCTTGACCCACGGGACAGACTCCCGACCCACGGGACAGTCGCTCGACCGACGGGACAGTCGCTCGACCCACGGGACAGTCGCTTGACCCAAGGGACAGTCGCCCGACCCACGGGACAAACGCCCGACCCAAGGGACAGTCGCCCGAACCACGGAACAGTCGCTTGACCCACGGGACAGTTGCTTGATCCAAGGGACAGTCGCTTGACCCAAGGGACAGTCGGCCGACCCACAGGGCAGTCGCTTGACCCACGGGACAGTCGCTTGACCCACGGTACAGTCGCTTGACCCAAGGGACAGTCACTTGACCCACGGGACAGTCGCTTGACCCAAGGGACAGTCGCTTTACCCACGGGACAGTTGCTTGATCCAAGGTACAGTCGCTTGACCCAAGGTACAGTCGGCCGACCCACAGGGCAGTCGCTTGACCCACGGGACAGTCGCTTGACCCACGGTGCAGTCGCTTGACCCAAGGGACAGTCACTTGACCCACGGGACAGTCGCTTGACCCAAGGGACAGTCGCTTGACCCACGGGACAGTCGCTTGACCCACGGGACAGTCACCTGACTCACGGGACAGTCGCTTGACCCAAGGGACAGTCGCTTGACCTAAGGGACAGTCGCTTGACCCACGGTATAGTCGCTTGACCCACGGGACAGTCGCCCGACCCAAGGGACAGTCGCCCGACCCATGGGACAGTAGCCCGACCCACGGGACAGTCGCTTGAACCACGGCACAGTCGCTTGAACCACGGGACAGTCGCCCGACCCACAGGACAGTCGCCCGACCCACGGGACAGTTGCATGAACCCATGGGAGAGTCGCCCGACCCACAGGACAGTCACCCGACCCACGTCACAGTCGCTTGACCCACGGGACAGTCGCTTGACCCACGGGACAGTCGCTTGACCCACGGGACAGTCGCTTGACCCAAGGGCAGTCGCTTGACCTAAGGGACAGTCGCTTGACCCACAGGACAGTCGCTTGACCCACGGACAGTCGCTTGACCCACGGGACAGTCACCCGACCCACGGGACAGTCGCTTGACCCACGGGAAATTCGCTTGACCCACTGGACTTTCGCCCGATCCACGGGACAGTCAGCTGACCCACGGGACAGTCGCTTGACCCACGGGACAGTCGCCCGACCTACGGGACAGTCGCTTGACCCACGGGACAGACTCCCGACCCACGGGATAGTCGCTTGACCCACGGGACAGACTCCCGACCCACGGGACAGTCGCTCGACCCACGGGACAGCCGCTCGACCCACGGAACAGTCGCTTGACCCAAGGGACAGTCGCCCGACACACGGGACTGTCGCCCGACCCAAGGGACAGTCGCCCGACCCACGGAACAGTCGCTTGACCCACGGTACAGTCGCTTGACCCAAGGGACAGTCGCTTGACCCACGGGACAGTCGCTTGACCCACGGGACAGTCACCTGACCCACGGGACAGTCGCTTGACCCAAGGGACAGTCGCTTGACCTAAGGGACAGTCGCTTGACCCACGGTACAGTCGCTTGACCCACGGGACAGTCGCCCGACCCAAGGGACAGTCGCCCTACGCACGGGACTTTCGCCCGACCCAAGGGACAGTCGCCCGACCCACGGGACAGTGGCTTGACCCACGGGACAGTTGCTTGACCCACGGGACAGTTGCGTGACCCAAGGGACAGTCGCTTGACCCACGGGACAGTTGCTTGACCCACGGGACAGTCGCCCGACCCAAGGGACAGTCGCCCGACCCACGGGAGAGTAGCCCGACCCACGTGACAGTCGCTTGAAACACGGCACAGTCGCTTGAACCACGGGACAGTCGCCCGACCCACAGGACAGTCGCCCGACCCACGGGACAGTCGCATGAACCCATGGGAGAGTCGCCCGACCCACGGGACAGTCACCCGACCCACGGCACAGTCGCTTGACCCACGGGACAGTCGCTTGACCCACGGGACAGTCGCTTGACCCACGGGACATTCGCCCGACCCAAGGGACAGTCGACGGATCCACGGGACAGTCGCATGAACCTACGGGAGAGTCGCCCGACCCACGGGACAGTCACCCGACCCACGGCACAGTCGCTTGACCCACGAGACAGTTGCTTGACACACGGGACATTCTCCCGACCCAAGGGACAGTCGCCCGATCCACGGGACAGTCGCCCGACCCACGGCACAGTCGCTTGACCCACGAGACAGTCGCTTGACACACGGGACATTCTCCCGACCCAAGGGACAGTCGCCCGATCCACAGGACAGTCGCTTGACCCACAGGACAGTCGCTTGACCCACTGGACTGTCGCCCAACCCACGGGACAGTCAGCTGACCCACGGGACAGTAGCTTGACCCACGGGACAGTCGCTTGCCCCACGGGACAGTCGCTTTACCCACGGGACAATAGCTTGACCCAAGGGACAGACGCTTGACCCATGGGACATTAGCTTGACCCACGGGACAGTTGCTTGACCCACGGGACATTTGCTTGACCCACGGGACAGTCGCTTGACCCAAGGGACAGACGCTTGACCCAAGGGACAGTCGCTTGACCCACGGGACAGTTTCTTGACCCACGGGACAGTCGCTTGACCCACGGGACAGTCGCTTGACCCACTGAATAGTCACCCGATGCAAGGGACAGTTTCTTGACCCATGGGACAGTCGCTTGACCCACTGAACAGTCACCCGACCCAAGGTACAGTTCCTTGACCCATGGGACAGTCGCTTGACCCACGGGACAGTCGATTGACCCACGGGACTGTCGCTCGACCCTCGAGAAAGTCGCCCGTCCCACGGGACAGTCGCTTGACCCACGGGACAGTCACCCGACCCACCGGACAGTCGCTTGACCCTCGAGCCAATCGCCCGACCCACGGGACAGTCGCTTGACCCACAGGACAGTCGCCCGACCCACGGAACAGTCGCTTGACCCAACGGACAGTCGCCCGACCCATGGGACAGTTGCTTGACCCACTGGACAGTCGACAGACCCACGGGACAGTCGCTTGACCCACGGGACAGTTGCTTGACCCACGGGACAGTCGCTTGACCCACGGGACAGTCGCTTGACCCACTGAACAGTCACCCGATGCAAGGGACAGTTTCTTGACCCATGGGACAGTCGCTTGACCCACTGAACAGTCACCCGACCCAAGGTACAGTTCCTTGACCCATGGGACAGTCGCTTGACCCACGGGACAGTCGCTTGACCCACGGGACAGTCGCTCGACCCTCGAGACAGTCGCCCGTCCCACGGGACAGTCGCTTGACCCACGGGACAGTCACCCGACCCACCGGACAGTCGCTTGACCCTCGAGCCAATCGCCCGACCCACGGGACAGTCGCTTCACACACAGGACAGTCGCCCGACCCACGGGACAGTCGCTTGACCCAACGGACAGTCGCCCGACCCACGGGACAGTCGCCTGACCAACGGGACAGTTGCTTGACCCACGGGACAGTCGCTTGACCCACGCGACAGTCACCCGACCCAAGTGACAGTTGCTTGACCCACTGGACAGTCGACAGACCCACGGGACAGTCGCTTGACCCACGGGACAGTCACTTTACCCAAGGGACAGTCGCTTGACCCACGGGACAGTCACCCGACCCAAGTGACAGTTGCTTGACCCACTGGACAGTCACTTGACCCACGGGACAGTCGACAGACCCATGGGACAGTCGTTTGACCCACGGGACAGTCACTTGACCCAAGGGACAGTCGCTTGACCCACGGGACAGTCGCTTGATCCACGGGATAGTCGATTGACCCACGGGACAGTCGCTTGACCCAAGGGACAGTTGCTGGACCCAAGGGACAGTCGCTTGACCCACGGGACAGTCGCTTGACCCAAGGGACAGTTGCTTGACACAAGGGACAGTCGCTTGACCCACGGGACAGTCGCTTGACCCACGGGACAGTCACCCGACCCAAGGGACAGTCGCTTGACCCACGGGACAGTCGCTTGACCCACGGGACATTTGCGTGACCCAAGGGACAGTCGCTTGACCCACGGGACAGTCGCTTGACCCACGGGACAGTCACCCGACCCAAGGGACAGTCGCTTGACCCACGGGACAGTCGCTTGACCCACGGGACATTTGCGTGACCCAAGGGACAGTCGCTTGACCCACGGGACAGTTGCTTGACCCACGGGACAGTCGCCCGACCCAAGGGACAGTCGCCCGACCCACAGGACAGTCGCTTGACACATGGGACAGTCGCTTGACCCACGGGACAGTTGCGTGACCCAAGGGACAGTCGCTTGACCCACGGGACAGTCGCTTGACCCACGGGACAGTCGTTTGACCCACTGAACAGTCACCCGACCCAAGGGACAGTTTCTTGACCCACGGGACAGTTGCTTGACCCAAGGGACAGTCGCTTGACCCACGGGACAGTCGCTTGACCCACGGGACAGTCGCTTGACCCAAGGGACAGTCGCCCGACCCACGGGACAGTCACCCGACCCACAGGGCAGTCGCTTGACCCACGGGACAGATGCTTGAGCCACGGGACAGTTGCTTGACCTACGGGGCAGTCGCCCGAACCACGGGACAGTCGCTTGACCCAAGGGACAGTCGCTTGACCCACGGGACAGTCGCTTGACCCAAGGGACAGTCGCATGACCAACGGGACAGTCGCTTGACCCACAGGACAGTCGCTTGACCCAAGGGACAGTCACTTAACCCAAGTGACAGTTGCTTGACCCACGGGACAGTCGCCCGACCCAAGGGACAGTCGCCCGACCCACGGGACAGTAGCTTGACCCATGGGACAGTCGCCCGACCTACGGGACCGTCGCTTGACCCACGGGACAGACTCCCGAACCATGGGACAGTCGCTTGACCCACTGGATGGTCACTTGACCCACGGGATAGTCGCTTGACCCACGGGACAGACTCCCGACCCACGGGACAGTCGCTCGACAGACGGGACAGTCGCCCGACCCACGGGACAAACGCCCGACCCAAGGGACTGTCGCCCGAACCACGGAACAGTCGCTTGACCCTCGGGACAGTTGCTTGACCCAAGGCACAGTCGCTTGACCCAAGGGACAGTCGCCCGACCCACAGGGCAGTCGCTTGACCCACGGTACAGTCGCTTGACCCACGGTACAGTCGCTTGACCCAAGGGACAGTCGCTTGACCCACGGGACAGTTGCTTGACCTAAGGGACAGTCGCTTGACCCACGGGACAATCGCTTGACCCACGCGACAGTCACCCGACCCAAGTGACAGTTGCTTGACCCACTGGACAGTCGACAGACCCACGGGACAGTCGCTTGACCCACGGGACAGTCACTTGACCCAAGGGACAGTCGCTTGACCCACGGGACAGTCAACCGACCCAAGTGATAGTTGCTTGAACCACTGGACAGTCACTTGACCCACGGGACAGTCGACAGACCCACGGGACAGTCGCTTGACCCACGGGACAGTCGCTTGCCCCACGGGACAGTCGCTTTACCCACGGGACAATAGCTTGACCCAAGCTACAGACGCTTGACCCACGGGACAGTCGCTTGACCCAAGGGACAGTCGCTTGACCCACGGGACAGTTGATTGACCCATGGGACAGTCGCTTGACCCATGGGACATTAGCTTGACCCACGGGACAGTTGCTTGACCCACGGGACATTTGCTTGACCCACGGGACAGTCGCTTGACCCAAGGGACAGACGCTTGACCCAAGGGACAGTCGCTTGACCCACGGGACAGTTGCTTGACCCACGGGACAGTCGCTTGACCCACGGGACAGTCGCTTGACCCACTGAATAGTCACCCGATGCAAGGGACAGTTTCTTGACCCATGGGACAGTCGCTTGACCCACTGAACAGTCACCCGACCCAAGGTACAGTTCCTTGACCCATGGGACAGTCGCTTGACCAACGGGACAGTCGCTAGACCCACTGGACTGTCGCCCGACCCACGGGACAGTCAACTGACCCATGGGAAAGTCACTTGACCCACGGGACAGTCGCTTGACCCACGGGACAGTCGCTCGACCCTCGAGACAGTCGCCCGTCCCATGGGACAGTCGCTTGACCCACGGGACAGTCACCCGACCCACCGGACAGTCGCTTGACCCTCGAGCCAATCGCCCGACCCACGGGACAGTCGCTTGACCCACAGGACAGTCGCCTGACCCACGGGACAGTCGCTTGACCCAACGGACAGTCGCCCGACCCACGGGACAGTCGCCTGACCCACGGGACAGTTGCTTGACCCACGGGACAGTCGCTTGACCCACGCGACAGTCACCCGACCCAAGTGACAGTTGCTTGACCCACTGGACAGTCGACAGACCCACGGGACAGTCGCTTGACCCACGGGACAGTCACTTGACCCAAGGGAAAGTCGCTTGACCCACGGGACAGTCACCCGACCCAAGTTACAGTTGCTTGACCCACTGGACAGTCACTTGACCCACGTGACCTCGACAGACCCACGGGACAGTCGTTTGACACACGGGACAGTCACTTGACCCAAGGGACAGTCGCTTGACCCACGGGACAGTCGCTTGATCCACGGGATAGTCGCTTGACCCACGGGACAGTCGCTTGACCCAAGGGACAGTTGCTTGACCTAAGGGACAGTCGCTTGACCCACGGGACAGTCGCTTGACCCAAGGGACAGTTGCTTGACCCAAGGGACAGTCGCTTGACCCACGGGACAGTCGCTTGACCCACGGGACAGTCACCCGACCCAAGGGACAGTCGCTTGACCCACGGGACAGTCGCTTGACCCACGGGACATTTGCGTGACCCAAGGGACAGTCGCTTGTCCCACGGGACAGTCGCTGGACCCACGGGACAGTCACCCGACCCAAGGGACAGTCGCTTGACCCACGGGACAGTCGCTTGACCCACGGGACATTTGCGTGACCCAAGGGACAGTCGCTTGACCCACGGGACAGTTGCTTGACCCACGGGACAGTCGCCCGACCCAAGGGACAGTCGTCCGACCCACAGGACAGTCGCTTGACACATGGGACAGTCGCTTGACCCACGGGACAGTTGCGTGACCCAAGGGACAGTCGCTTGACCCACGGGACAGTCGCTTGACCCACGGGACAGTCGTTTGACCCACTGAACAGTCACCCGACCCAAGGGACAGTTTCTTGACCCACGGGACAGTTGCTTGACCCAAGGGACAGTCGCTTGACCCACGGGACAGTCGCTTGACCCACGGGACAGTCGCTTGACCCAAGGGACAGTCGCCCGACCCACGGGACAGTCACCCGACCCACAGGGCAGTCGCTTGACCCACGGGACAGATGCTTGAGCCACGGGACAGTTGCTTGACCTACGGGGCAGTCGCCCGAACCACGGGACAGTCGCTTGACCCAAGGGACAGTCGCTTGACCCACGGGACAGTCGCTTGACCCAAGGGACAGTCGCATGACCCACGGGACAGTCGCTTGACCCACAGGACAGTCGCTTGACCCAAGGGACAGTCACTTAACCCAAGTGACAGTTGCTTGACCCACGGGACAGTCGCCCGACCCAAGGGACAGTCGCCCGACCCACGGGACAGTAGCTTGACCCATGGGACAGTCGCCCGACCTACGGGACAGTCGCTTGACCCACGGGACAGACTCCCGAACCATGGGACAGTCGCTTGACCCACTGGATGGTCACTTGACCCACGGGATAGTCGCTTGACCCACGGGACAGACTCCCGACCCACGGGGCAGTCGCTCGACAGACGGGACAGTCGCTCGACCCACGGGACAGTCGCTTGACCCAAGGGACAGTCGCCCGACCCACGGGACAAACGCCCGACCCAAGGGACAGTCGCCCGAACCACGGAACAGTCGCTTGACCCTCGGGACAGTTGCTTGACCCAAGGGACAGTCGCTTGACCCAAGGGACAGTCGCCCGACCCACAGGGCAGTCGCTTGACCCACGGTACAGTCGCTTGACCCACGGTACAGTCGCTTGACCCAAGGGACAGTTGCTTGACCCACGGGACAGTTGCTTGACCTAAGGGACAGTCGCTTGACCCACGGGACAATCGCTTGACCCACGCGACAGTCACCCGACCCAAGTGACAGTTGCTTGACCCACTGGACAGTCGACAGACCCACGGGACAGTCGCTTGACCCACGGGACAGTCACTTGACCCAAGGGACAGTCGCTTGACCCACGGGACAGTCAACCGACCCAAGTGATAGTTGCTTGAACCACTGGACAGTCACTTGACCCACGGGACAGTCGACAGACCCACGGGACAGTCGCTTGACCCACGGGACAGTCGCTTGCCCCACGGGACAGTCGCTTTACCCACGGGACAATAGCTTGACCCAAGCTACAGACGCTTGACCCACGGGACAGTCGCTTGACCCAAGGGACAGTCGCTTGACCCACGGGACAGTTGATTGACCCATGGGACAGTCGCTTGACCCATGGGACATTAGCTTGACCCACGGGACAGTTGCTTGACCCACGGGACATTTGCTTGACCCACGGGACAGTCGCTTGACCCAAGGGACAGACGCTTGACCCAAGGGACAGTCGCTTGACCCACGGGACAGTTGCTTGACCCACGGGACAGTCGCTTGACCCACGGGACAGTCGCTTGACCCACTGAATAGTCACCCGATGCAAGGGACAGTTTCTTGACCCATGGGACAGTCGCTTGACCCACTGAACAGTCACCCGACCCAAGGTACAGTTCCTTGACCCATGGGACAGTCGCTTGACCAACGGGACAGTCGCTAGACCCACTGGACTGTCGCCCGACCCACGGGACAGTCAACTGACCCATGGGAAAGTCACTTGACCCACGGGACAGTCGCTTGACCCACGGGACAGTCGCTCGACCCTCGAGACAGTCGCCCGTCCCATGGGACAGTCGCTTGACCCACGGGACAGTCACCCGACCCACCGGACAGTCGCTTGACCCTCGAGCCAATCGCCCGACCCACGGGACAGTCGCTTGACCCACAGGACAGTCGCCTGACCCACGGGACAGTCGCTTGACCCAACGGACAGTCGCCCGACCCACGGGACAGTCGCCTGACCCACGGGACAGTTGCTTGACCCACGGGACAGTCGCTTGACCCACGCGACAGTCACCCGACCCAAGTGACAGTTGCTTGACCCACTGGACAGTCGACAGACCCACGGGACAGTCGCTTGACCCACGGGACAGTCACTTGACCCAAGGGAAAGTCGCTTGACCCACGGGACAGTCACCCGACCCAAGTTACAGTTGCTTGACCCACTGGACAGTCACTTGACCCACGTGACCTCGACAGACCCACGGGACAGTCGTTTGACACACGGGACAGTCACTTGACCCAAGGGACAGTCGCTTGACCCACGGGACAGTCGCTTGATCCACGGGATAGTCGCTTGACCCACGGGACAGTCGCTTGACCCAAGGGACAGTTGCTTGACCTAAGGGACAGTCGCTTGACCCACGGGACAGTCGCTTGACCCACGGGACAGTCACCCGACCCAAGGGACAGTCGCTTGACCCACGGGACAGTCGCTTGACCCACGGGACATTTGCGTGACCCAAGGGACAGTCGCTTGACCCACGGGACAGTTGCTTGACCCACGGGACAGTCGCCCGACCCAAGGGACAGTCGCTTGACCCACGGGACAGTCGCTTGACCCACGGGACATTTGCGTGACCCAAGGGACAGTCGCTTGACCCACGGGACAGTCGCTTGACCCACGGTACAGTCGCTTGACCCAAGGGACAGTCGCTTGACCCACGGGACAGTTGCTTGACCTAAGGGACAGTCGCTTGACCCACGGGACAGTAGCTTGACCCACAGGATAGTCGCTTGACCCACGGGACAGACTCCCGACCCACGGGACAGTCGCTCGACAGACGGGACAGTCGCTCGACCCACGGGACAGTCGCTTGACCCAAGGGACAGTCGCCCGACCCACGGGACAAACGCCCGACCCAAGGGACAGTCGCCCGAACCACGGAACAGTCGCTTGACCCTCGGGACAATTGCTTGACCCAAGGGACAGTCGCTTGACCCAAGGGACAGTCGCCCGACCCACAGGGCAGTCGCTTGACCCACGGTACAGTCGCTTGACCCACGGTACAGTCGCTTGACCCAAGGGACAGTCGCGTGACCCACGGGACAGTTGCTTGACCTAAGGGACAGTCGCTTGACCCAAAGGACAATCGCTTGACCCACGCGACAGTCACCCGACCCAAGTGACAGTTGCTTGACCCACTGGACAGTCGACAGACCCACGGGACAGTCGCTTGACCCACGGGACAGTCACTTGACCCAAGGGACAGTCGCTTGACCCACGGGACAGTCAACCGACCCAAGTGATAGTTGCTTGAACCACTGGACAGTCACTTGACCCACGGGACAGTCGACAGACCCACGGGACAGTCGCTTGACCCACGGGACAGTCGCTTGCCCCACGGGACAGTCGCTTTACCCACGGGACAATAGCTTGACCCAAGCTACAGACGCTTGACCCACGGGACAGTCGCTTGACCCAAGGGACAGTCGCTTGACCCACGGGACAGTTGATTGACCCATGGGACAGTCGCTTGACCCATGGGACATTAGCTTGACCCACGGGACAGTTGCTTGACCCACGGGACATTTGCTTGACCCACGGGACAGTCGCTTGACCCAAGGGACAGACGCTTGACCCAAGGGACAGTCGCTTGACCCACGGGACAGTTGCTTGACCCACGGGACAGTCGCTTGACCCACGGGACAGTCGCTTGACCCACTGAATAGTCACCCGATGCAAGGGACAGTTTCTTGACCCATGGGACAGTCGCTTGACCCACTGAACAGTCACCCGACCCAAGGTACAGTTCCTTGACCCATGGGACAGTCGCTTGACCAACGGGACAGTCGCTAGACCCACTGGACTGTCGCCCGACCCACGGGACAGTCAACTGACCCATGGGAAAGTCACTTGACCCACGGGACAGTCGCTTGACCCACGGGACAGTCGCTCGACCCTCGAGACAGTCGCCCGTCCCATGGGACAGTCGCTTGACCCACGGGACAGTCACCCGACCCACCGGACAGTCGCTTGACCCTCGAGCCAATCGCCCGACCCACGGGACAGTCGCTTGACCCACAGGACAGTCGCCTGACCCACGGGACAGTCGCTTGACCCAACGGACAGTCGCCCGACCCACGGGACAGTCGCCTGACCCACGGGACAGTTGCTTGACCCACGGGACAGTCGCTTGACCCACGCGACAGTCACCCGACCCAAGTGACAGTTGCTTGACCCACTGGACAGTCGACAGACCCACGGGACAGTCGCTTGACCCACGGGACAGTCACTTGACCCAAGGGAAAGTCGCTTGACCCACGGGACAGTCACCCGACCCAAGTTACAGTTGCTTGACCCACTGGACAGTCACTTGACCCACGTGACCTCGACAGACCCACGGGACAGTCGTTTGACACACGGGACAGTCACTTGACCCAAGGGACAGTCGCTTGACCCACGGGACAGTCGCTTGATCCACGGGATAGTCGCTTGACCCACGGGACAGTCGCTTGACCCAAGGGACAGTTGCTTGACATAAGGGACAGTCGCTTGACCCACGGGACAGTCGCTTGACCCACGGGACAGTCACCCGACCCAAGGGACAGTCGCTTGACCCACGGGACAGTCGCTTGACCCACGGGACATTTGCGTGACCCAAGGGACAGTCGCTTGACCCACGGGACAGTTGCTTGACCCACGGGACAGTCGCCCGACCCAAGGGACAGTCGCCCGACCCACAGGACAGTCGCTTGACACATGGGACAGTCGCTTGACCCACGGGACAGTTGCGTGACCCAAGGGACAGTCGCTTGACCCAAGGGACAGTCGCTTGACCCAAGGGACAGTCGCTTGACCCACGGGACAGTCGCCCGACCCACGGAACAGTCACCCGTTCCACAGGGCAGTCGCTTGACCCACGGGACAGACGCTTCAGCCACGGGCCTGTTGCTTGACCCACAGGGCAGTCGCCCGAACCACGTGACAGTCGCTTGACCCAAGGGACATTCGCTTGACCCACGGGACAGTCGCTTGACCCACGGGACAGTCGCCCGACCTACGGGACAGTCGCTTGACCCACGGGACAGACTCCCGAACCATGGGACAGTCGCTTGACCCACTGGATGGTCACTTGACCCACGGGTTAGTCGCTTGACCCACGGGACAGACTCCCGACCCACGGGACAGTCGCTCGACAGACGGGACAGTCGCTCGACCCACGGGACAGTCGCTTGACCCAAGGGACAGTCGCCCGACCCACGGGACAAACGCCCGACCCAAGGGACAGTCGCCCGAACCACGGAACAGTCGCTTGACCCTCGGGACAATTGCTTGACCCAAGGGACAGTCGCTTGACCCAAGGGACAGTCGCCCGACCCACAGGGCAGTCGCTTGACCCACGGTACAGTCGCTTGACCCACGGTACAGTCGCTTGACCCAAGGGACAGTCGCGTGACCCACGGGACAGTTGCTTGACCTAAGGGACAGTCGCTTGACCCAAAGGACAATCGCTTGACCCACGCGACAGTCACCCGACCCAAGTGACAGTTGCTTGACCCACTGGACAGTCGACAGACCCACGGGACAGTCGCTTGACCCACGGGACAGTCACTTGACCCAAGGGACAGTCGCTTGACCCACGGGACAGTCAACCGACCCAAGTGATAGTTGCTTGAACCACTGGACAGTCACTTGACCCACGGGACAGTCGACAGACCCACGGGACAGTCGCTTGACCCACGGGACAGTCGCTTGCCCCACGGGACAGTCGCTTTACCCACGGGACAATAGCTTGACCCAAGCTACAGACGCTTGACCCATGGGACAGTCGCTTGACCCAAGGGACAGTCGCTTGACCCACGGGACAGTTGATTGACCCATGGGACAGTCGCTTGACCCATGGGACATTAGCTTGACCCACGGGACAGTTGCTTGACCCACGGGACATTTGCTTGACCCACGGGACAGTCGCTTGACCCAAGGGACAGACGCTTGACCCAAGGGACAGTCGCTTGACCCACGGGACAGTTGCTTGACCCACGGGACAGTCGCTTGACACACGGGACAGTCGCTTGACCCACTGAATAGTCACCCGATGCAAGGGACAGTTTCTTGACCCATGGGACAGTCGCTTGACCCACTGAACAGTCACCCGACCCAAGGTACAGTTCCTTGACCCATGGGACAGTCGCTTGACCAACGGGACAGTCGCTAGACCCACTGGACTGTCGCCCGACCCACGGGACAGTCAACTGACCCATGGGAAAGTCACTTGACCCACGGGACAGTCGCTTGACCCACGGGACAGTCGCTCGCCCTCGAGACAGTCGCCCGTCCCATGGGACAGTCGCTTGACCCACGGGACAGTCACCCGACCCACCGGACAGTCGCTTGACCCTCGAGCCAATCGCCCGACCCACGGGACAGTCGCTTGACCCACAGGACAGTCGCCTGACCCACGGGACAGTCGCTTGACCCAACGGACAGTCGCCCGACCCACGGGACAGTCGCCTGACCCACGGGACAGTTGCTTGACCCACGGGACAGTCGCTTGACCCACGCGACAGTCACCCGACCCAAGTGACAGTTGCTTGACCCACTGGACAGTCGACAGACCCACGGGACAGTCGCTTGACCCACGGGACAGTCACTTGACCCAAGGGAAAGTCGCTTGACCCACGGGACAGTCACCCGACCCAAGTTACAGTTGCTTGACCCACTGGACAGTCACTTGACCCACGTGACCTCGACAGACCCACGGGACAGTCGTTTGACACACGGGACAGTCACTTGACCCAAGGGACAGTCGCTTGACCCACGGGACAGTCGCTTGATCCACGGGATAGTCGCTTGACCCACGGGACAGTCGCTTGACCCAAGGGACAGTTGCTTGACCTAAGGGACAGTCGCTTGACCCACGGGACAGTCGCTTGACCCACGGGACAGTCACCCGACCCAAGGGACAGTCGCTTGACCCACGGGACAGTCGCTTGACCCACGGGACATTTGCGTGACCCAAGGGACAGTCGCTTGACCCACGGGACAGTTGCTTGACCCACGGGACAGTCGCCCGACCCAAGGGACAGTCGCCCGACCCACAGGACAGTCGCTTGACACATGGGACAGTCGCTTGACCCACGGGACAGTTGCGTGACCCAAGGGACAGTCGCTTGACCCACGGGACAGTCGCTTGACCCACGGGACAGTCGTTTGACCCACTGAACAGTCACCCGACACAAGGGACAGTTTCTTGACCCACGGGACAGTTGCTTGACCCAAGGGACAGTCGCTTGACCCACGGGACAGTCGCTTGACCCAAGGGACAGTCGCTTGACCCACGGGACAGTCGCCCGACCCACGGAACAGTCACCCGTTCCACAGGGCAGTCGCTTGACCCACGGGACAGACGCTTCAGCCACGGGCC
Source organism: Pristiophorus japonicus (assembly GCF_044704955.1). Taxonomy (NCBI): domain Eukaryota; kingdom Metazoa; phylum Chordata; class Chondrichthyes; family Pristiophoridae; genus Pristiophorus; species Pristiophorus japonicus. The sequence goes on from NW_027253369.1 coordinate 253,350, forward strand.
TGTTGCTTGACCCACAGGGCAGTCGCCCGAACCACGTGACAGTCGCTTGACCCAAGGGACATTCGCTTGACCCACGGGACAGTCGCTTGACCCACGGGACAGTCGCTTGACCCATGGGACAGTCGCCCGACCTACGGGACAGTCGCTTGACCCACGGGACAGACTCCCGAACCATGGGACAGTCGCTTGACCCACTGGATGGTCACTTGACCCACGGGTTAGTCGCTTGACCCATGGGACAGACTCCCGACCCACGGGACAGTCGCTCGACCCACGGGACAGCCGCTCGACCCACGGGACAGTCGCTTGACCCAAGGGACAGTCGCCCAACACACGGGACAGACGCCCGACCCTAGGGACAGTCGCCCGACCCACGGAACAGTCGCTTGACCCATGGGACAGTTGCTTGACCCAAGGGTCAGTCGCTTGACCCAATGGACAGTCGCCCGACCCAAGGGACAGTCGCTTGACCCACGGGACAGTTGATTGACCCATGGGACAGTCGCTTGACCCATGGGACATTAGCTTGACCCACGGGACAGTTGCTTGACCCACGGGACATTTGCTTGACCCACGGGACAGTCGCTTGACCCAAGGGACAGACGCTTGACCCAAGGGACAGTCGCTTGACCCACGGGACAGTTGCTTGACCCACGGGACAGTCGCTTGACCCACGGGACAGTCGCTTGACCCACTGAATAGTCACCCGATGCAAGGGACAGTTTCTTGACCCATGGGACAGTCGCTTGACCCACTGAACAGTCACCCGACCCAAGGTACAGTTCCTTGACCCATGGGACAGTCGCTTGACCAACGGGACAGTCGCTAGACCCACTGGACTGTCGCCCGACCCACGGGACAGTCAACTGACCCATGGGAAAGTCACTTGACCCACGGGACAGTCGCTTGACCCACGGGACAGTCGCTCGACCCTCGAGACAGTCGCCCGTCCCATGGGACAGTCGCTTGACCCACGGGACAGTCACCCGACCCACCGGACAGTCGCTTGACCCTCGAGCCAATCGCCCGACCCACGGGACAGTCGCTTGACCCACAGGACAGTCGCCTGACCCACGGGACAGTCGCTTGACCCAACGGACAGTCGCCCGACCCACGGGACAGTCGCCTGACCCACGGGACAGTCACCCGTTCCACAGGGCAGTCGCTTGACCCACGGGACAGACGCTTCAGCCACGGGCCTGTTGCTTGACCCACAGGGCAGTCGCCCGAACCACGTGACAGTCGCTTGACCCAAGGGACATTCGCTTGACCCACGGGACAGTCGCTTGACCCACGGGACAGTCGCCCGACCTACGGGACAGTCGCTTGACCTACGGGACAGTCGCTTGACCCACGGGACAGACTCCCGAACCATGGGACAGTCGCTTGACCCACTGGATGGTCACTTGACCCACGGCATAGTCGCTTGACCCACGGGACAGACTCCCGACCCACGGGACAGTCGCTCGACCCACGGGGCAGTCGCTCGACCCACGGGACAGTCGCTTGACCCAAGGGACAGTCGCCCGACCCACGGGACAAACGCCCGACCCAAGGGACAGTCGCCCGAACCACGGAACAGTTGCTTGGCCCACGGGACAGTTGCTTGACCCAAGGGACAGTCGCTTGACCCAAGGGACAGTCGGCCGACCCACAGGGCAGTCGCTTGACCCACGGGACAGTCGCTTGACCCACGGTACAGTCGCTTGACCCAAAGGATAGTCGCTTGACCCACGGGATAGTCGCTTGACCCAAGGGACAGTCGCTTGACTCACGGGACAGTCGCTTGACCCACGGGACAATCACCCGACCCACGGGACAGTCGCTTGACCCAAGGGACAGTCGCTTGACCTAAGGGACAGTCGCTTGACCCACGGTATAGTCGCTTGACCCACGGGACAGTCGCCCGACCCACGGGACAGTCGCCCGACCCAACGACAGTCGCACGACCCACGGGACAGTCGCTTGACCCACGGGACAGTCGCTTGACCCACGGGACAGTTGCGTGACCCAAGGGACAGTCGCTTGACCCACGGGACAGTTGCTTGACCCACGGGACAGTCGCCCGACCCAAGGGAGAGTCGCCCGACCCATGGGACAGTAGCCCGACCCACATGACAGTCGCTTGAACCACGGCACAGTTGCTTTAACCACGGGACAGTCGCCCGACCCACAGGACAGTCGCCCGACCCACGGGACAGTTGCATGAACCCATGGGAGAGTCGCCCGACACACGGGACAGTCACCCGACCCACGGCACAGTCGCTTGACCCACGGGACAGTCGCTTGACCCACGGGACAGTCGCTTGACCCACGGGACAGTCGCTTGACCCAAGGGACAGTCGCTTGACCTAAGGGACAGTCGCTTGACGCACAGGACAGTCGCTTGACCCACGGGACAGTCGCTTGACCCACGGGACAGTCACCCGACCCACGGGACAGTCGCTTGACCCACGGGAAATTCGCTTGACCCACTGGACTGTCGCCCGATCCACGGGACAGTCAGCTGACCCACGGGACAGTCGCTTGACCCACGGGACAGTCGCTTGCCCCACGGGACAGTCGCTTGACCCACGGGACAGTAGCTTGACCCAAGGGACAGTCGCTTGACCCACGGGACAGTTGATTGACCCACGGGACAGTTGCTTGACCAATGGGACATTAGCTTGACCCACAGGACAGTTGCTTGACCCACGGGACATTTGCTTGACCCACGGGACAGTCGCTTGACCCAAGGGACAGATGCTTGACCCAAGGGACAGTCGCTTGACCCACGGGACAGTTGCTTGACCCACGGGACAGTCGCTTGACCCACGGGACAGTCGCTTGACCCACTGAACAGTCACCCGACCCAAGGGACAGTTTCTTGACCCATGGGACAGTCGCTTGACCCACTGAACAGTCACCTGACCCAAGGTACAGTTCCTTGACCCATGGGACAGTCGCTTGACCCACGGGACAGTCGCTTGACCCACGGGACAGTCGCTTGACCCACTGGACTGTCGCCCGACCCACGGGACATTCAGTTGACCCACGGGACAGTCGCTTGACCCACGGGACAGTCGCTTCCCCCACGGGACAGTCGCTTGACCCACGGGACAGTCGCTTGACCCTCGAGACAGTCGCCCGACCCACAGGATAGTCGCTTGACCCATGGGACAGTCACCCGACCCACCGGACAGTCGCTTGACCCTCGAGACAGTCGCCCGACCCACGGGACAGTCGCTTGACCCACGGGACAGTCACCCGACCCACGGGACAGTCGCTTGACCCAATGGACAGTCGCCCGATCCAAGGGACAGTCACTTGACCCACGGGACAGTCGCTTGACCCACGGGACAGTCGCCCGACCCACGGGACAGTCGCTTGACCCAAGGGACAGTTGCTTGACCCACGGGACAGCCGCTTGACCCACGGGACATTTGCGTGACCCAAGGGACAGTCGCTTGACCCACGGGACAGTTGCTTGACCCACGGGACAGTCGCCCGACCCAAGGGACAGTCGCCCGACCCACAGGACAGTCGCTTGACACATGGGACAGTCGCTTGACCCACGGGACAGTTGCGTGACCCAAGGGACAGTCGCTTGACCCACAGGACAGTCGCTTGACCCACGGGACAGTCGTTTGACCCACTGAACAGTCACCCGACCCAAGGGACAGTTTCTTGACCCACGGGACAGTTGCTTGACCCAAGGGACAGTCGCTTGACCCACGGGACAGTCGCTTGACCCACGGGACAGTCGCTTGACCCAAGGGACAGTCGCTTGACCCACGGGAGAGTCACCCGACCCACGGAACAGTCACCCGACCCACAGGGCAGTCGCTTCACCCACGGGACAGACGCTTGAGCCACGGGTCAGTTGCTTGACCCACGGGGCAGTCGCCCGAACCACGGGACAGTCGCTTGACCCAAGGGACAGTCGCTTGACCCACGGGACAGTCACTTGACCCAAGGGACAGTCACTTAACCCAAGTGACAGTTGCTTGACCCACGGGACAGTCGCCCGACCCACGGGACAGTCGCCCGACCCACGTGACAGTAGCTTGACCCATGGGACAGTCGCCCGACCTACGGGACAGTCGCTTGACCCACGGGACAGACTCCCAAACCATGGGACAGTCGCTTGACCCACTGGATGGTCACTTGACGCACGGGATAGTCGCTTGACCCACGGGACAGACTCCCGACCCACGGGACAGTCGCTCGACCGACGGGACAGTCGCTCGACCCACGGGACAGTCGCTTGACCCAAGGGACAGTCGCCCGACCCACGGGACAAACGCCCGACCCAAGGGACAGTCGCCCGAACCAGGGAACAGTCGCTTGACCCACGGGACAGTTGCTTGACCCAAGGGACAGTCGGCCAACCCACAGGGCAGTCGCTTGACCCACGGGACAGTCGCTTGACCCACGGTACAGTCGCTTGACCCACGGGACAGTCGCTTGACCCACGGGACAGTCGCTTGACCCACGGGACAGTCGCTTGACCCATGGGACAGTTGCTTGACCCAAGGGACAGTCGCTTGACCTAAGGGACAGTCGCTTGACCCACGGTATAGTCGCTTGACCCACGGGACAGTCGCCCGACCCACGGGACAGTCGCCCGCCCCACGGGACAGTCGCCCGACGCACGGGACAGTCGCTTGACCCACGGGACAGTCGCTTGACCCACGGGACAGGTGCGTGACCCAAGGGACAGTCGCCTGACCCACGGTACAGTTGCTTGACCCACGGGACAGTCGCCCGACCCAAGGGACAGTCGCCCGACCCATGGGACAGTAGCCCGACCCACGGGACAGTCGCTTGAACCACGGCACAGTCGCTTGAACCACGGGACAGTCGCCCGACCCACAGGACTGTCGCCCGACCCACGGGACAGTCGCTTGACCCAAGGGACAGTCGCTTGACCCACAGGACAGTCGCTTGACGCACGGGACAGTCACCCGACCCACGGGACAGTCGCTTGCCCAAGGGACAGTCGCTTGACCTAAGGGACAGTCGCTTGACCCACGGTATAGTCGCTTAACCCACGGGACAGTCGCCCGACCCACGGGACAGTCGCCCGACCCAAGGGACAGTCGCCCGACCCACGGGACAGTCGCTTGACCCACGGGACAGTCGCTTGACCCACGGGACAGTTGCGTGACCCAAGGGACAGTCGCTTGACCCACGGGACAGTTGCTTGACCCACGGGACAGTCGCCCGACCCAAGGGACAGTCGCCCGACCCATGGGACAGTAGCCCGACCCACGGGACAGTCGCTTGAACCACGGCACAGTCGCTTGAACCACGGGACAGTCGCCCGACCCACAGGACAGTCGCCCGACCCACGGGACAGTTGCATGAACCCATGGGAGAGTCGCCCGACCCACGGGACAGTCACCCGACCCACGGCACAGTCGCTTGACCCACGGGACAGTCGCTTGACCCACGGGACAGTCACCCGACCCACGGGACAGTCGCTTGACCCACGGGAAATTCGCTTGACCCACTGGACTGTCGCCCGATCCACGGGACAGTCGCTTGACCCACGGGACAGTAGCTTGACCCACGGGACAGTCGCTTGACCCAAGGGACAGTCGCTTGACTCACGGGACAGTTGATTGACCCACAGGACAGTTGCTTGACCCACGGGACATTTGCTTGACCCACGGGACAGTCGCTTGACCCAAGGGACAGATGCTTGACCCAAGGGACAGTCGCTTGACCCACGGGACAGTTGCTTGACCCACGGGACAGTCGCTTGACCCACGGGACAGTCGCTTGACCCACTGAACAGTCACCCGACCCAAGGGACAGTTTCTTGACGCATGGGACAGTCGCTTGACCCACTGAACAGTCACCTGACCCAAGGTACAGTTCCTTGACCCATGGGACAGTCGCTTGACCCACGGGACAGTCGCTTGACCCACGGGACAGTTGCTTGACCCACTGGACTGTCGCCCGACCCACGGGACAGTCAGCTGACCCACGGGACAGTCGCTTGACCCACGGGACAGTCGCTTGACCCTCGAGACAGTCGCCCGACCCACGGGATAGTCGCTTGACCCATGGGACAGTCACCCGACCCACCGGACAGTCGCTTGACCCTCGAGACAGTCGCCGGACCCACGGGACAGTCGCTTGACCCACGGGACAGTCGCCCGACCCACGGGACAGTCGCTTGACCCAACGGACAGTCGCCCGACCCAAGGGACAGTCGCTTGACCCACGGGACAGTCGCTTGACCCACGGGACAGTCGCCCGACCTACGGGACAGTCGCTTGACCCAAGGGACAGTTGCTTGACCCACGGGACACTCGCTTGACCCACGGGACATTTGCGTGACCCAAGGGACAGTCGCTTGACCCACAGGACAGTTGCTTGACCCACGGGACAGTCGCCCGACCCAAGGGACAGTCGCCCGACCCACAGGACAGTCGCTTGACACATGGGACAGTCGCTTGACCCACGGGACAGTTGCGTGACCCAAGTGACAGTCGCTTGACCCACGGGACAGTCGCTTGACCCACGGGACAGTCGTTTGACCCACTGAACAGTCACCCGACCCAAGGGACAGTTTCTTGACCCACGGGACAGTTGCTTGACCCAAGGGACAGTCGCTTGACCCACGGGACAGTCGCTTGACCCACGGGACAGTCGCTTGACCCAAGGGACAGTCGCTTGACCCACTGGATGGTCATTTGACCCACGGGATAGTCGCTTGACCCACGGGACAGACTCCCGACCCACGGGACAGTCGCTCGACCGACGGGACAGTCGCTCGACCCACGGGACAGTCGCTTGACCCAAGGGACAGTCGCCCGACCCACGGGACAAACGCAAGACCCAAGGGACAGTCGGCCGAACAACGGAACAGTCGCTTGACCCACGGGACAGTTGCTTGACCCAAGGGACAGTCGCTTGACCCAAGGGACAGTCGGCCGACCCACAGGGCAGTCGCTTGACCCACGGGACAGTCGCTTGACCCACGGTACAGTCGCTTGACCCAAGGGACAGTCACTTGACCCACGGGACAGTCGCTTGACCCAAGGGACAGTCGCTTGACCCACGGGACAGTCGCTTGACCCACGGGACAGTCACCCGACCCACGGGACAGTCGCTTGACCCAAGGGACAGTCGCTTGACCTAAGGGACAGTCGCTTGACCCACGGTATAGTCGCTTGACCCACGGGACAGTCGCCCGACCCACGGGACAGTCGCCCGACCCAAGGGACAGTCGCCCGACCCACGGGACAGTCGCTTGACCCACGGGACAGTCGCTTGACCCACGGGACAGTTGCGTGACCAAAGGGACAGTCGCTTGACCCACGGGACAGTTGCTTGACCCACGGGACAGTCGCCCGACCCAAGGGACAGTCGCCCGACCCATGGGACAGTAGCCCGACCCACGGGACAGTCGCTTGAACCACGGCACAGTCGCTTGAACCTTGGGACAGTCGCCCGACCCACAGGACAGTCGCCCGACCCACGGGACAGTTGCATGAACCCATGGGAGAGTCGCCCGACCCACGGGACAGTCACCCGACCCACGGCACAGTCGCTTGACCCACGGGACAGTCGCTTGACCCACGGGACAGTCGCTTGACCCACGGGACAGTCGCTTGACCCAAGGGACAGTCGCTTGACCTAAGGGACAGTCGCCCGACCCACGGGACAGTCGCTTGACCCAACGGACAGTCGCCCGACCCAAGGGACAGTCGCTTGACCCACGGGACAGTCGCTTGACCCACGGGACAGTCGCCCGACCTACGGGACAGTCGCTTGACCCAAGGGACAGTTGCTTGACCCACGGGACACTCGCTTGACCCACGGGACATTTGCGTGACCCAAGGGACAGTCGCTTGACCCACAGGACAGTTGCTTGACCCACGGGACAGTCGCCCGACCCAAGGGACAGTCGCCCGACCCACAGGACAGTCGCTTGACACATGGGACAGTCGCTTGACCCACGGGACAGTTGCGTGACCCAAGTGACAGTCGCTTGACCCACGGGACAGTCGCTTGACCCACGGGACAGTCGTTTGACCCACTGAACAGTCACCCGACCCAAGGGACAGTTTCTTGACCCACGGGACAGTTGCTTGACCCAAGGGACAGTCGCTTGACCCACGGGACAGTCGCTTGACCCACGGGACAGTCGCTTGACCTAAGGGACAGTCGCTTGACCCACGGGACAGTCGCCCGACCCACGGAACAGTCACCCGACCCACAGGGCAGTCGCTTGACCCACGGGACAGACGCTTGAGCCACAGAACAGTTGCTTGACCCACGGGGCAGTCGCCCGAACCACGGGACAGTCGCTTGACCCAAGGGACAGTCGCTTGACCCACGGGACAGTCGCTTGACCCAAGGGAAAGTCGCATGACCCACGGGACAGTCGCTTGACCCACGGGACAGTCGCTTGACCCAAGGGACAGTCACTTAACCCAAGTGACAGTTGCTTGACCCACGGGACAGTCGCCCGACCCACGGGACAGTCGCCCGACCCACGTGACAATAGCTTGACCCATGGGACAGTCGCCCGACCTACGGGACAGTCGCTTGACCCACGGGACAGACTCCCGAACCATGGGACAGTCGCTTGACCCACTGGATGGTCATTTGACCCACGGGATAGTCGCTTGACCCACGGGACAGACTCCCGACCCACGGGACAGTCGCTCGACCGACGGGACAGTCGCTCGACCCACGGGACAGTCGCTTGACCCAAGGGACAGTCGCCCTACCCACGGGACAAACGCAAGACCCAAGGGACAGTCGGCCGAACAACGGAACAGTCGCTTGACCCACGGGACAGTTGCTTGACCCAAGGGACAGTCGCTTGACCCAAGGGACAGTCGGCCAACCCACAGGGCAGTCGCTTGACCCACGGGACAGTCGCCCGACCCAAGGGACAGTCGCTTGACCCACGGGACAGTTGATTGACCCATGGGACAGTCGCTTGACCCATGGGACATTAGCTTGACCCACGGGACAGTTGCTTGACCCACGGGACATTTGCTTGACCCACGGGACAGTCGCTTGACCCAAGGGACAGACGCTTGACCCAAGGGACAGTCGCTTGACCCACGGGACAGTTGCTTGACCCACGGGACAGTCGCTTGACCCACGGGACAGTCGCTTGACCCACTGAATAGTCACCCGATGCAAGGGACAGTTTCTTGACCCATGGGACAGTCGCTTGACCCACTGAACAGTCACCCGACCCAAGGTACAGTTCCTTGACCCATGGGACAGTCGCTTGACCAACGGGACAGTCGCTAGACCCACTGGACTGTCGCCCGACCCACGGGACAGTCAACTGACCCATGGGAAAGTCACTTGACCCACGGGACAGTCGCTTGACCCACGGGACAGTCGCTCGACCCTCGAGACAGTCGCCCGTCCCATGGGACAGTCGCTTGACCCACGGGACAGTCACCCGACCCACCGGACAGTCGCTTGACCCTCGAGCCAATCGCCCGACCCACGGGACAGTCGCTTGACCCACAGGACAGTCGCCTGACCCACGGGACAGTCGCTTGACCCAACGGACAGTCGCCCGACCCACGGGACAGTCGCCTGACCCACGGGACAGTCACCCGTTCCACAGGGCAGTCGCTTGACCCACGGGACAGACGCTTCAGCCACGGGCCTGTTGCTTGACCCACAGGGCAGTCGCCCGAACCACGTGACAGTCGCTTGACCCAAGGGACATTCGCTTGACCCACGGGACAGTCGCTTGACCCACGGGACAGTCGCCCGACCTACGGGACAGTCGCTTGACCTACGGGACAGTCGCTTGACCCACGGGACAGACTCCCGAACCATGGGACAGTCGCTTGACCCACTGGATGGTCACTTGACCCACGGCATAGTCGCTTGACCCACGGGACAGACTCCCGACCCACGGGACAGTCGCTCGACCCACGGGGCAGTCGCTCGACCCACGGGACAGTCGCTTGACCCAAGGGACAGTCGCCCGACCCACGGGACAAACGCCCGACCCAAGGGACAGTCGCCCGAACCACGGAACAGTTGCTTGGCCCACGGGACAGTTGCTTGACCCAAGGGACAGTCGCTTGACCCAAGGGACAGTCGGCCGACCCACAGGGCAGTCGCTTGACCCACGGGACAGTCGCTTGACCCACGGTACAGTCGCTTGACCCAAAGGATAGTCGCTTGACCCACGGGATAGTCGCTTGACCCAAGGGACAGTCGCTTGACTCACGGGACAGTCGCTTGACCCACGGGACAATCACCCGACCCACGGGACAGTCGCTTGACCCAAGGGACAGTCGCTTGACCTAAGGGACAGTCGCTTGACCCACGGTATAGTCGCTTGACCCACGGGACAGTCGCCCGACCCACGGGACAGTCGCCCGACCCAACGACAGTCGCACGACCCACGGGACAGTCGCTTGACCCACGGGACAGTCGCTTGACCCACGGGACAGTTGCGTGACCCAAGGGACAGTCGCTTGACCCACGGGACAGTTGCTTGACCCACGGGACAGTCGCCCGACCCAAGGGAGAGTCGCCCGACCCATGGGACAGTAGCCCGACCCACATGACAGTCGCTTGAACCACGGCACAGTTGCTTTAACCACGGGACAGTCGCCCGACCCACAGGACAGTCGCCCGACCCACGGGACAGTTGCATGAACCCATGGGAGAGTCGCCCGACACACGGGACAGTCACCCGACCCACGGCACAGTCGCTTGACCCACGGGACAGTCGCTTGACCCACGGGACAGTCGCTTGACCCACGGGACAGTCGCTTGACCCAAGGGACAGTCGCTTGACCTAAGGGACAGTCGCTTGACGCACAGGACAGTCGCTTGACCCACGGGACAGTCGCTTGACCCACGGGACAGTCACCCGACCCACGGGACAGTCGCTTGACCCACGGGAAATTCGCTTGACCCACTGGACTGTCGCCCGATCCACGGGACAGTCAGCTGACCCACGGGACAGTCGCTTGACCCACGGGACAGTCGCTTGCCCCACGGGACAGTCGCTTGACCCACGGGACAGTAGCTTGACCCAAGGGACAGTCGCTTGACCCACGGGACAGTTGATTGACCCACGGGACAGTTGCTTGACCAATGGGACATTAGCTTGACCCACAGGACAGTTGCTTGACCCACGGGACATTTGCTTGACCCACGGGACAGTCGCTTGACCCAAGGGACAGATGCTTGACCCAAGGGACAGTCGCTTGACCCACGGGACAGTTGCTTGACCCACGGGACAGTCGCTTGACCCACGGGACAGTCGCTTGACCCACTGAACAGTCACCCGACCCAAGGGACAGTTTCTTGACCCATGGGACAGTCGCTTGACCCACTGAACAGTCACCTGACCCAAGGTACAGTTCCTTGACCCATGGGACAGTCGCTTGACCCACGGGACAGTCGCTTGACCCACGGGACAGTCGCTTGACCCACTGGACTGTCGCCCGACCCACGGGACATTCAGTTGACCCACGGGACAGTCGCTTGACCCACGGGACAGTCGCTTCCCCCACGGGACAGTCGCTTGACCCACGGGACAGTCGCTTGACCCTCGAGACAGTCGCCCGACCCACAGGATAGTCGCTTGACCCATGGGACAGTCACCCGACCCACCGGACAGTCGCTTGACCCTCGAGACAGTCGCCCGACCCACGGGACAGTCGCTTGACCCACGGGACAGTCACCCGACCCACGGGACAGTCGCTTGACCCAATGGACAGTCGCCCGATCCAAGGGACAGTCACTTGACCCACGGGACAGTCGCTTGACCCACGGGACAGTCGCCCGACCCACGGGACAGTCGCTTGACCCAAGGGACAGTTGCTTGACCCACGGGACAGCCGCTTGACCCACGGGACATTTGCGTGACCCAAGGGACAGTCGCTTGACCCACGGGACAGTTGCTTGACCCACGGGACAGTCGCCCGACCCAAGGGACAGTCGCCCGACCCACAGGACAGTCGCTTGACACATGGGACAGTCGCTTGACCCACGGGACAGTTGCGTGACCCAAGGGACAGTCGCTTGACCCACAGGACAGTCGCTTGACCCACGGGACAGTCGTTTGACCCACTGAACAGTCACCCGACCCAAGGGACAGTTTCTTGACCCACGGGACAGTTGCTTGACCCAAGGGACAGTCGCTTGACCCACGGGACAGTCGCTTGACCCACGGGACAGTCGCTTGACCCAAGGGACAGTCGCTTGACCCACGGGAGAGTCACCCGACCCACGGAACAGTCACCCGACCCACAGGGCAGTCGCTTCACCCACGGGACAGACGCTTGAGCCACGGGTCAGTTGCTTGACCCACGGGGCAGTCGCCCGAACCACGGGACAGTCGCTTGACCCAAGGGACAGTCGCTTGACCCACGGGACAGTCACTTGACCCAAGGGACAGTCACTTAACCCAAGTGACAGTTGCTTGACCCACGGGACAGTCGCCCGACCCACGGGACAGTCGCCCGACCCACGTGACAGTAGCTTGACCCATGGGACAGTCGCCCGACCTACGGGACAGTCGCTTGACCCACGGGACAGACTCCCAAACCATGGGACAGTCGCTTGACCCACTGGATGGTCACTTGACGCACGGGATAGTCGCTTGACCCACGGGACAGACTCCCGACCCACGGGACAGTCGCTCGACCGACGGGACAGTCGCTCGACCCACGGGACAGTCGCTTGACCCAAGGGACAGTCGCCCGACCCACGGGACAAACGCCCGACCCAAGGGACAGTCGCCCGAACCAGGGAACAGTCGCTTGACCCACGGGACAGTTGCTTGACCCAAGGGACAGTCGGCCAACCCACAGGGCAGTCGCTTGACCCACGGGACAGTCGCTTGACCCACGGTACAGTCGCTTGACCCACGGGACAGTCGCTTGACCCACGGGACAGTCGCTTGACCCACGGGACAGTCGCTTGACCCATGGGACAGTTGCTTGACCCAAGGGACAGTCGCTTGACCTAAGGGACAGTCGCTTGACCCACGGTATAGTCGCTTGACCCACGGGACAGTCGCCCGACCCACGGGACAGTCGCCCGCCCCACGGGACAGTCGCCCGACGCACGGGACAGTCGCTTGACCCACGGGACAGTCGCTTGACCCACGGGACAGGTGCGTGACCCAAGGGACAGTCGCCTGACCCACGGTACAGTTGCTTGACCCACGGGACAGTCGCCCGACCCAAGGGACAGTCGCCCGACCCATGGGACAGTAGCCCGACCCACGGGACAGTCGCTTGAACCACGGCACAGTCGCTTGAACCACGGGACAGTCGCCCGACCCACAGGACTGTCGCCCGACCCACGGGACAGTCGCTTGACCCAAGGGACAGTCGCTTGACCCACAGGACAGTCGCTTGACGCACGGGACAGTCACCCGACCCACGGGACAGTCGCTTGCCCAAGGGACAGTCGCTTGACCTAAGGGACAGTCGCTTGACCCACGGTATAGTCGCTTAACCCACGGGACAGTCGCCCGACCCACGGGACAGTCGCCCGACCCAAGGGACAGTCGCCCGACCCACGGGACAGTCGCTTGACCCACGGGACAGTCGCTTGACCCACGGGACAGTTGCGTGACCCAAGGGACAGTCGCTTGACCCACGGGACAGTTGCTTGACCCACGGGACAGTCGCCCGACCCAAGGGACAGTCGCCCGACCCATGGGACAGTAGCCCGACCCACGGGACAGTCGCTTGAACCACGGCACAGTCGCTTGAACCACGGGACAGTCGCCCGACCCACAGGACAGTCGCCCGACCCACGGGACAGTTGCATGAACCCATGGGAGAGTCGCCCGACCCACGGGACAGTCACCCGACCCACGGCACAGTCGCTTGACCCACGGGACAGTCGCTTGACCCACGGGACAGTCACCCGACCCACGGGACAGTCGCTTGACCCACGGGAAATTCGCTTGACCCACTGGACTGTCGCCCGATCCACGGGACAGTCGCTTGACCCACGGGACAGTAGCTTGACCCACGGGACAGTCGCTTGACCCAAGGGACAGTCGCTTGACTCACGGGACAGTTGATTGACCCACAGGACAGTTGCTTGACCCACGGGACATTTGCTTGACCCACGGGACAGTCGCTTGACCCAAGGGACAGATGCTTGACCCAAGGGACAGTCGCTTGACCCACGGGACAGTTGCTTGACCCACGGGACAGTCGCTTGACCCACGGGACAGTCGCTTGACCCACTGAACAGTCACCCGACCCAAGGGACAGTTTCTTGACGCATGGGACAGTCGCTTGACCCACTGAACAGTCACCTGACCCAAGGTACAGTTCCTTGACCCATGGGACAGTCGCTTGACCCACGGGACAGTCGCTTGACCCACGGGACAGTTGCTTGACCCACTGGACTGTCGCCCGACCCACGGGACAGTCAGCTGACCCACGGGACAGTCGCTTGACCCACGGGACAGTCGCTTCCTCCACGGGACAGTCGCTTGACCCACGGGACAGTCGCTTGACCCTCGAGACAGTCGCCCGACCCACGGGATAGTCGCTTGACCCATGGGACAGTCACCCGACCCACCGGACAGTCGCTTGACCCTCGAGACAGTCGCCGGACCCACGGGACAGTCGCTTGACCCACGGGACAGTCGCCCGACCCACGGGACAGTCGCTTGACCCAACGGACAGTCGCCCGACCCAAGGGACAGTCGCTTGACCCACGGGACAGTCGCTTGACCCACGGGACAGTCGCCCGACCTACGGGACAGTCGCTTGACCCAAGGGACAGTTGCTTGACCCACGGGACACTCGCTTGACCCACGGGACATTTGCGTGACCCAAGGGACAGTCGCTTGACCCACAGGACAGTTGCTTGACCCACGGGACAGTCGCCCGACCCAAGGGACAGTCGCCCGACCCACAGGACAGTCGCTTGACACATGGGACAGTCGCTTGACCCACGGGACAGTTGCGTGACCCAAGTGACAGTCGCTTGACCCACGGGACAGTCGCTTGACCCACGGGACAGTCGTTTGACCCACTGAACAGTCACCCGACCCAAGGGACAGTTTCTTGACCCACGGGACAGTTGCTTGACCCAAGGGACAGTCGCTTGACCCACGGGACAGTCGCTTGACCCACGGGACAGTCGCTTGACCCAAGGGACAGTCGCTTGACCCACTGGATGGTCATTTGACCCACGGGATAGTCGCTTGACCCACGGGACAGACTCCCGACCCACGGGACAGTCGCTCGACCGACGGGACAGTCGCTCGACCCACGGGACAGTCGCTTGACCCAAGGGACAGTCGCCCGACCCACGGGACAAACGCAAGACCCAAGGGACAGTCGGCCGAACAACGGAACAGTCGCTTGACCCACGGGACAGTTGCTTGACCCAAGGGACAGTCGCTTGACCCAAGGGACAGTCGGCCGACCCACAGGGCAGTCGCTTGACCCACGGGACAGTCGCTTGACCCACGGTACAGTCGCTTGACCCAAGGGACAGTCACTTGACCCACGGGACAGTCGCTTGACCCAAGGGACAGTCGCTTGACCCACGGGACAGTCGCTTGACCCACGGGACAGTCACCCGACCCACGGGACAGTCGCTTGACCCAAGGGACAGTCGCTTGACCTAAGGGACAGTCGCTTGACCCACGGTATAGTCGCTTGACCCACGGGACAGTCGCCCGACCCACGGGACAGTCGCCCGACCCAAGGGACAGTCGCCCGACCCACGGGACAGTCGCTTGACCCACGGGACAGTCGCTTGACCCACGGGACAGTTGCGTGACCAAAGGGACAGTCGCTTGACCCACGGGACAGTTGCTTGACCCACGGGACAGTCGCCCGACCCAAGGGACAGTCGCCCGACCCATGGGACAGTAGCCCGACCCACGGGACAGTCGCTTGAACCACGGCACAGTCGCTTGAACCTTGGGACAGTCGCCCGACCCACAGGACAGTCGCCCGACCCACGGGACAGTTGCATGAACCCATGGGAGAGTCGCCCGACCCACGGGACAGTCACCCGACCCACGGCACAGTCGCTTGACCCACGGGACAGTCGCTTGACCCACGGGACAGTCGCTTGACCCACGGGACAGTCGCTTGACCCAAGGGACAGTCGCTTGACCTAAGGGACAGTCGCCCGACCCACGGGACAGTCGCTTGACCCAACGGACAGTCGCCCGACCCAAGGGACAGTCGCTTGACCCACGGGACAGTCGCTTGACCCACGGGACAGTCGCCCGACCTACGGGACAGTCGCTTGACCCAAGGGACAGTTGCTTGACCCACGGGACACTCGCTTGACCCACGGGACATTTGCGTGACCCAAGGGACAGTCGCTTGACCCACAGGACAGTTGCTTGACCCACGGGACAGTCGCCCGACCCAAGGGACAGTCGCCCGACCCACAGGACAGTCGCTTGACACATGGGACAGTCGCTTGACCCACGGGACAGTTGCGTGACCCAAGTGACAGTCGCTTGACCCACGGGACAGTCGCTTGACCCACGGGACAGTCGTTTGACCCACTGAACAGTCACCCGACCCAAGGGACAGTTTCTTGACCCACGGGACAGTTGCTTGACCCAAGGGACAGTCGCTTGACCCACGGGACAGTCGCTTGACCCACGGGACAGTCGCTTGACCTAAGGGACAGTCGCTTGACCCACGGGACAGTCGCCCGACCCACGGAACAGTCACCCGACCCACAGGGCAGTCGCTTGACCCACGGGACAGACGCTTGAGCCACAGAACAGTTGCTTGACCCACGGGGCAGTTGCCCGAACCACGGGACAGTCGCTTGACCCAAGGGACAGTCGCTTGACCCACGGGACAGTCGCTTGACCCAAGGGAAAGTCGCATGACCCACGGGACAGTCGCTTGACCCACGGGACAGTCGCTTGACCCAAGGGACAGTCACTTAACCCAAGTGACAGTTGCTTGACCCACGGGACAGTCGCCCGACCCACGGGACAGTCGCCCGACCCACGTGACAATAGCTTGACCCATGGGACAGTCGCCCGACCTACGGGACAGTCGCTTGACCCACGGGACAGACTCCCGAACCATGGGACAGTCGCTTGACCCACTGGATGGTCATTTGACCCACGGGATAGTCGCTTGACCCACGGGACAGACTCCCGACCCACGGGACAGTCGCTCGACCGACGGGACAGTCGCTCGACCCACGGGACAGTCGCTTGACCCAAGGGACAGTCGCCCTACCCACGGGACAAACGCAAGACCCAAGGGACAGTCGGCCGAACAACGGAACAGTCGCTTGACCCACGGGACAGTTGCTTGACCCAAGGGACAGTCGCTTGACCCAAGGGACAGTCGGCCAACCCACAGGGCAGTCGCTTGACCCACGGGACAGTCGCTTGACCCACGGTACAGTCGCTTGACCCAAGGGACAGTCACTTGACCCACGGGACAGTCGCTTGACCCAACGGACAGTCGCTTGACCCACGGGACAGTCGCTTGACCCACGGGACAGTCACCCGACCCACGGGACAGTCGCTTGACCCAAGGGACAGTCGCTTGACCTAAGGGACAGTCGCTTGACCCACGGTATAGTCGCTTGACCCACGGGACAGTCGCCCGACCCACGGGACAGTCGCCCGACCCAAGGGACAGTCGCCCGACCCACGGGACAGTCGCTTGACCCACGGGACAGTCGCTTGACCCACGGGACAGTTGCGTGACCAAAGGGACAGTCGCTTGACCCACGGGACAGTTGCTTGACCCACGGGACAGTCGCCCGACCCAAGGGACAGTCGCCCGACCCATGGGACAGTAGCCCGACCCACGGGACAGTCGCTTGAACCACGGCACAGTCGCTTGAACCTTGGGACAGTCGCCCGACCCACAGGACAGTCGCCCGACCCACGGGACAGTTGCATGAACCCATGGGAGAGTCGCCCGACCCATGGGACAGTCACCCGACCCACGGCACAGTCGCTTGACCCACGGGACAGTCGCTTGACCCACGGGACAGTCGCTTGACCCGCGGGACAGTCGCTTGACCCAAGGGACAGTCGCTTGACCTAAGGGACAGTCGCTTGACCCACAGGACCGTCGCTTGACCCACGGGACAGTCGCTTGACCCACGGCACAGTCACCCGACCCACGGGACAGTCGCTTGACCCACGGGAAATTCGCTTGACCCACTGGACTGTCGCCCGATCCAAGGGACAGTCAGCTGACCCACAGGACAGTCGCTTGACCCACGGGACAGTCGCCCGACCTACGGGACAGTCGCTTGACCCACGGGACAGACTCCCGACCCACGGGATAGTCGCTTGACCCACGGGACAGACTCCCGACCCACGGGACAGTCGCTCGACCCACGGGACAGCCGCTTGACCCACGGGACAGTCGCTTGACCCAAGGGACAGTCGCCCGACACACGGGACAGTCGCCCGACCCAAGGGACAGTCGCTTGACACATGGGACAGTCGCTTGACCCACGGGACAGTTGCGTGACCCAAGTGACAGTCGCTTGACCCACGGGACAGTCGCTTGACCCACGGGACAGTCGTTTGACCCACTGAACAGTCACCCGACCCAAGGGACAGTTTCTTGACCCACGGGACAGTTGCTTGACCCAAGGGACAGTCGCTTGACCCACGGGACAGTCGCTTGACCCACGGGACAGTCGCTTGACCCAAGGGACAGTCGCTTGACCCACGGGACAGTCGCCCGACCCACGGAACAGTCACCCGACCCACAGGGCAGTCGCTTGACCCACGGGACAGACGCTTGAGCCACAGAACAGTTGCTTGACCCACGGGGCAGTCGCCCGAACCACGGGACAGTCGCTTGACCCAAGGGACAGTCGCTTGACCCACGGGACAGTCGCTTGACCCAAGGGAAAGTCGCATGACCCACGGGACAGTCGCTTGACCCACGGGACAGTCGCTTGACCCAAGGGACAGTCACTTAACCCAAGTGACAGTTGCTTGACCCACGGGACAGTCGCCCGACCCACGGGACAGTCGCCCGACCCACGTGACAATAGCTTGACCCATGGGACAGTCGCCCGACCTACGGGACAGTCGCTTGACCCACGGGACAGACTCCCGAACCATGGGACAGTCGCTTGACCCACTGGATGGTCATTTGACCCACGGGATAGTCGCTTGACCCACGGGACAGACTCCCGACCCACGGGACAGTCGCTCGACCGACGGGACAGTCGCTCGACCCACGGGACAGTCGCTTGACCCAAGGGACAGTCGCCCGACCCACGGGACAAACGCAAGACCCAAGGGACAGTCGGCCGAACAACGGAACAGTCGCTTGACCCACGGGACAGTTGCTTGACCCAAGGGACAGTCGCTTGACCCAAGGGACAGTCGGCCGACCCACAGGGCAGTCGCTTGACCCACAGGACAGTCGCTTGACCCACGGTACAGTCGCTTGACCCAAGGGACAGTCACTTGACCCACGGGACAGTCGCTTGACCCAACGGACAGTCGCTTGACCCACGGGACAGTCGCTTGACCCACGGGACAGTCACCCGACCCACGGGACAGTCGCTTGACCCAAGGGACAGTCGCTTGACCTAAGGGACAGTCGCTTGACCCACGGTATAGTCGCTTGACCCACGGGACAGTCGCCCGACCCACGGGACAGTCGCCCGACCCAAGGGACAGTCGCCCGACCCACGGGACAGTCGCTTGACCCACGGGACAGTCGCTTGACCCACGGGACAGTTGCGTGACCAAAGGGACAGTCGCTTGACCCACGGGACAGTTGCTTGACCCACGGGACAGTCGCCCGACCCAAGGGACAGTCGCCCGACCCATGGGACAGTAGCCCGACCCACGGGACAGTCGCTTGAACCACTGCACAGTCGCTTGAACCTTGGGACAGTCGCCCGACCCACAGGACAGTCGCCCGACCCACGGGACAGTTGCATGAACCCATGGGAGAGTCGCCCGACCCATGGGACAGTCACCCGACCCACGGCACAGTCGCTTGACCCACGGGACAGTCGCTTGACCCACGGGACAGTCGCTTGACCCGCGGGACAGTCGCTTGACCCAAGGGACAGTCGCTTGACCTAAGGGACAGTCGCTTGACCCACAGGACAGTCGCTTGACCCACGGGACAGTCGCTTGACCCACGGCACAGTCACCCGACCCACGGGACAGTCGCTTGACCCACGGGAAATTCGCTTGACCCACTGGACTGTCGCCCGATCCAAGGGACAGTCAGCTGACCCACGGGACAGTCGCTTGACCCACGGGACAGTCGCCCGACCTACGGGACAGTCGCTTGACCCACGGGACAGACTCCCGACCCACGGGATAGTCGCTTGACCCACGGGACAGACTCCCGACCCACGGGACAGTCGCTCGACCCACGGGACAGCCGCTTGACCCACGGGACAGTCGCTTGACCCAAGGGACAGTCGCCCGACACACGGGACAGTCGCCCGACCCAAGGGACAGTCCCCCGACCCACGGAACAGTCGCTTGACCCACGGTACAGTCGCTTGACCCAAGGGACAGTCGCTTGACCCACGGGACAGTCGTTTGCCCCACGGGACAGTCACCTGACCCACGGGACAGTCGCTTGACCCAAGGGACAGTCGCTTGACCCAAGGGACAGATGCTTGACCCAAGGGACAGTCGCTTGACCCACGGGACAGTTGCTTGACCCACGGGACAGTCGCTTGACCCACGGGACAGTCGCTTGACCCACTGAACAGTCACCCGACCCAAGGGACAGTTTCTTGACGCATGGGACAGTCGCTTGACCCACTGAACAGTCACCTGACCCAAGGTACAGTTCCTTGACCCATGGGACAGTCGCTTGACCCACGGGACAGTCGCTTGACCCACGGGACAGTTGCTTGACCCACTGGACTGTCGCCCGACCCACGGGACAGTCAGCTGACCCACGGGACAGTCGCTTGACCCACGGGACAGTCGCTTCCTCCACGGGACAGTCGCTTGACCCACGGGACAGTCGCTTGACCCTCGAGACAGTCGCCCGACCCACGGGATAGTCGCTTGACCCATGGGACAGTCACCCGACCCACCGGACAGTCGCTTGACCCTCGAGACAGTCGCCGGACCCACGGGACAGTCGCTTGACCCACGGGACAGTCGCCCGACCCACGGGACAGTCGCTTGACCCAACGGACAGTCGCCCGACCCAAGGGACAGTCGCTTGACCCACGGGACAGTCGCTTGACCCACGGGACAGTCGCCCGACCTACGGGACAGTCGCTTGACCCAAGGGACAGTTGCTTGACCCACGGGACAGTCGCTTGACCCACGGGACAGTCGTTTGACCCACTGAACAGTCACCCGACCCAAGGGACAGTTTCTTGACCCACGGGACAGTTGCTTGACCCAAGGGACAGTCGCTTGACCCACGGGACAGTCGCTTGACCCACGGGACAGTCGCTTGACCCAAGGGACAGTCGCTTGACCCACGGGACAGTCGCCCGACCCACGGAACAGTCACCCGACCCACAGGGCAGTCGCTTGACCCACGGGACAGACGCTTGAGCCACAGAACAGTTGCTTGACCCACGGGGCAGTCGCCCGAACCACGGGACAGTCGCTTGACCCAAGGGACAGTCGCTTGACCCACGGGACAGTCGCTTGACCCAAGGGAAAGTCGCATGACCCACGGGACAGTCGCTTGACCCACGGGACAGTCGCTTGACCCAAGGGACAGTCACTTAACCCAAGTGACAGTTGCTTGACCCACGGGACAGTCGCCCGACCCACGGGACAGTCGCCCGACCCACGTGACAATAGCTTGACCCATGGGACAGTCGCCCGACCTACGGGACAGTCGCTTGACCCACGGGACAGACTCCCGAACCATGGGACAGTCGCTTGACCCACTGGATGGTCATTTGACCCACGGGATAGTCGCTTGACCCACGGGACAGACTCCCGACCCACGGGACAGTCGCTCGACCGACGGGACAGTCGCTCGACCCACGGGACAGTCGCTTGACCCAAGGGACAGTCGCCCGACCCACGGGACAAACGCAAGACCCAAGGGACAGTCGGCCGAACAACGGAACAGTCGCTTGACCCACGGGACAGTTGCTTGACCCAAGGGACAGTCGCTTGACCCAAGGGACAGTCGGCCGACCCACAGGGCAGTCGCTTGACCCACAGGACAGTCGCTTGACCCACGGTACAGTCGCTTGACCCAAGGGACAGTCACTTGACCCACGGGACAGTCGCTTGACCCAACGGACAGTCGCTTGACCCACGGGACAGTCGCTTGACCCACGGGACAGTCACCCGACCCACGGGACAGTCGCTTGACCCAAGGGACAGTCGCTTGACCTAAGGGACAGTCGCTTGACCCACGGTATAGTCGCTTGACCCACGGGACAGTCGCCCGACCCACGGGACAGTCGCCCGACCCAAGGGACAGTCGCCCGACCCACGGGACAGTCGCTTGACCCACGGGACAGTCGCTTGACCCACGGGACAGTTGCGTGACCAAAGGGACAGTCGCTTGACCCACGGGACAGTTGCTTGACCCACGGGACAGTCGCCCGACCCAAGGGACAGTCGCCCGACCCATGGGACAGTAGCCCGACCCACGGGACAGTCGCTTGAACCACTGCACAGTCGCTTGAACCTTGGGACAGTCGCCCGACCCACAGGACAGTCGCCCGACCCACGGGACAGTTGCATGAACCCATGGGAGAGTCGCCCGACCCATGGGACAGTCACCCGACCCACGGCACAGTCGCTTGACCCACGGGACAGTCGCTTGACCCACGGGACAGTCGCTTGACCCGCGGGACAGTCGCTTGACCCAAGGGACAGTCGCTTGACCTAAGGGACAGTCGCTTGACCCACAGGACAGTCGCTTGACCCACGGGACAGTCGCTTGACTCACGGCACAGTCACCCGACCCACGGGACAGTCGCTTGACCCACGGGAAATTCGCTTGACCCACTGGACTGTCGCCCGATCCAAGGGACAGTCAGCTGACCCACGGGACAGTCGCTTGACCCACGGGACAGTCGCCCGACCTACGGGACAGTCGCTTGACCCACGGGACAGACTCCCGACCCACGGGATAGTCGCTTGACCCACGGGACAGACTCCCGACCCACGGGACAGTCGCTCGACCCACGGGACAGCCGCTTGACCCACGGGACAGTCGCTTGACCCAAGGGACAGTCGCCCGACACACGGGACAGTCGCCCGACCCAAGGGACAGTCCCCCGACCCACGGAACAGTCGCTTGACCCACGGTACAGTCGCTTGACCCAAGGGACAGTCGCTTGACCCACGGGACAGTCGTTTGCCCCACGGGACAGTCACCTGACCCACGGGACAGTCGCTTGACCCAAGGGACAGTCGCTTGACCCAAGGGACAGATGCTTGACCCAAGGGACAGTCGCTTGACCCACGGGACAGTTGCTTGACCCACGGGACAGTCGCTTGACCCACGGGACAGTCGCTTGACCCACTGAACAGTCACCCGACCCAAGGGACAGTTTCTTGACGCATGGGACAGTCGCTTGACCCACTGAACAGTCACCTGACCCAAGGTACAGTTCCTTGACCCATGGGACAGTCGCTTGACCCACGGGACAGTCGCTTGACCCACGGGAAAGTTGCTTGACCCACTGGACTGTCGCCCGACCCACGGGACAGTCAGCTGACCCACGGGACAGTCGCTTGACCCACGGGACAGTCGCTTCCTCCACGGGACAGTCGCTTGACCCACGGGACAGTCGCTTGACCCTCGAGACAGTCGCCCGACCCACGGGATAGTCGCTTGACCCATGGGACAGTCACCCGACCCACCGGACAGTCGCTTGACCCTCGAGACAGTCGCCGGACCCACGGGACAGTCGCTTGACCCACGGGACAGTCGCCCGACCCACGGGACAGTCGCTTGACCCAACGGACAGTCGCCCGACCCAAGGGACAGTCGCTTGACCCACGGGACAGTCGCTTGACCCACGGGACAGTCGCCCGACCTACGGGACAGTCGCTTGACCCAAGGGACAGTTGCTTGAC
The DNA here is from genome assembly GCF_044704955.1 of Pristiophorus japonicus. Taxonomy (NCBI): domain Eukaryota; kingdom Metazoa; phylum Chordata; class Chondrichthyes; family Pristiophoridae; genus Pristiophorus; species Pristiophorus japonicus. The sequence continues at coordinate 277,366 of NW_027253369.1, forward strand.
CCACGGGACACTCGCTTGACCCACGGGACATTTGCGTGACCCAAGGGACAGTCGCTTGACCCACAGGACAGTTGCTTGACCCACGGGACAGTCGCCCGACCCAAGGGACAGTCGCCCGACCCACAGGACAGTCGCTTGACACATGGGACAGTCGCTTGACCCACGGGACAGTTGCGTGACCCAAGTGACAGTCGCTTGACCCACGGGACAGTCGCTTGACCCACGGGACAGTCGTTTGACCCACTGAACAGTCACCCGACCCAAGGGACAGTTTCTTGACCCACGGGACAGTTGCTTGACCCAAGGGACAGTCGCTTGACCCACGGGACAGTCGCTTGACCCACGGGACAGTCGCTTGACCCAAGGGACAGTCGCTTGACCCACTGGATGGTCATTTGACCCACGGGATAGTCGCTTGACCCACGGGACAGACTCCCGACCCACGGGACAGTCGCTCGACCGACGGGACAGTCGCTCGACCCACGGGACAGTCGCTTGACCCAAGGGACAGTCGCCCGACCCACGGGACAAACGCAAGACCCAAGGGACAGTCGGCCGAACAACGGAACAGTCGCTTGACCCACGGGACAGTTGCTTGACCCAAGGGACAGTCGCTTGACCCAAGGGACAGTCGGCCGACCCACAGGGCAGTCGCTTGACCCACGGGACAGTCGCTTGACCCACGGTACAGTCGCTTGACCCAAGGGACAGTCACTTGACCCACGGGACAGTCGCTTGACCCAAGGGACAGTCGCTTGACCCACGGGACAGTCGCTTGACCCACGGGACAGTCACCCGACCCACGGGACAGTCGCTTGACCCAAGGGACAGTCGCTTGACCTAAGGGACAGTCGCTTGACCCACGGTATAGTCGCTTGACCCACGGGACAGTCGCCCGACCCACGGGACAGTCGCCCGACCCAAGGGACAGTCGCCCGACCCACGGGACAGTCGCTTGACCCACGGGACAGTCGCTTGACCCACGGGACAGTTGCGTGACCAAAGGGACAGTCGCTTGACCCACGGGACAGTTGCTTGACCCACGGGACAGTCGCCCGACCCAAGGGACAGTCGCCCGACCCATGGGACAGTAGCCCGACCCACGGGACAGTCGCTTGAACCACGGCACAGTCGCTTGAACCTTGGGACAGTCGCCCGACCCACAGGACAGTCGCCCGACCCACGGGACAGTTGCATGAACCCATGGGAGAGTCGCCCGACCCACGGGACAGTCACCCGACCCACGGCACAGTCGCTTGACCCACGGGACAGTCGCTTGACCCACGGGACAGTCGCTTGACCCACGGGACAGTCGCTTGACCCAAGGGACAGTCGCTTGACCTAAGGGACAGTCGCCCGACCCACGGGACAGTCGCTTGACCCAACGGACAGTCGCCCGACCCAAGGGACAGTCGCTTGACCCACGGGACAGTCGCTTGACCCACGGGACAGTCGCCCGACCTACGGGACAGTCGCTTGACCCAAGGGACAGTTGCTTGACCCACGGGACACTCGCTTGACCCACGGGACATTTGCGTGACCCAAGGGACAGTCGCTTGACCCACAGGACAGTTGCTTGACCCACGGGACAGTCGCCCGACCCAAGGGACAGTCGCCCGACCCACAGGACAGTCGCTTGACACATGGGACAGTCGCTTGACCCACGGGACAGTTGCGTGACCCAAGTGACAGTCGCTTGACCCACGGGACAGTCGCTTGACCCACGGGACAGTCGTTTGACCCACTGAACAGTCACCCGACCCAAGGGACAGTTTCTTGACCCACGGGACAGTTGCTTGACCCAAGGGACAGTCGCTTGACCCACGGGACAGTCGCTTGACCCACGGGACAGTCGCTTGACCCAAGGGACAGTCGCTTGACCCACGGGACAGTCGCCCGACCCACGGAACAGTCACCCGACCCACAGGGCAGTCGCTTGACCCACGGGACAGACGCTTGAGCCACAGAACAGTTGCTTGACCCACGGGGCAGTCGCCCGAACCACGGGACAGTCGCTTGACCCAAGGGACAGTCGCTTGACCCACGGGACAGTCGCTTGACCCAAGGGAAAGTCGCATGACCCACGGGACAGTCGCTTGACCCACGGGACAGTCGCTTGACCCAAGGGACAGTCACTTAACCCAAGTGACAGTTGCTTGACCCACGGGACAGTCGCCCGACCCACGGGACAGTCGCCCGACCCACGTGACAATAGCTTGACCCATGGGACAGTCGCCCGACCTACGGGACAGTCGCTTGACCCACGGGACAGACTCCCGAACCATGGGACAGTCGCTTGACCCACTGGATGGTCATTTGACCCACGGGATAGTCGCTTGACCCACGGGACAGACTCCCGACCCACGGGACAGTCGCTCGACCGACGGGACAGTCGCTCGACCCACGGGACAGTCGCTTGACCCAAGGGACAGTCGCCCGACCCACGGGACAAACGCAAGACCCAAGGGACAGTCGGCCGAACAACGGAACAGTCGCTTGACCCACGGGACAGTTGCTTGACCCAAGGGACAGTCGCTTGACCCAAGGGACAGTCGGCCGACCCACAGGGCAGTCGCTTGACCCACGGGACAGTCGCTTGACCCACGGTACAGTCGCTTGACCCAAGGGACAGTCACTTGACCCACGGGACAGTCGCTTGACCCAACGGACAGTCGCTTGACCCACGGGACAGTCGCTTGACCCACGGGACAGTCACCCGACCCACGGGACAGTCGCTTGACCCAAGGGACAGTCGCTTGACCTAAGGGACAGTCGCTTGACCCACGGTATAGTCGCTTGACCCACGGGACAGTCGCCCGACCCACGGGACAGTCGCCCGACCCAAGGGACAGTCGCCCGACCCACGGGACAGTCGCTTGACCCACGGGACAGTCGCTTGACCCACGGGACAGTTGCGTGACCAAAGGGACAGTCGCTTGACCCACGGGACAGTTGCTTGACCCACGGGACAGTCGCCCGACCCAAGGGACAGTCGCCCGACCCATGGGACAGTAGCCCGACCCACGGGACAGTCGCTTGAACCACGGCACAGTCGCTTGAACCTTGGGACAGTCGCCCGACCCACAGGACAGTCGCCCGACCCACGGGACAGTTGCATGAACCCATGGGAGAGTCGCCCGACCCATGGGACAGTCACCCGACCCACGGCACAGTCGCTTGACCCACGGGACAGTCGCTTGACCCACGGGACAGTCGCTTGACCCGCGGGACAGTCGCTTGACCCAAGGGACAGTCGCTTGACCTAAGGGACAGTCGCTTGACCCACAGGACCGTCGCTTGACCCACGGGACAGTCGCTTGACCCACGGCACAGTCACCCGACCCACGGGACAGTCGCTTGACCCACGGGAAATTCGCTTGACCCACTGGACTGTCGCCCGATCCAAGGGACAGTCAGCTGACCCACGGGACAGTCGCTTGACCCACGGGACAGTCGCCCGACCTACGGGACAGTCGCTTGACCCACGGGACAGACTCCCGACCCACGGGATAGTCGCTTGACCCACGGGACAGACTCCCGACCCACGGGACAGTCGCTCGACCCACGGGACAGCCGCTTGACCCACGGGACAGTCGCTTGACCCAAGGGACAGTCGCCCGACACACGGGACAGTCGCCCGACCCAAGGGACAGTCGCTTGACACATGGGACAGTCGCTTGACCCACGGGACAGTTGCGTGACCCAAGTGACAGTCGCTTGACCCACGGGACAGTCGCTTGACCCACGGGACAGTCGTTTGACCCACTGAACAGTCACCCGACCCAAGGGACAGTTTCTTGACCCACGGGACAGTTGCTTGACCCAAGGGACAGTCGCTTGACCCACGGGACAGTCGCTTGACCCACGGGACAGTCGCTTGACCCAAGGGACAGTCGCTTGACCCACGGGACAGTCGCCCGACCCACGGAACAGTCACCCGACCCACAGGGCAGTCGCTTGACCCACGGGACAGACGCTTGAGCCACAGAACAGTTGCTTGACCCACGGGGCAGTCGCCCGAACCACGGGACAGTCGCTTGACCCAAGGGACAGTCGCTTGACCCACGGGACAGTCGCTTGACCCAAGGGAAAGTCGCATGACCCACGGGACAGTCGCTTGACCCACGGGACAGTCGCTTGACCCAAGGGACAGTCACTTAACCCAAGTGACAGTTGCTTGACCCACGGGACAGTCGCCAAACCCACGGGACAGTCGCCCGACCCACGTGACAATAGCTTGACCCATGGGACAGTCGCCCGACCTACGGGACAGTCGCTTGACCCACGGGACAGACTCCCGAACCATGGGACAGTCGCTTGACCCACTGGATGGTCATTTGACCCACGGGATAGTCGCTTGACCCACGGGACAGACTCCCGACCCACGGGACAGTCGCTCGACCGACGGGACAGTCGCTCGACCCACGGGACAGTCGCTTGACCCAAGGGACAGTCGCCCGACCCACGGGACAAACGCAAGACCCAAGGGACAGTCGGCCGAACAACGGAACAGTCGCTTGACCCACGGGACAGTTGCTTGACCCAAGGGACAGTCGCTTGACCCAAGGGACAGTCGGCCGACCCACAGGGCAGTCGCTTGACCCACGGGACAGTCGCTTGACCCACGGTACAGTCGCTTGACCCAAGGGACAGTCACTTGACCCACGGGACAGTCGCTTGACCCAACGGACAGTCGCTTGACCCACGGGACAGTCGCTTGACCCACGGGACAGTCACCCGACCCACGGGACAGTCGCTTGACCCAAGGGACAGTCGCTTGACCTAAGGGACAGTCGCTTGACCCACGGTATAGTCGCTTGACCCACGGGACAGTCGCCCGACCCACGGGACAGTCGCCCGACCCAAGGGACAGTCGCCCGACCCACGGGACAGTCGCTTGACCCACGGGACAGTCGCTTGACCCACGGGACAGTTGCGTGACCAAAGGGACAGTCGCTTGACCCACGGGACAGTTGCTTGACCCACGGGACAGTCGCCCGACCCAAGGGACAGTCGCCCGACCCATGGGACAGTAGCCCGACCCACGGGACAGTCGCTTGAACCACTGCACAGTCGCTTGAACCTTGGGACAGTCGCCCGACCCACAGGACAGTCGCCCGACCCACGGGACAGTTGCATGAACCCATGGGAGAGTCGCCCGACCCATGGGACAGTCACCCGACCCACGGCACAGTCGCTTGACCCACGGGACAGTCGCTTGACCCACGGGACAGTCGCTTGACCCGCGGGACAGTCGCTTGACCCAAGGGACAGTCGCTTGACCTAAGGGACAGTCGCTTGACCCACAGGACAGTCGCTTGACCCACGGGACAGTCGCTTGACCCACGGCACAGTCACCCGACCCACGGGACAGTCGCTTGACCCACGGGAAATTCGCTTGACCCACTGGACTGTCGCCCGATCCAAGGGACAGTCAGCTGACCCACGGGACAGTCGCTTGACCCACGGGACAGTCGCCCGACCTACGGGACAGTCGCTTGACCCACGGGACAGACTCCCGACCCACGGGATAGTCGCTTGACCCACGGGACAGACTCCCGACCCACGGGACAGTCGCTCGACCCACGGGACAGCCGCTTGACCCACGGGACAGTCGCTTGACCCAAGGGACAGTCGCCCGACACACGGGACAGTCGCCCGACCCAAGGGACAGTCCCCCGACCCACGGAACAGTCGCTTGACCCACGGTACAGTCGCTTGACCCAAGGGACAGTCGCTTGACCCACGGGACAGTCGTTTGCCCCACGGGACAGTCACCTGACCCACGGGACAGTCGCTTGACCCAAGGGACAGTCGCTACACCTAAGGGACAGTCGCTTGACCCACGGTACAGTCGCTTGACCCACGGGACAGTCGACCGACCCAAGGAACAGTCGCCCGACGCACGGGACAGTCGCCCGACCCAAGGGACAGTCGCCTGACCTACGGGACAGTGGCTTGACCCACGGGACAGTCGCTTGACCCACGGGACAGTTGCGTGACCCAAGGGACAGTCGCCCGACCCACGGGACAGTCGCATGAACCCATGGGAGAGTCGCCCGACCCACGGGACAGTCACCCGACCCACGGCACAGTCGCTTGACCCACGGGACAGTCGCTTGACCCACGGGACAGTCGCTTGACCCACGGGACATTCGCCAGACCCAAGGGACAGTCGCCCGACCCACAGGGCAGTCGCTTGACCCACGGGACAGACGCTTGAGCCACAGAACAGTTGCTTGACCCACGGGGCAGTCGCCCGAACCACGGGACAGTCGCTTGACCCAAGGGACAGTCGCTTGACCCACGGGACAGTCGCTTGACCCAAGGGACAGTCGCATGACCCACGGGACAGTCGCTTGACCCACGGGACAGTCACTTGACCCAAGGGACAGTCACTTAACCCAAGTGACAGTTGCTTGACCCACGGGACAGTCGCCCGACCCACGGGACAGTCGCCCGACCCACGTGACAATAGCTTGACCCATGGGACAGTCGCCCGACCTACGGGACAGTCGCTTGACCCACGGGACAGACTCCCGAACCATGGGACAGTCGCTTGACCCACTGGATGGTCATTTGACCCACGGGATAGTCGCTTGACCCACGGGACAGACTCCCGACCCACGGGACAGTCGCTCGACCGACGGGACAGTCGCTCGACCCACGGGACAGTCGCTTGACCCAAGGGACAGTCGCCCGACCCACGGGACAAACGCAAGACCCAAGGGACAGTCGGCCGAACAACGGAACAGTCGCTTGACCCACGGGACAGTTGCTTGACCCAAGGGACAGTCGCTTGACCCAAGGGACAGTCGGCCGACCCACAGGGCAGTCGCTTGACCCACGGGACAGTCGCTTGACCCACGGTACAGTCGCTTGACCCAAGGGACAGTCACTTGACCCACGGGACAGTCGCTTGACCCAAGGGACAGTCGCTTGACCCACGGGACAGTCGCTTGACCCACGGGACAGTCACCCGACCCACGGGACAGTCGCTTGACCCAAGGGACAGTCGCTTGACCTAAGGGACAGTCGCTTGACCCACGGTATAGTCGCTTGACCCACGGGACAGTCGCCCGACCCACGGGACAGTCGCCCGACCCAAGGGACAGTCGCACGACCCACGGGACAGTCGCTTGACCCACGGGACAGTCGCTTGACCCACGGGACAGTTGCGTGACCAAAGGGACAGTCGCTTGACCCACGGGACAGTTGCTTGACCCACGGGACAGTCGCCCGACCCAAGGGACAGTCGCCCGACCCATGGGACAGTAGCCCGACCCACGGGACAGTCGCTTGAACCACGGCACAGTCGCTTGAACCTTGGGACAGTCGCCCGACCCACAGGACAGTCGCCCGACCCACGGGACAGTTGCATGAACCCATGGGAGAGTCGCCCGACCCATGGGACAGTCACCCGACCCACGGCACAGTCGCTTGACCCACGGGACAGTCGCTTGACCCACGGGACAGTCGCTTGACCCGCGGGACAGTCGCTTGACCCAAGGGACAGTCGCTTGACCTAAGGGACAGTCGCTTGACCCACAGGACAGTCGCTTGACCCACGGGACAGTCGCTTGACCCACGGCACAGTCACCCGACCCACGGGACAGTCGCATGAACCCATGGGAGAGTCGCCCGACCCACGGGACAGTCACCCGACCCACGGCACAGTCGCTTGACCCACGGGACAGTCGCTTGACCCACGGGACAGTCGCTTGACCCACGGGACATTCGCCAGACCCAAGGGACAGTCGCCCGATCCACGGGACAGTCGCATGAACCTACGGGACAGTCGCCTGACCCAAGGGACAGTCGCCCGACCCACGGGACAGTGGCTTGACCCACGGGACAGTCGCCCGACCCAAGGGACAGTGGCCCGGCCCACGGGAGAGTAACTCGACCCACGTGACAGTCACTTGAACTACGGCACAGTCGCTTGAACCACGGGACAGTCGCCCGACCCACAGGACAGTCGCCCGACCCACGGGACAGTCGCATGAACCCATGGGAGCGTCGCCCGACCCACGGGACAGTCACGCGACCCACGGCACAGTCGATTGACCCACGGGACCGTCGCTTGACCCACGGGACAGTCGCCCGACCCAAGGGACAGTCGCCCGACCCATGGGACAGTAGCCCGACCCACGGGACAGTCGCTTGAACCACGGCACAGTCGCTTGAACCTTGGGACAGTCGCCCGACCCACAGGACAGTCGCCCGACCCACGGGACAGTTGCATGAACCCATGGGAGAGTCGCCCGACCCACGGGACAGTCACCCGACCCACGGCACAGTCGCTTGACCCACGGGACAGTCGCTTGACCCACGGGACAGTCGCTTGACCCACGGGACAGTCGCTTGACCCAAGGGACAGTCGCTTGACCTAAGGGACAGTCGCCCGACCCACGGGACAGTCGCTTGACCCAACGGACAGTCGCCCGACCCAAGGGACAGTCGCTTGACCCACGGGACAGTCGCTTGACCCACGGGACAGTCGCCCGACCTACGGGACAGTCGCTTGACCCAAGGGACAGTTGCTTGACCCACGGGACACTCGCTTAACCCACGGGACATTTGCGTGACCCAAGGGACAGTCGCTTGACCCACAGGACAGTTGCTTGACCCACGGGACAGTCGCCCGACCCAAGGGACAGTCGCCCGACCCACAGGACAGTCGCTTGACACATGGGACAGTCGCTTGACCCACGGGACAGTTGCGTGACCCAAGTGACAGTCGCTTGACCCACGGGACAGTCGCTTGACCCACGGGACAGTCGCTTGACCCACGGGACAGTCGCTTGACCCAAGGGACAGTCGCTTGACCTAAGGGACAGTCGCTTGACCCACAGGACAGTCGCTTGACCCACGGGACAGTCGCTTGACCCACGGCACAGTCACCCGACCCACGGGACAGTCGCTTGACCCACGGGAAATTCGCTTGACGCACTGGACTGTCGCCCGATCCAAGGGACAGTCAGCTGACCCACGGGACAGTCGCTTGACCCACGGGACAGTTGCCCGACCTACGGGACAGTCGCTTGACCCACGGGACAGACTCCCGACCCACGGGATAGTCGCTTGACCCACGGGACAGACTCCCGACCCACGGGACAGTCGCTCGACCCACGGGACAGCCGCTTGACCCACGGGACAGTCGCTTGACCCAAGGGACAGTCGCCCGACACACGGGACAGTCGCCCGACCCAAGGGACAGTCCCCCGACCCACGGAACAGTCGCTTGACCCACGGTACAGTCGCTTGACCCAAGGGACAGTCGCTTGACCCACGGGACAGTCGTTTGCCCCACGGGACAGTCACCTGACCCACGGGACAGTCGCTTGACCCAAGGGACAGTCGCTACACCTAAGGGACAGTCGCTTGACCCACGGTACAGTCGCTTGACCCACGGGACAGTCGCCCGACCCAAGGGACAGTCGCCTGACCTACGGGACAGTGGCTTGACCCACGGGACAGTCGCTTGACCCACGGGACAGTTGCGTGACCCAAGGGACAGTCGCCCGACCCACGGGACAGTCGCATGAACCCATGGGAGAGTCGCCCGACCCACGGGACAGTCACCCGACCCACGGCACAGTCGCTTGACCCACGGGACAGTCGCTTGACCCACGGGACAGTCGCTTGACCCACGGGACATTCGCCAGACCCAAGGGACAGTCACCCGATCCACGGGACAGTCGCATGAACCTACGGGACAGTCGCCTGACCCAAGGGACAGTCGCCCGACCCACGGGACAGTGGCTTGACCCACGGGTGAGTCGCCCGACCCAAGGGACAGTCGCCCGGCCCACGGGAGAGTAACCCGACCCACGTGACAGTCACTTGAACTACGGCACAGTCGCTTGAACCACGGGACAGTCGCCCGACCCACAGGACAGTCGCCCGACCCACGGGACAGTCGCATGAACCCATGGGAGCGTCGCCCGACCCACGGGACAGTCACGCGACCCACGGCACAGTCGATTGACCCACGGGACCGTCGCTTGACCCACGGGACAGTCGCTTGACCCACGGGACATTCGCCCGACCCAAGGGACAGTCGCCCGATCCACGGGACAGTCGCATGAACCTACGGGAGAGTCGCGCGACCCACGGGACAGTCATCCGACCCACGGCACAGTCGCTTGACCCCGAGACAGTCGCTTGACACACGGGACATTCTCCCGACCCAAGGGACAGTCGCCCGATCCACGGGACAGTCGCTTGCCCCACAGGACAGTCGCTTCACCCACGGGACAGTCGCCCGACCCACGGAACAGTCGCCCGACCCACGGCACAGTCGCTTGACCCCGAGACAGTCGCTTGACACACGGGACATTCTCCCGACCCAAGGGACAGTCGCCCGATCCACGGGACAGTCACTTGACCCACAGGACAGTTGCTTGACCCACTGGACTGTCGCCCAACCCACGGGACAGTCAGCTGACCCACGGGACAGTAGCTTGACCCACGGGACAGTCGCTTGCCCCACGGGACAGTCGCTTTACCCACGGGACAATAGCTTGACCCAAGGCACAGACGCTTGACCCACGGGACAGTCGCTTGACCCAAGGGACAGTCGCTTGACCCATGGGACAGTTGATTGACCCATGGGACAGTCGCTTGACCCATGGGACATTAGCTTGACCCACGGGACAGTTGCTTGACCCACGGGACATTTGCTTGACCCAAGGGACAGACGCTTGACCCAAGGGACAGTCGCTTGACCCACGGGACAGTTGCTTGACCCACGGGACAGTTGCTTGACCCACTGAATACTCACCCGACGCAAGGGACAGTTTCTTGACCCACGGGACAGTCGCATGAACCACGGCACAGTCGCTTGAACCACGGGACAGTCGCCCGACCCACAGGACAGTCGCCCGACCCACGGGACAGTTGCATGAACCCATGGGAGAGTCGCCCGACCCACGGGACAGTCACCCGACCCACGGCACAGTCGCTTGACCCACGGGACAGTCGCTTGACCCATGGGACAGTCGCTTGACCCACGGGACAGTCGCTTGACCCAAGGGACAGTCGCTTGACTTAAGGGACAGTCGCTTGACCCACAGGACAGTTGCTTGACACACGGGACAGTCGCTTGACCCACGGGATAGTCACCCGACCCACGGGACAGTCGCTTGACCCACGGGAAATTCGCTTGACCCACTGGACTGTCGCCCGATCCAAGGGACAGTCAGCTGACCCACGGGACAGTCGCTTGACCCACGGGACAGTCGCCCGACCTACGGGACAGTCGCTTGACCCACGGGACAGACTCCCGACACACGGGATAGTCGCTTGACCCACGGGACAGACTCCCGACCCACGGGACAGTCGCTCGACCCACGGGACAGTTGCTTGACCCACGGGACAGTCGCCCGACCCAAGGGACAGTCGCCCGACCCACGGGAGAGTAGCCCGACCCACGTGACAGTCGCTTGAACCACGGCACAGTCGCTTGAACCACGGGACAGTCGCCCGACCCACAGGACAGTCGCCCGACCCACGGGACAGTCGCATGAACCCATGGGAGAGTCGCCCGACCCACGGGACAGTCACCCGACCCACGGCACAGTCGCTTGACCCACGGGACAGTCGCTTGACCCACGGGACAGTCGCTTGACCCACGGGACATTCGCCCGACCCAAGGGACAGTCGCCCGATCCACGGGACAGTCGCATGAACCTACGGGAGAGTCGCCCGACCCACGGGACAGTCACCCGACCCACGGCACAGTCGCTTGACCCACGAGACAGTCGCTTGACACACGGGACATTCTTCCGACGCAAGGGACAGTCGCCCGATCCACGGGACAGTCGCTTGACCCACAGGACAGTCGCTTGACCCACGGGACAGTCGCCCGACCCACGGAACAGTCGCCCGACCCACGGCACAGTCGCTTGACCCACGAGACAGTCGCTTGACACACGGGACATTCTCCCGACCCAAGGGACAGTCGCCCGATCCACGGGACAGTCGCTTGACCCACAGGACAGTCGCTTGACCCACTGGACTGTCGCCCAACCCACGGGACAGTCAGCTGACCCACGGGACAGTAGCTTGACCCACGGGACAGTCGCTTGCCCCACGGGACAGTCGCTTTACCCACGGGACAATAGCTTGACCCAAGGTACAGACGCTTGACCCACGGGACAGTCGCTTGACCCAAGGGACAGTCGCTTGACCCACGGGACAGTTGATTGACCCATGGAATAGTCGCTTGACCCATGGGACATTAGCTTGACCCACGTGACAGTTGCTTGACCCACGGGACATTTGCTTGACCCACGGAACAGTCGCTTGACCCAAGGGACAGACGCTTGACCCAAGGGACAGTCGCTTGACCCACGGGACAGTCGCTTGACCCACGGGACAGTCGCTTGACCCACTGCATAGTCACCCGACGCAAGGGACAGTTTCTTTACCCATGGGACAGTCGCTTGACCCACTGAACAGTCACCCGACCCAAGGTACAGTTCCTTGACCAATGGGACAGTCGCTTGACCAACGGGACAGTCGCTAGACCCACTGGACTGTCGCCCGACCGACGGGACATGCAACTGACCCATGGGAAAGTCGCTTGACCCACGGGACAGTCGCTTGACCCACGGGACAGTCGCTCGACCCTCGAGACAGTCGCCCGTCCCACGGGACAGTCGCTTGACCCACGGGACAGTCACCCGACCCACCGGACAGTCGCTTGACCCTCGAGCCAATCGCCCGACCCACGGGACAGTCGCTTGACCCACAGGACAGTCGCCCGACCCACGGGACAGTCGCTTGACCCAACGGACAGTCGCCCGACCCACGGGACAGTCGCCTGAACCACGGGACAGTTGCTTGACCCACGGGACAGTCGCTTGACCCACGCGACAGTCACCCGACCCAAGTGACAGTTGCTTGACCCACTGGACAGTCGACAGACCCACGGGACAGTCGCTTGACCCAAGGGACAGTCGCTTGACTTAAGGGACAGTCGCTTGACCCACAGGACAGTTGCTTGACACACGGGACAGTCGCTTGACCCACGGGACAGTCACCCGACCCAAGTGACAGTTGCTTGACCCACTGGACAGTCACTTGACCCACGGGACAGTCGACAGACCCACGGGACAGTCGTTTGACCCACGGGACAGTCACTTGACCCAAGGGACAGTCGCTTGACCCACAGGACAGTCACCCGACCCAAGGGACAGTCGCTTGACCCACGGGACAGTCGCTTGACCCACGGGACATTTGCGTGACCCAATGGACAGTCGCTTGACCCACGGGACAGTTGCTTGACCCACGGGACAGTCGCCCGACCCAAGGGACAGTCGCCCGACCTACAGGACAGTCGCTTGACACATGGGACAGTCGCTTGACCCACGGGACAGTTGCGTGACCCAAGGGACAGTCGCTTGACCCACGGGACAGTCGCTTGACCCACGGGACAGTCGTTTGACCCACTGAACAGTCACCCGACACAGGGGACAGTTTCTTGACCCACGGGACAGTTGCTTGACCCAAGGGACAGTCGCTTGACACACGGGACAGTCGCTTGACCCACGGGACGGTCGCTTGACCCAAGGGACAGTCGCCCGACCCACGGGTCAGTCACCCGACCCACAGGACAGTCGCTTGACCCACGGGACAGACGCTTGAGCCACGGGACAGTTGCTTGACCCACGGGGCAGTCGCCCGAACCACAGGACAGTCGCTTGACCCACGGGACAGTCGCTTGACCCACGGGACAGTCGCTTGACCCAAGGGACAGTCACATGACCCACGGGACAGTCGCTTGACCCACAGGACAGTCGCTTGACCCAAGGGACAGTCACTTAACCCAAGTGACAGTTGCTTGACCCAAGGGACAGTCGCCCGACCCACGGGACAGTCGCCCGACCCACGGGACAGTAGCTTGACCCATGGGACAGTCGCCCGACCTACGGGACAGTCGCTTGACCCACGGGACAGTCGCTTGACCCACGGGACAGTCGCTTGACCCACGGGACATTTGCGTGACCCAATGGACAGTCGCTTGACCCACGGGACAGTTGCTTGAACCACGGGACAGTCGCCCGACCCAAGGGACAGTCGCCCGACCTACAGGACAGTCGCTTGACACATGGGACAGTCGCTTGACCCACGGGACAGTTGCGTGACCCAAGGGACAGTCGCTTTACCCACGGGACAGTCGCTTGACCCACGGGACAGTCGTTTGACCCACTGAACAGTCACCCGACACAGGGGACAGTTTCTTGACCCACGGGACAGTTGCTTGACCCAAGGGACAGTCGCTTGACCCACGGGACAGTCGCTTGACCCACGGGACAGTCGCTTGACCCAAGGGACAGTCGCCCGACCCACGGGTCAGTCACCCGACCCACAGGGCAGTCGCTTGACCCACGGGACAGACGCTTGAGCCACGGGACAGTTGCTTGACCCACGGGGCAGTCGCCCGAACCACGGGACAGTCGCTTGACCCACGGGACAGTCGCTTGACCCACGGGACAGTCGCTTGACCCAAGTGACAGTCACATGACCCACGGGACAGTCGCTTGACCCACAGGACAGTCGCCCGACCCACGGGTCAGTCACCCGACCCACAGGGCAGTCGCTTGACCCACGGGACAGACGCTTGAGCCACGGGACAGTTGCTTGACCCACGGGGCAGTCGCCCGAACCACGGGACAGTCGCTTGACCCACGGGACAGTCGCTTGACCCACGGGACAGTCGCTTGACCCAAGGGACAGTCACATGACCCACGGGACAGTCGCTTGACCCACAGGACAGTCGCTTGACCCAAGGGACAGTCACTTAACCCAAGTGACAGTTGCTTGACCCAAGGGACAGTCGCCCGACCCACGGGACAGTCGCCCGACCCACGGGACAGTAGCTTGACCCATGGGACAGTCGCCCGACCTACGGGACAGTCGCTTGACCCACGGGACAGTCGCTTGACCCACGGGACAGTCGCTTGACCCACGGGACATTTGCGTGACCCAATGGACAGTCGCTTGACCCACGGGACAGTTGCTTGACCCACGGGACAGTCGCCCGACCCAAGGGACAGTCGCCCGACCTACAGGACAGTCGCTTGACACATGGGACAGTCGCTTGACCCACGGGACAGTTGCGTGACCCAAGGGACAGTCGCTTTACCCACGGGACAGTCGCTTGACCCACGGGACAGTCGTTTGACCCACTGAACAGTCACCCGACACAGGGGACAGTTTCTTGACCCACGGGACAGTTGCTTGACCCAAGGGACAGTCGCTTGACCCACGGGACAGTCGCTTGACCCACGGGACAGTCGCTTGACCCAAGGGACAGTCGCCCGACCCACGGGTCAGTCACCCGACCCACAGGGCAGTCGCTTGACCCACGGGACAGACGCTTGAGCCACGGGACAGTTGCTTGACCCACGGGGCAGTCGCCCGAACCACGGGACAGTCGCTTGACCCACGGGACAGTCGCTTGACCCACGGGACAGTCGCTTGACCCAAGTGACAGTCACATGACCCACGGGACAGTCGCTTGACCCACAGGACAGTCGCTTGAGCCAAGGGACAGTCACTTAACCCAAGTGACAGTTGCTTGACCCACGGGACAGTCGCCCGACCCACGGGACAGTCGCCCGACCCACGGGACAGTAGCTTGACCCATGGGACAGTCGCCCGACCTACGGGACAGTCGCTTGACCCACGGGACAGACTCCCGAACCATGGGACAGTCGCTTGACCCACTGGATGGTCACTTGACCCACGGGATAGTCGCTTGACCCAAGGGACAGACGCCCGACCCACGGGAGAGTCGCTCGACCGACGGGACAGTCGCTCGACCCACGGGACAGTCGCTTGACCCAAGGGACAGTCGCCCGACCCACGGGACAAACGCCCGACCCAAGGGACAGTCGCCCGAACCACAGAACAGTCGCTTGACCCACGGGACAGTTGCTTGACCCAAGGGACAGTCGCTTGACCCAAGGGACAGTCGCCCGACCCACAGGGCAGTCGCTTGACCCACGGGACAGTCGCTTGACCCACGGTACAGTCGCTTGACCCAAGGGACAGTCGCTTGACCCACGGGACAGTCGCTTGTCCCAAGGGACAGTCGCTTGACCCACGGGACAGTCGCTTGACCCACGCGACAGTCACCTGACCCAAGTGACAGTTGCTTGACCCACTGGACAGTCGACAGACCCACAGGACAGTCGCTTGACCCACGGGACAGTCACTTGACCCAAGGGACAGTCGCTTGACCCACGGGACAGTCACCCGACCCACGGAACAGTCACCCGACCCACAGGGCAGTCGCTTGACCCACGGGACAGACGCTTGAGCCACGGGACAGTTGCTTGACCCACGGGGCAGTCGCCCGAACCACGTGACAGTCGCTTGACCCAAGGGACAGTCGCTTGACCCATGGGACAGTCGCTTGACCCAAGGGACAGTCGCATGACCCACGGGACAGTCGCTTGACCCACGGGACAGTCGCTTGACACAAGGGACAGTCACTTAACCCAAGTGACAGTTGCTTGACCCACGGGACAGTCGCCCGACCCACGGGACAGTCGCCCGACCCACGTGACAGTAGCTTGACCCATGGGACAGTCGCCCGACCTACGGGACAGTCGCTTGACCCACGGGACAGACTCCCGAACCATGGGACAGTTGCTTGACCCACTGGATGGTCACTTGACCCACGGGATAGTCGCTTGACCCACGGGACAGACACCCGACCCACGGGACAGTCGCTTGACACACGGGACAGTCGCTTGACCCACGGGACAGTCGCTTGACCCAAGGGACAGTCGCTTGACCTAAGGGACAGTCGCTTGACCCACAGGACAGTCGCTTGACCCACGGGACAGTCGCTTGACCCACGGGACAGTCACCCGACCCACGGGACAGTCGCTTGACCCACGGGAAATTCGCTTGACCCACTGGACTGTCGCCCGATCCACGGGACAGTCACCCGACCCACGGGACAGTCGCTTGACCCACGGGAAATTCGCTTGACCCACTGGACTGTCGCCCGATCCACGGGACAGTCAGCTGACCCACGGGACAGTCGCTTGACCCACGGGACAGTAGCTTGCCCCACGGGACAGTCGCTTGACCCACGGGACAGCAGCTTGACCCACGGGACAGTCGCTTGACCCACTGAATAGACACCCGACGCAAGGGACAGTTTCTTGACCCACGGGACAGTCGCATGAACCACGGCACAGTCGCTTGAACCACGGGACAGTCGCCCGACCCACAGGACAGTCGCCCGACCCACGGGACAGTTGCATGAACCCATGGGAGAGTCGCTTGACCCACGGGACAGTCGCTTGACCCAAGGGACAGTCGCTTGACTTAAGGGACAGTCGCTTGACCCACAGGACAGTCGCTTGACCCACGGGACAGTCGCTTGACCCACGGAACAGTCACCCGACCCACGGGACAGTCGCTTGACCCACGGGAAATTCGCTTGACCCACTGGACTGTCGCCCGATCCAAGGGACAGTCAGCTGACCCACGGGACAGTCGCTTGACCCACGGGACAGTCGCCCGACCTACGGGACAGTCGCTTGACCCACGGGACAGACTCCCGACCCACGGGATAGTCACTTGACCCACGGGACAGACTCTCGACCCACGGGACAGTCGCTCGACCCACGGGACAGTTGCTTGACCCACGGGACCGTCGCCCGACCCAAGGGACAGTCGCCCGACCCACGGGAGAGTAGCCCGACCCACGTGACAGTCGCTTGAACCACGGCACAGTCGCTTGAACCACGGGACAGTCGCCCGACCCACAGGACAGTCGCCCGACCCACGGGACAGTCGCATGAACCCATGGGAGAGTCGCCCGACCCACGGGACAGTCACCCGACCCACGGCACAGTCGCTTGACCCACGGGACAGTCGCTTGACCCACGGGACAGTCGCTTGACCCACGGGACATTCGCCCGACCCAAGGGACAGTCGCCCGATCCACGGGACAGTCGCATGAACCTACGGGAGAGTCGCCCGACCCACGGGACAGTCACCCGACCCACGGCACAGTCGCTTGACCCACGAGACAGTCGCTTGACACACGGGACATTCTTCCGACCCAAGGGACAGTCGCCCGATCCACGGGACAGTCGCTTGACCCACAGGACAGTCGCTTGACCCACGGGACAGTCGCCCGACCCACGGAACAGTCGCCCGACCCACGGCACAGTCGCTTGACCCACGAGACAGTCGCTTGACACACGGGACATTCTCCCTACCCAAGGGACAGTCGCTTGACCCACGGGACAGTAGCTTGACCCATGGGACAGTCGCCCGACCTACGGGACAGTCGCTTGACCCACGGGACAGACTCCCGAACCATGGGACAGTCGCTTGACCCACTGGATGGTCACTTGACCCACGGGATAGTCGCTTGACCCAAGGGACAGACGCCCGACCCACGGGAGAGTCGCTCGACCGACGGGACAGTCGCTCGACCCACGGGACAGTCGCTTGACCCAAGGGACAGTCGCCCGACCCACGGGACAAACGCCCGACCCAAGGGACAGTCGCCCGAACCACAGAACAGTCGCTTGACCCACGGGACAGTTGCTTGACACAAGGGACAGTCGCTTGACCCAAGGGACAGTCGCCCGACCCACAGGGCAGTCGCTTGACCCACGGGACAGTCGCTTGACCCACGGTACAGTTGCTTGACCCAAGGGACAGTCGCTTGACCCACGGGACAGTCGCTTGACCCAAGGGACAGTCGCTTGACCCACGCGACAGTCACCTGACCCAAGTGACAGTTGCTTGACCCACTGGACAGTCGACAGACCCACAGGACAGTCGCTTGACCCACGGGACAGTCACTTGACCCAAGGGACAGTCGCTTGACCCACGGGACAGTCACCCGACCCAAGTGACAGTTGCTTGACCCACTGGACAGTCGCCCGACCTACAGGACAGTCGCTTGACACATGGGACAGTCGCTTGACCCACGGGACAGTTGCGTGACCCAAGGGACAGTCGCTTGACCCACGGGACAGTCGCTTGACCCACGGGACAGTCGTTTGACCCACTGAACAGTCACCCGACACAGGGGACAGTTTCTTGACCCACGGGACAGTTGCTTGACCCAAGGGACAGTCGCTTGATCCACGGGACAGTCGCTTGACCCACGGGACAGTCGCTTGACCCAAGGGACAGTCGCCCGACCCACGGGTCAGTCACCCGACCCACAGGGCAGTCGCTTGACCCACGGGACAGACGCTTGAGCCACGGGACAGTTGCTTGACCCACGGGGCAGTCGCCCGAACCACGGGACAGTCGCTTGACCCACGGGACAGTCGCTTGACCCAAGGGACAGTCACATGACCCACGGGACAGTCGCTTGACCCACAGGACAGTCGCTTGACCCAAGGGACAGTCACTTAACCCAAGTGACAGTTGCTTGACCCACGGGACAGTCGCCCGACCCACGGGACAGTCGCCCGACCCACGGGACAGTAGCTTGACCCATGGGACAGTCGCCCGACCTACGGGACAGTCGCTTGACCCACGGGACAGACTCCCGAACCATGGGACAGTCGCTTGACCCACTGGATGGTCACTTGACCCACGGGATAGTCGCTTGACCCAAGGGACAGACGCCCGACCCACGGGAGAGTCGATCGACCGACGGGACAGTCGCTCGACCCACGGGACAGTCGCTTGACCCAAGGGACAGTCGCCCGACCCACGCGACAAACGCCCGACCCAAGGGACAGTCGCCCGAACCACAGAACAGTCGCTTGACCCACGGGACAGTTGCTTGACCCAAGGGACAGTCGCTTGACCCAAGGGACAGTCGCCCGACCCACAGGGCAGTCGCTTGACCCACGGGACAGTCGCTTGACCCACGGTACAGTCGCTTGACCCAAGGGACAGTCGCTTGACCCACGGGACAGTCGCTTGAACCAAGGGACAGTCGCTTGACCCACGGGACAGTCGCTTGACCCACGCGACAGTCACCTGACCCAAGTGACAGTTGCTTGACCCACTGGACAGTCGACAGACCCACAGGACAGTCGCTTGACCCACGGGACAGTCACTTGACCCAAGGGACAGTCGCTTGACCCACGGGACAGTCACCCGACCCACAGAACAGTCACCCGACCCACAGGGCAGTCGCTTGACCCACGGGACAGACGCTTGAGCCACGGGACAGTTGCTTGACCCACGGGGCAGTCGCCCGAACCACGTGACAGTCGCTTGACCCAAGGGACAGTCGCTTGACCCACGGGACAGTCGCTTGACCCAAGGGACAGTCGCATGACCCACGGGACAGTCGCTTGACCCACGGGACAGTCGCTTGACACAAGGGACAGTCACTTAACCCAAGTGACAGTTGCTTGACCCACGGGACAGTCGCCCTACCCACGGGACAGTCGCCCGACCCACGTGACAGTAGCTTGACCCATGGGACAGTCGCCCGACCTACGGGACAGTCGCTTGACCCACGGGACAGACTCCCGAACCATGGGACAGTTGCTTGACCCACTGGATGGTCACTTGACCCACGGGATAGTCGCTTGACCCACGGGACAGACACCCGAACCATGGGACAGTTGCTTGACCCACTGGATGGTCACTTGACCCAAGGGACAGTCGCTTGACCCACGGGACAGTCGCTTGACCCACGGGACAGTCACCCGACCCAAGGGACAGTCGCTTGACCCACGGGACAGTCGCTTGACCCACGGGACATTTGCGTGACCCAAGGGACAGTCGCTTGACCCACGGGACAGTTGCTTGACCCACGGGACAGTCGCCCGACCCAAGGGACAGTCGCCCGACCCACAGGACAGTCGCTTGACACATGGGACAGTCGCTTGACCCACAGGACAGTTGCGTGACCCAAGGGACAGTCGCTTGACCCACGGGACAGTCGCTTGACCCACGGGACAGTCGTTTGACCCACTGAACAGTCACCCGACCCAAGGGACAGTTTCTTGACCCACGGGACAGTTGCTTGACCCAAGGGACAGTCGCTTGACCCACGGGACAGTCGCTTGACCCACGGGACAGTCGCTTGACCCAAGGGACAGTCGCTTGACCCACGGGACAGTCGCCCGACCCACGGAACAGTCACCCGACCCACAGGGCAGTCGCTTGACCCACGGGACAGACGCTTGAGCCACGGGACAGTTGCTTGACCCACGGGGCAGTCGCCCGAACCACGTGACAGTCGCTTGACCCAAGGGACAGTCGCTTGACCCACGGGACAGTCGCTTGACCCAAGGGACAGTCGCCCGACCCACGGGACAGTCGCCCGACCCACGTGACAGTAGCTTGACCCATGGGACAGTCGCCCGACCTACGGGACAGTCGCTTGACCCACGGGACAGACTCCCGAACCATGGGACAGTTGCTTGACCCACTGGATGGTCACTTGACCCACGGGATAGTCGCTTGACCCACGGGACAGACACCCGACCCACGGGACAGTCGCTTGACACACGGGACAGTCGCTTGACCCACGGGACAGTCGCTTGACCCAAGGGACAGTCGCTTGACCTAAGGGACAGTCGCTTGACCCACAGGACAGTCGCTTGACCCACGGGACAGTCGCTTGACCCACGGGACAGTCACCCGACCCACGGGACAGTCGCTTGACCCACGGGAAATTCGCTTGACCCACTGGACTGTCGCCCGATCCACGGGACAGTCACCCGACCCACGGGACAGTCGCTTGACCCACGGGAAATTCGCTTGACCCACTGGACTGTCGCCCGATCCACGGGACAGTCAGCTGACCCACGGGACAGTCGCTTGACCCACGGGACAGTAGCTTGCCCCACGGGACAGTCGCTTGACCCACGGGACAGCAGCTTGACCCACGGGACAGTCGCTTGACCCACTGAATAGACACCCAACGCAAGGGACAGTTTCTTGACCCACGGGACAGTCGCATGAACCACGGCACAGTCGCTTGAACCACGGGACAGTCGCCCGACCCACAGGACAGTCGCCCGACCCACGGGACAGTTGCATGAACCCATGGGAGAGTCGCTTGACCCACGGGACAGTCGCTTGACCCAAGGGACAGTCGCTTGACTTAAGGGACAGTCGCTTGACCCACAGGACAGTCGCTTGACCCACGGGACAGTCGCTTGACCCACGGAACAGTCACCCGACCCACGGGACAGTCGCTTGACCCACGGGAAATTCGCTTGACCCACTGGACTGTCGCCCGATCCAAGGGACAGTCAGCTGACCCACGGGACAGTCGCTTGACCCACGGGACAGTCGCCCGACCTACGGGACAGTCGCTTGACCAACGGGACAGACTCCCGACCCACGGGATAGTCACTTGACCCACGGGACAGACTCTCGACCCACGGGACAGTCGCTCGACCCACGGGACAGTTGCTTGACCCACGGGACCGTCGCCCGACCCAAGGGACAGTCGCCCGACCCACGGGAGAGTAGCCCGACCCACGTGACAGTCGCTTGAACCACGGCACAGTCGCTTGAACCACGGGACAGTCGCCCGACCCACAGGACAGTCGCCCGACCCACGGGACAGTCGCATGAACCCATGGGAGAGTCGCCCGACCCACGGGACAGTCACCCGACCCACGGCACAGTCGCTTGACCCACGGGACAGTCGCTTGACCCACGGGACATTCGGCCGACCCAAGGGACAGTCGCCCGATCCACGGGACAGTCGCATGAACCTACGGGAGAGTCGCCCGACCGACGGGACAGTCACCCGACCCACGGCACAGTCGCTTGACCCACGAGACAGTCGCTTGACACACGGGACATTCTTCCGACCCAAGGGACAGTCGCCCGATCCACGGGACAGTCGCTTGACCCACAGGACAGTCGCTTGACCCACGGGACAGTCGCCCGACCCACGGAACAGTCGCCCGACCCACGGCACAGTCGCTTGACCCACGAGACAGTCGCTTGACACACGGGACATTCTCCCGACACAAGGGACAGTCGCTTGACCCACGGGACAGTAGCTTGACCCATGGGACAGTCGCCCGACCTACGGGACAGTCGCTTGACCCACGGGACAGACTCCCGAACCATGGGACAGTCGCTTGACCCACTGGATGGTCACTTGACCCACGGGATAGTCGCTTGACCCAAGGGACAGACGCCCGACCCACGGGAGAGTCGCTCGACCGACGGGACAGTCGCTCGACCCACGGGACAGTCGCTTGACCCAAGGGACAGTCGCCCGACCCACGGGACAAACGCCCGACCCAAGGGACAGTCGCCCGAACCACAGAACAGTCGCTTGACCCACGGGACAGTTGCTTGACACAAGGGACAGTCGCTTGACCCAAGGGACAGTCGCCCGACCCACAGGGCAGTCGCTTGACCCACGGGACAGTCGCTTGACCCACGGTACAGTCGCTTGACCCAAGGGACAGTCGCTTGACCCAAGGGACAGTCGCTTGACCCACGCGACAGTCACCTGACCCAAGTGACAGTTGCTTGACCCACTGGACAGTCGACAGACCCACAGGACAGTCGCTTGACCCACGGGACAGTCACTTGACCCAAGGGACAGTCGCTTGACCCACGGGACAGTCACCCGACCCAAGTGACAGTTGCTTGACCCACTGGACAGTCACTTGACCCACAGGACTGTCGACAGACCCACGGGACAGTCGCTTGACCCACGGGACAGTCACTTGACCCAAGGGACAGTCGCTTGACCCACGGGACAGTCGCTTGATCCACGGGATAGTCGCTTGACCCACGGGACAGTCGCTTGACCCAAGGGACAGTTGCTTGACCCAAGGGACAGTCGCTTGACCCACGGGACAGTCGCTTGACCCACGGGACAGTCACCCGACCCAAGGGACAGTCGCTTGACCCACGGGACAGTCGCTTGACCCACGGGACATTTGCGTGACCCAAGGGACAGTCGCTTGACCCACGGGACAGTTGCTTGACCCACGGGACAGTCGCCCGACCCAAGGGACAGTCGCCCGACCCACAGGACAGTCGCTTGACACATGGGACAGTCGCTTGACCCACAGGACAGTTGCGTGACCCAAGGGACAGTCGCTTGACCCACGGGACAGTCGCTTGACCCACGGGACAGTCGTTTGACCCACTGAACAGTCACCCGACCCAAGGGACAGTTTCTTGACCCACGGGACAGTTGCTTGACCCAAGGGACAGTCGCTTGACCCACGGGACAGTCGCTTGACCCACGGGACAGCCGCTTGACCCAAGGGACAGTCGCTTGACCCACGGGACAGTCGCCCGACCCACGGAACAGTCACCCGACCCACAGGGCAGTCGCTTGACCCACGGGACAGACGCTTGAGCCACGGGACAGTTGCTTGACCCACGGGGCAGTCGCCCGAACCACGTGACAGTCGCTTGACCCAAGGGACAGTCGCTTGACCCACGGGACAGTCGCTTGACCCAAGGGACAGTCGCCCGACCCACGGGACAGTCGCCCGACCCACGTGACAGTAGCTTGACCCATGGGACAGTCGCCCGACCTACGGGACAGTCGCTTGACCCACGGGACAGACTCCCGAACCATGGGACAGTTGCTTGACCCACTGGATGGTCACTTGACCCACGGGATAGTCGCTTGACCCACGGGACAGACACCCGACCCACGGGACAGTCGCTTGACACACGGGACAGTCGCTTGACCCACGGGACAGTCGCTTGACCCAAGGGACAGTCGCTTGACCTAAGGGACAGTCGCTTGACCCACAGGACAGTCGCTTGACCCACGGGACAGTCGCTTGACCCACGGGACAGTCACCCGACCCACGGGACAGTCGCTTGACCCACGGGAAATTCGCTTGACCCACTGGACTGTCGCCCGATCCACGGGACAGTCACCCGACCCACGGGACAGTCGCTTGACCCACGGGAAATTCGCTTGACCCACTGGACTGTCGCCCGATCCACGGGACAGTCAGCTGACCCACGGGACAGTCGCTTGACCCACGGGACAGTAGCTTGCCCCACGGGACAGTCGCTTGACCAACGGGACAGTAGCTTGACCCACGGGACAGTCGCTTGACCCACTGAATAGACACCCGACGCAAGGGACAGTTTCTTGACCCACGGGACAGTCGCATGAACCACGGCACAGTCGCTTGAACCACGGGACAGTCGCCCGACCCACAGGGCAGTTGCTTGACCCACGGGGCAGTCGCCCGAACCACGTGACAGTCGCTTGACCCAAGGGACAGTCGCTTGACCCACGGGACAGTCGCTTGACCCAAGGGACAGTCGCCCGACCCATGGGACAGTCGCCCGACCCACGTGACAGTAGCTTGACCCATGGGACAGTCGCCCGACCTACGGGACAGTCGCTTGACCCACGGGACAGACTCCCGAACCATGGGACAGTTGCTTGACCCACTGGATGGTCACTTGACCCACGGGATAGTCGCTTGACCCACGGGACAGACACCCGACCCACGGGACAGTCGCTTGACACACGGGACAGTCGCTTGACCCACGGGACAGTCGCTTGACCCAAGGGACAGTCGCTTGACCTAAGGGACAGTCGCTTGACCCACAGGACAGTCGCTTGACCCACGGGACAGTCGCTTGACCCACGGGACAGTCACCCGACCCACGGGACAGTCGCTTGACCCACGGGAAATTCGCTTGACCCACTGGACTGTCGCCCGATCCACGGGACAGTCACCCGACCCACGGGACAGTCGCTTGACCCACGGGAAATTCGCTTGACCCACTGGACTGTCGCCCGATCCACGGGACAGTCAGCTGACCCACGGGACAGTCGCTTGACCCACGGGACAGTAGCTTGCCCCACGGGACAGTCGCTTGACCCACGGGACAGTAGCTTGACCCACGGGACAGTCGCTTGACCCACTGAATAGACACCCGACGCAAGGGACAGTTTCTTGACCCACGGGACAGTCGCATGAACCACGGCACAGTCGCTTGAACCACGGGACAGTCGCCCGACCCACAGGACAGTCGCCCGACCCACGGGACAGTTGCATGAACCCATGGGAGAGTCGCTTGACCCACGGGACAGTCGCTTGACCCAAGGGACAGTCGCTTGACTTAAGGGACAGTCGCTTGACCCACAGGACAGTCGCTTGACCCACGGGACAGTCGCTTGACCCACGGAACAGTCACCCGACCCACGGGACAGTCGCTTGACCCACGGGAAATTCGCTTGACCCACTGGACTGTCGCCCGATCCAAGGGACAGTTGCATGAACCCATGGGAGAGTCGCTTGACCCACGGGACAGTCGCTTGACCCAAGGGACAGTCGCTTGACTTAAGGGACAGTCGCTTGACCCACAGGACAGTCGCTTGACCCACGGGACAGTCGCTTGACCCACGGGACAGTCGCCCGACCTACGGGACAGTCGCTTGACCCACGGGACAGACTCCCGACCCACGGGATAGTCACTTGACCCACGGGACAGACTCTCGACCCACGGGACAGTCGCTCGACCCACGGGACAGTTGCTTGACCCACGGGACAGTCGCCCGACCCAAGGGACAGTCGCCCGACCCACGGGAGAGTAGCCCGACCCACGTGACAGTCGCTTGAACCACGGCACAGTCGCTTGAACCACGGGACAGTCGCCCGACCCACAGGACAGTCGCCCGACCCACGGGACAGTCGCATGAACCCATGGGAGAGTCGCCCGACCCACGGGACAGTCGCTTGACCCACGGGACATTCGCCCGACCCAAGGGACAGTCGCCCGATCCACGGGACAGTCGCATGAACCTACGGGAGAGTCGCCCGACCGACGGGACAGTCACCCGACCCACGGCACAGTCGCTTGACCCACGAGACAGTCGCTTGACACACGGGACATTCTTCCGACCCAAGGGACAGTCGCCCGATCCACGGGACAGTCGCTTGACCCACAGGACAGTCGCTTGACCCACGGGACAGTCGCCCGACCCACGGAACAGTCGCCCGACCCACGGCACAGTCGCTTGACCCACGAGACAGTCGCTTGACACACGGGACATTCTCCCGACCCAAGGGACAGTCGCTTGACCCACGGGACAGTAGCTTGACCCATGGGACAGTCGCCCGACCTACGGGACAGTCGCTTGACCCACGGGACAGACTCCCGAACCATGGGACAGTCGCTTGACCCACTGGATGGTCACTTGACCCACGGGATAGTCGCTTGACCCAAGGGACAGACGCCCGACCCACGGGAGAGTCGCTCGACCGACGGGACAGTCGCTCGACCCACGGGACAGTCGCTTGACCCAAGGGACAGTCGCCCGACCCACGGGACAAACGCCCGACCCAAGGGACAGTCGCCCGAACCACAGAACAGTCGCTTGACCCACGGGACAGTTGCTTGACACAAGGGACAGTCGCTTGACCCAAGGGACAGTCGCCCGACCCACAGGGCAGTCGCTTGACCCACGGGACAGTCGCTTGACCCACGGTACAGTCGCTTGACCCAAGGGACAGTCGCTTGACCCACGGGACAGTCGCTTGACCCAAGGGACAGTCGCTTGACCCACGCGACAGTCACCTGACCCAAGTGACAGTTGCTTGACCCACTGGACAGTCGACAGACCCACAGGACAGTCGCTTGACCCACGGGACAGTCACTTGACCCAAGGGACAGTCGCTTGACCCACGGGACAGTCACCCGACCCAAGTGACAGTTGCTTGACCCACTGGACAGTCACTTGACCCACAGGACAGTCGACAGACCCACGGGACAGTCGCTTGACCCACGGGACAGTCACTTGACCCAAGGGACGGTCGCTTGACCCACGGGACAGTCGCTTGATCCACGGGATATTCGCTTGACCCACGGGACAGTCGCTTGACCCAAGGGACAGTTGCTTGACCCAAGGGACAGTCGCTTGACCCACGGGACAGTCGCTTGACCCACGGGACAGTCACCCGACCCAAGGGACAGTCGCTTGACCCACGGGACAGTCGCTTGACCCACGGGACATTTGCGTGACCCAAGGGACAGTCGCTTGACCCACGGGACAGTTGCTTGACCCACGGGACAGTCGCCCGACCCAAGGGACAGTCGCCCGACCCACAGGACAGTCGCTTGACACATGGGACAGTCGCTTGACCCACAGGACAGTTGCGTGACCCAAGGGACAGTCGCTTGACCCACGGGACAGTCGCTTGACCCACGGGACAGTCGTTTGACCCACTGAACAGTCACCCGACCCAAGGGACAGTTTCTTGACCCACGGGACAGTTGCTTGACCCAAGGGACAGTCGCTTGACCCACGGGACAGTCGCTTGACCCACGGGACAGTCGCTTGACCCAAGGGACAGTCGCTTGACACACGGGACAGTCGCCCGACCCACGGAACAGTCACCCGACCCACAGGGCAGTCGCTTGACCCACGGGACAGACGCTTGAACCACGGGACAGTTGCTTGACCCACGGGGCAGTCGCCCGAACCACGTGACAGTCGCTTGACCCAAGGGACAGTCGCTTGACCCACGGGACAGTCGCTTGACCCAAGGGACAGTCGCCCGACCCACGGGACAGTCGCCCGACCCACGTGACAGTAGCTTGACCCATGGGACAGTCGCCCGACCTACGGGACAGTCGCTTGACCCACGGGACAGACTCCCGAACCATGGGACAGTTGCTTGACCCACTGGATGGTCACTTGACCCACGGGATAGTCGCTTGACCCACGGGACAGACACCCGACCCACGGGACAGTCGCTTGACACACGGGACAGTCGCTTGACCCACGGGACAGTCGCTTGACCCAAGGGACAGTCGCTTGACCTAAGGGACAGTCGCTTGACCCACAGGACAGTCGCTTGACCCACGGGACAGTCGCTTGACCCACGGGACAGTCGCTTGACCCACGGGATAGTCGCTTGACCCACGGGAAATTCGCTTGACCCACTGGGCTGTCGCCCGATCCACGGGACAGTCACCCGACCCACGGGACAGTCGCTTGACCCACGGGAAATTCGCTTGACCCACTGGAATGTCGCCCGATCCACGGGACAGTCAGCTGACCCACGGGACAGTCGCTTGACCCACGGGACAGTAGCTTGCCCCACGGGACAGTCGCTTGACCCACGGGACAGTAGCTTGACCCACGGGACAGTCGCTTGACCCACTGAATAGACACCCGACGCAAGGGACAGTTTCTTGACCCACGGGACAGTCGCATGAACCACGGCACAGTCGCTTGAACCACGGGACAGTCGCCCGACCCACAGGGCAGTCACTTGACCCACGGGACAGTCGCTTGACCCACGGTACAGTCGCTTGACCCAAGGGACAGTCGCTTGACCCACGGGACAGTCGCTTGACCCAAGGGACAGTCGCTTGACCCACGCGACAGTCACCTGACCCAAGTGACAGTTGCTTGACCCACTGGACAGTCGACAGATCCACAGGACAGTCGCTTGACCCACGGGACAGTCACTTGACCCAAGGGACAGTCGCTTGACCCACGGGACAGTCACCCGACCCAAGTGACAGTTGCTTGACCCACTGGACAGTCACTTGACCCACAGGACAGTCGACAGACCCACGGGACAGTCGCTTGACCCACGGGACAGTCACTTGACCCAAGGGACAGTCGCTTGACCCACGGGACAGTCGCTTGATCCACGGGATAGTCGCTTGACCCACGGGACAGTCGCTTGACCCAAGGGACAGTTGCTTGACCCAAGGGACAGTCGCTTGACCCACGGGACAGTCGCTTGACCCACGGGACAGTCACCCGACCCAAGGGACAGTCGCTTGACCCACGGGACAGTCGCTTGACCCACGGGACATTTGCGTGACCCAAGGGACAGTCGCTTGACCCACGGGACAGTTGCTTGACCCACGGGACAGTCGCCCGACCCAAGGGACAGTCGCCCGACCCACAGGACAGTCGCTTGACACATGGGACAGTCGCTTGACCCACAGGACAGTTGCGTGACCCAAGGGACAGTCGCTTGACCCACGGGACAGTCGCTTGACCCACGGGACAGTCGTTTGACCCACTGAACAGTCACCCGACCCAAGGGACAGTTTCTTGACCCACGGGACAGTTGCTTGACCCAAGGGACAGTCGCTTGACCCACGGGACAGTCGCTTGACCCACGGGACAGTCGCTTGACCCACGGGACAGTCGCCCGACCCACGGAACAGTCACCCGACCCACAGGGCAGTCGCTTGACCCACGGGACAGACGCTTGAGCCACGGGACAGTTGCTTGACCCACGGGGCAGTCGCCCGAACCACGTGACAGTCACTTGACCCAAGGGACAGTCGCTTGACCCACGGGACAGTCGCTTGACCCAAGGGACAGTCGCCCGACCCACGGGACAGTCGCCCGACCCACGTGACAGTAGCTTGACCCATGGGACAGTCGCCCGACCTACGGGACAGTCGCTTGACCCACGGGACAGACTCCCGAACCATGGGACAGTTGCTTGACCCACTGGATGGTCACTTGACCCACGGGATAGTCGCTTGACCCACGGGACAGACACCCGACCCACGGGACAGTCGCTTGACACACGGGACAGTCGCTTGACCCACGGGACAGTCGCTTGACCCAAGGGACAGTCGCTTGACCTAAGGGACAGTCGCTTGACCCACAGGACAGTCGCTTGACCCACGGGACAGTCGCTTGACCCACGGGACAGTCACCCGACCCACGGGACAGTCGCTTGACCCACGGGAAATTCGCTTGACCCACTGGACTGTCGCCCGATCCACGGGACAGTCACCCGACCCACGGGACAGTCAGCTGACCCACGGGACAGTCGCTTGACCCACGGGACAGTAGCTTGCCCCACGGGACAGTCGCTTGACCCACGGGACAGTAGCTTGACCCACGGGACAGTCGCTTGACCCACTGAATAGACACCCGACGCAAGGGACAGTTTCTTGACCCACGGGACAGTCGCATGAACCACGGCACAGTCGCTTGAACCACGGGACAGTCGCCCGACGCACAGGACAGTCGCCCGACCCACGGGACAGTTGCATGAACCCATGGGAGAGTCGCTTGACCCACGGGACAGTCGCTTGACCCAAGGGACAGTCGCTTGACTTAAGGGACAGTCGCTTGACCCACAGGACAGTCGCTTGACCCACGGGACAGTCGCTTGACCCACGGAACAGTCACCCGACCCACGGGACAGTTGCTTGACCCACGGGAAATTCGCTTGACCCACTGGACTGTCGCCCGATCCAAGGGACAGTCAGCTGACCCACGGGACAGTCGCTTGACCCACGGGACAGTCGCCCGACCTACGGGACAGTCGCTTGACCCACGGGACAGACTCCCGACCCACGGGATAGTCACTTGACCCACGGGACAGACTCTCGACCCACGGGACAGTCGCTCGACCCACGGGACAGTTGCTTGACCCACGGGACAGTCGCCCGACCCAAGGGACAGTCGCCCGACCCACGGGAGAGTAGCCCGACCCACGTGACAGTCGCTTGAACCACGGCACAGTCGCTTGAACCACGGGACAGTCGCCCGACCCACAGGACAGTCGCCCGACCCACGGGACAGTCGCATGAACCCATGGGAGAGTCGCCCGACCCACGGGACAGTCACCCGACCCACGGCACAGTCGCTTGACCCACGGGACAGTCGCTTGACCCACGGGACAGTCGCTTGACCCACGGGACATTCGCCCGACCCAAGGGACAGTCGCCCGATCCACGGGACAGTCGCATGAACCTACGGGAGAGTCGCCCGACCCACGGGACAGTCACCCGACCCACGGCACAGTCGCTTGACCCACGAGACAGTCGCTTGACACACGGGACATTCTTCCGACCCAAGGGACAGTCGCCCGATCCACGGGACAGTCGCTTGACCCACAGGACAGTCGCTTGACCCACGGGACAGTCGCCCGACCCACGGAACAGTCGCCCGACCCACGGCACAGTCGCTTGACCCACGAGACAGTCGCTTGACACACGGGACATTCTCCCGACCCAAGGGACAGTCGCTTGACCCACGGGACAGTAGCTTGACCCATGGGACAGTCGCCCGACCTACGGGACAGTCGCTTGACCCACGGGACAGACTCCCGAACCATGGGACAGTCGCTTGACCCACTGGATGGTCACTTGACCCACGGGATAGTCGCTTGACCCAAGGGACAGACGCCCGACCCACGGGACAGTCGCTCGACCGACGGGACAGTCGCTCGACCCACGGGACAGTCGCTTGACCCAAGGGACAGTCGCCCGACCCACGGGACAAACGCCCGACCCAAGGGACAGTCGCCCGAACCACAGAACAGTCGCTTGACCCACGGGACAGTTGCTTGACACAAGGGACAGTCGCTTGACCCAAGGGACAGTCGCCCGACCCACAGGGCAGTCGCTTGACCCACGGGACAGTTGCTTGACCCACGGTACAGTCGCTTGACCCAAGGGACAGTCGCTTGACCCACGGGACAGTCGCTTGACCCAAGGGACAGTCGCTTGACCCACGCGACAGTCACCTGACCCAAGTGACAGTTGCTTGACCCACTGGACAGTCGACAGACCCACAGGACAGTCGCTTGACCCACGGGACAGTCACTTGACCCAAGGGACAGTCGCTTGACCCACGGGACAGTCACCCGACCCAAGTGACAGTTGCTTGACCCACTGGACAGTCACTTGACCCACAGGACAGTCGACAGACCCACGGGACAGTCGCTTGACCCACGGGACAGTCACTTGACCCAAGGGACAGTCGCTTGACCCACGGGACAGTCGCTTGATCCACGGGATAGTCGCTTGACCCACGGGACAGTCGCTTGACCCAAGGGACAGTTGCTTGACCCAAGGGACAGTCGCTTGACCCACGGGACAGTCGCTTGACCCACGGGACAGTCACCCGACCCAAGGGACAGTCGCTTGACCCACGGGACAGTCGCTTGACCCACGGGACATTTGCGTGACCCAAGGGACAGTCGCTTGACCCACGGGACAGTTGCTTGACCCACGGGACAGTCGCCCGACCCAAGGGACAGTCGCCCGAACCACAGGACAGTCGCTTGACACATGGGACAGTCGCTTGACCCACAGGACAGTTGCGTGACCCAAGGGACAGTCGCTTGACCCACGGGACAGTCGCTTGACCCACGGGACAGTCGTTTGACCCACTGAACAGTCACCCGACCCAAGGGACAGTTTCTTGACCCACGGGACAGTTGCTTGACCCAAGGGACAGTCGCTTGACCCACGGGACAGTCGCTTGACCCACGGGACAGTCGCTTGACCCACGGGACAGTCGCCCGACCCACGGAACAGTCACCCGACCCACAGGGCAGTCGCTTGACCCACGGGACAGACGCTTGAGCCACGGGACAGTTGCTTGACCCACGGGGCAGTCGCCCGAACCACGTGACAGTCGCTTGACCCAAGGGACAGTCGCTTGACCCACGGGACAGTCGCTTGACCCAAGGGACAGTCGCATGACCCACGGGCAGTCGCTTGACCCACGGGACAGTCGCTTGACCCAAGGGACAGTCACTTAACCCAAGTGACAGTTGCTTGACCCACGGGACAGTCGCCCGACCCACGGGACAGTCGCCCGACCTACGGGACAGTCGCTTGACCCACGGGACAGACTCCCGAACCATGGGACAGTTGCTTGACCCACTGGATGGTCACTTGACCCACGGGATAGTCGCTTGACCCACGGGACAGACACCCGACCCACGGGACAGTCGCTTGACACACGGGACAGTCGCTTGACCCACGGGACAGTCGCTTGACCCAAGGGACAGTCGCTTGACCTAAGGGACAGTCGCTTGACCCACAGGACAGTCGCTTGACCCACGGGACAGTCGCTTGACCCACGGGACAGTCACCCGACCCACGGGACAGTCGCTTGACCCACGGGAAATTCGCTTGACCCACTGGACTGTCGCCCGATCCACGGGACAGTCAGCTGACCCACGGGACAGTCACTTGACCCACGGGACAGTCGCTTGCCCCACGGGACAGTCGCTTGACCCACGGGACAGTAGCTTGACCCACGGGACAGTCGCTTGACCCACTGAATAGTCACCCGACGCAAGGGACAGTTTCTTGACCCACGGGACAGTCGCATGAACCACGGCACAGTCGCTTGAACCACGGGACAGTCGCCCGACCCACAGGACAGTCGCCCGACCCACGGGACAGTTGCATGAACCCATGGGAGAGTCGCCCGACCCACGGGACAGTCGCCCGACCCAAGGCACAGTCGCTTGACCCACGGGACAGTCGCTTGACCCACGGGACAGTCGCTTGACCCACGGGACAGTCGCCCGACCTACGGGACAGTCGCTTGACCCACGGGACAGACTCCCGACCCACGGGATAGTCACTTGACCCACGGGACAGACTCTCGACCCACGGGACAGTCGCTCGACCCACGGGACAGTTGCTTGACCCACGGGACAGTCGCCCGACCCAAGGGACAGTCGCCCGACCCACGGGAGAGTAGCCCGACCCTCGTGACAGTCGCTTGAACCACGGCACAGTCGCTTGAACCACGGGACAGTCGCCTGACCCACAGGACAGTCGCCCGACCCACGGGACAGTCGCATGAACCCATGGGAGAGTCGCCCGACCCACGGGACAGTCACCCGACCCACGGCACAGTCGCTTGACCCACGGGACAGTCGCTTGACCCACGGGACAGTCGCTTGACCCACGGGACATTCGCCCGACCCAAGGGACAGTCGCCCGATCCACGGGACAGTCGCTTGACCCACAGGACAGTCGCTTGACCCACGGGACAGTCGCCCGACCCACGGAACAGTCGCCCGACCCACGGCACAGTCGCTTGACCCACGAGACAGTCGCTTGACACACGGGACATTCTCCCGACCCAAGGGACATTCGCCCGATCCACGGGACAGTCGCTTGACCCACAGGACAGTCGCTTGACCCACTGGACTGTCGCCCAACCCACGGGACAGTCAGCTGACCCACGGGACAGTAGCTTGACCCACGGGACAGTCGCTTGCCCCACGGGACAGTCGCTTTACCCACGGGACAATAGCTTGACCAAAGGGACAGGCGCTTGACCCACGGGACAGTCGCTTGACCCAAGGGACAGTCGCTTGACCCACGGGACAGTTGATTGACCCATGGAACAGTCGCTTGACCCATGGGACATTAGCTTGACACACGGGACAGTTGCTTGACCCACGGGACATTTGCTTGACCCACGGGACAGTCGCTTGACCCAAGGGACAGACGCTTGACCAAAGGGACAGTCGCTTGACCCACGGGACAGTCGCTTGACCCACGGGACAGTCGCTTGACCCACTGAATAGTCACCCGACGCAAGGGACAGTTTCTTGACCCATGGGACAGTCGCTTGACCCACTGAACAGTCACCCGACCCAAGGTACAGTTCCTTGACCAATGGGACAGTCGCTTGACCAACGGGACAGTCGCTAGACCCACTGGACTGTCTCCCGACCGACGGGACATGCAACTGACCCACGGGAAAGTCGCTTGACCCACGGGACAGTCGCTTGACCCACGGGACAGTCGCTCGACCCTCGAGACAGTCGCCCGTCCCACGGGACAGTCGCTTGACCCACAGGACAGTCACCCGACCCACCGGACAGTCGCTTGACCCTCGAGCCAATCGCCCGACCCACGGGACAGTCGCTTGACCCACAGGACAGTTGCTTGACCCACGGGACAGTCGCTTGACCCACGCGACAGTCACCCGACCCAAGTGACAGTTGCTTGACCCACTGGACAGTCGACAGACCCACGGGACAGTCGCTTGACCCACGGGACAGTAACTTGACCCAAGGGACAGTCGCTTGACCCACGGGACAGTCACCCGACCCAAGTGACAGTTGCTTGACCCACTGGACAGTCACTTGACCCACGGGACAGTCGACAGACCCACGGGACAGTCGTTTGACCCACGGGACAGTCACTTGACCCAAGGGACAGTCGCTTGACCCACGGGACAGTCACTTGATCCACGGGATAGTCGCTTGACCCACGGGACAGTCGCTTGACCCAAGGGACAGTCGCTTGACCCAAGGGACAGTCGCTTGACCCACGGGACAGTCGCTTGACCCACGGGCCATTTGCGTGACCCAAGGGACAGTCGCTTGACCCACGGGACAGTTGCTTGACCCACGGGACAGTCGCCCGACCCAAGGGACAGTCGCCCGACCCACAGGGCAGTCGCTTGACACATGGGACAGTCGCTTGACCCACGGGACAGTTGCGTGACCCAAGGGACAGTCGCTTGACCCACGGGACAGTCGCTTGACCCACGGGACTGTCGTTTGACCCACTGAACAGTCACCCGACCCAGGGGACAGTTTCTTGACCCATGGGACAGTTGCTTGACCTAAGGGACAGTCGCTTGACCCACGGGACAGTCGCTTGACCCACGGGACAGTCGCTTGACCCAAGGGACAGTCGCCCGACCCACGGGACAGTCACCCGACCCACAGGGCAGTCGCTTGACCCACGGGACAGACGCTTGAGCCACGGGACAGTTGCTTGACCCACGGGGCAGTCGCCCGAACCACGGGGCAGTCGCTTGACCCAAGGGACAGTCGCTTGACCCACGGGACAGTCGCTTGACCCAAGGGACAGTCACATGACCCACGGGACAGTCGCTTGACCCACAGGACAGTCGCTTGACCCAAGGGACAGTCACTTAACCCAAGTGACAGTTGCTTGACCCACGGGACAGTCGCCAGACCCACGGGACAGTCGCCCGACCCACGGGACAGTAGCTTGACCCATGGGACAGTCGCCCGACCTACGGGACAGTCGCTTGACCCACGGGACAGACTCCCGAACCATGGGACAGTCGCTTGACCCACTGGATGGTCACTTGACCCACAGGATAGTCGCTTGACCCAAGGGACAGACTCCCGACCCACGGGACAGTCGCTCGACCGACGGGACAGTCGCTCGACCCACGGGACAGTCGCTTGACCCAAGGGACAGTCGCCCGACCCACGGGACAAACGCCCGACCCAAGGGACAGTCGCCCGAACCACGGAACAGTCGCTTGACCCACGGGACAGTTGCTTGACCCAAGGGACAGTCGCTTGACCCAAGGGACAGTCGCCCGACCCACAGGGCACTCGCTTGACCCACGGGACAGTCGCTTGACCCACGGTACAGTCGCTTGACCCAAGGGACAGTCGCTTGACCCACGGGACAGTCGCTTGACCCAAGGGACAGTCGCTTGACCCACGGGACAGTCGCTTGACCCACGCGACAGTCACCCGACCCAAGTGACAGTTGCTTGACCCACTGGACAGTCGACAGACCCACGGGACAGTCGCTTGACCCACGGGACAGTCACTTGACCCAAGGGACAGTCGCTTGACCCACGGGACAGTCACCCGACCCAAGTGACAGTTGCTTGACCCACTGGACAGTCACTTGACCCACGGGACAGTCGACAGACCCACGGGACAGTCGCTTGACCCACGGGACAGTCACTTGACCCAAGGGACAGTCGCTTGACCCACGGGACAGTCGCTTGATCCACGGGATAGTCGCTTGACCCACGGGACAGTCGCTTGACCCAAGGGACAGTTGCTTGACCCAAGGGACAGTCGCTTGACCCACGGGACAGTCGCTTGACCCACGGGACAGTCGCTTCACCCACGGGACAGTCGCTTGACCCACAGGACATTTGCGTGACCCAAGGGACAGTCGCTTGACCCACGGGACAGTCGCTTGATCCACGGGACAGTCGCCCGACCCAAGGGACAGTCGCCCGACCCACAGGACAGTCGCTTGACACATGGGACAGTCGCTTGACCCACGGGACAGTTGCGTGACCCAAGGGACAGTCGCCCGACCCACAGGGCAGTCGCTTGACACATGGGACAGTCGCTTGACCCACGGGACAGTTGCGTGACCCAAGGGACAGTCGCCCGACCCACAGGGCAGTCGCTTGACACATGGGACAGTCGCTTGACCCACGGGACAGTTGCGTGACCCAAGGGACAGTCGCTTGACCCACGGGACAGTCGCTTGACCCACGGGACTGTCGTTTGACCCACTGAACAGTCACCCGACCCAGGGGACAGTTTCCTGACCCACGGGACAGTTGCTTGACCTAAGGGACAGTCGCTTGACCCACGGGACAGTCGCTTGACCCACGGGACAGTCGCTTGACCCAAGGGACAGTCGCCCGACCCACGGGACAGTCACCCGACCCACAGGGCAGTCGCTTGACCCACGGGACAGACGCTTGAGCCACGGGACAGTTGCTTGACCCACGGGGCAGTCGCCCGAACCACGGGGCAGTCGCTTGACCCAAGGGACAGTCGCTTGACCCACGGGACAGTCGCTTGACCCAAGGGACAGTCACATGACCCACGGGACAGTCGCTTGACCCACAGGACAGTCGCTTGACCCAAGGGACAGTCACTTAACCCAAGTGACAGTTGCTTGACCCACGGGACAGTCGCCAGACCCACGGGACAGTCGCCCGACCCACGGGACAGTAGCTTGACCCATGGGACAGTCGCCCGACCTACGGGACAGTCGCTTGACCCACGGGACAGACTCCCGAACCATGGGACAGTCGCTTGACCCACTGGATGGTCACTTGACCCACAGGATAGTCGCTTGACCCAAGGGACAGACTCCCGACCCACGGGACAGTCGCTCGACCGACGGGACAGTCGCTCGACCCACGGGACAGTCGCTTGACCCAAGGGACAGTCGCCCGACCCACGGGACAAACGCCCGACCCAAGGGACAGTCGCCCGAACCACGGAACAGTCGCTTGACCCACGGGACAGTTGCTTGACCCAAGGGACAGTCGCTTGACCCAAGGGACAGTCGCCCGACCCACAGGGCACTCGCTTGACCCACGGGACAGTCGCTTGACCCACGGTACAGTCGCTTGACCCAAGGGACAGTCGCTTGACCCACGGGACAGTCGCTTGACCCAAGGGACAGTCGCTTGACCCACGGGACAGTCGCTTGACCCACGCGACAGTCACCCGACCCAAGTGACAGTTGCTTGACCCACTGGACAGTCGACAGACCCACGGGACAGTCGCTTGACCCACGGGACAGTCACTTGACCCAAGGGACAGTCGCTTGACCCACGGGACAGTCACCCGACCCAAGTGACTGTTGCTTGAACCACTGGACAGTCACTTGACCCACGGGACAGTCGACAGACCCACGGGACAGTCGCTTGACCCACGGGACAGTCACTTGACCCAAGGGACAGTCGCTTGACCCACGGGACAGTCGCTTGATCCACGGGATAGTCGCTTGACCCACGGGACAGTCGCTTGACCCAAGGGACAGTTGCTTGACCCAAGGGACAGTCGCTTGACCCACGGGACAGTCGCTTGACCCACGGGACAGTCACCCGACCCAAGGGACAGTCGCTTGACCCACGGGACAGTCGCTTGACCCACGGGACATTTGCGTGACCCAAGGGACAGTCGCTTGACCCACGGGACAGTCGCTTGATCCACGGGACAGTCGCCCGACCCAAGGGACAGTCGCCCGACCCACAGGACAGTCGCTTGACACATGGGACAGTCGCTTGACCCACGGGACAGTTGCGTGACCCAAGGGACAGTCGCTTGACCCACGTGACAGTCGCTTGACCCACGGGACAGTCGTTTGACCCACTGAACAGTCACCCGACCCAAGGGACAGTTTCTTGACCCACGGGACAGTTGCTTGACCCAAGGGACAGTCGCTTGACCCACGGGACAGTCGATTGACCCACGGGACAGTCGCTTGACCCAAGGGACAGTCGCTTGACCCACGGGACAGTCGCCCGACCCACGGAACAGTCACCCGACCCACAGGGCAGTCGCTTGACCCACGGGACAGACGCTTGAGCCACGGGACAGTAGCTTGACCCACGGGGCAGTCGCCCGAACCACGTGACAGTCGCTTGACCCAAGGGACAGTCGCTTGACCCACGGGACAGTCGCTTGACCCAAGGGACAGTCGCATGACCCACGGGACAGTCGCTTGACCCACGGGACAGTCGCTTGACACAAGGGACAGTCAGTTAACCCAAGTGACAGTTGCTTGACCCACGGGACAGTCGCCCGACCCACGGGACAGTCGCCCGACCCACGTGACAGTAGCTTGACCCATGGGACAGTCGCCCGACCTACGGGACAGTCGCTTGACCCACGGGACAGACTCCCGAACCATGGGACAGTTGCTTGACCCACTGGATGGTCACTTGACCCACGGGATAGTCGCTTGACCCACGGGACAGACACCCGACCCACGGGACAGTCGCTTGACACACGGGACAGTCGCTTGACCCACGGGACAGTCGCTTGACCCACGGGACAGTCGCTTGACCCACGGGACAGTCGCTTGACCCAAGGGACAGTCGCCCGACCCACGGGACAGTCACCCGACCCACAGGGCAGTCGCTTGACCCACGGGACAGACGCTTGAGCCACGGGACAGTTGCTTGACCCACGGGGCAGTCGCCCGAACCACGGGGCAGTCGCTTGACCCAAGGGACAGTCGCTTGACCCACGGGACAGTCGCTTGACCCAAGGGACAGTCACATGACCCACGGGACAGTCGCTTGACCCACAGGACAGTCGCTTGACCCAAGGGACAGTCACTTAACCCAAGTGACAGTTGCTTGACCCACGGGACAGTCGCCAGACCCACGGGACAGTCGCCCGACCCACGGGACAGTAGCTTGACCCATGGGACAGTCGCCCGACCTACGGGACAGTCGCTTGACCCACGGGACAGACTCCCGAACCATGGGACAGTCGCTTGACCCACTGGATGGTCACTTGACCCACAGGATAGTCGCTTGACCCAAGGGACAGACTCCCGACCCACGGGACAGTCGCTCGACCGACGGGACAGTCGCTCGACCCACGGGACAGTCGCTTGACCCAAGGGACAGTCGCCCGACCCACGGGACAAACGCCCGACCCAAGGGACAGTCGCCCGAACCACGGAACAGTCGCTTGACCCACGGGACAGTTGCTTGACCCAAGGGACAGTCGCTTGACCCAAGGGACAGTCGCCCGACCCACAGGGCACTCGCTTGACCCACGGGACAGTCGCTTGACCCACGGTACAGTCGCTTGACCCAAGGGACAGTCGCTTGACCCACGGGACAGTCGCTTGACCCAAGGGACAGTCGCTTGACCCACGGGACAGTCGCTTGACCCACGCGACAGTCACCCGACCCAAGTGACAGTTGCTTGACCCACTGGACAGTCGACAGACCCACGGGACAGTCGCTTGACCCACGGGACAGTCACTTGACCCAAGGGACAGTCGCTTGACCCACGGGACAGTCACCCGACCCAAGTGACTGTTGCTTGAACCACTGGACAGTCACTTGACCCACGGGACAGTCGACAGACCCACGGGACAGTCGCTTGACCCACGGGACAGTCACTTGACCCAAGGGACAGTCGCTTGACCCACGGGACAGTCGCTTGATCCACGGGATAGTCGCTTGACCCACGGGACAGTCGCTTGACCCAAGGGACAGTTGCTTGACCCAAGGGACAGTCGCTTGACCCACGGGACAGTCGCTTGACCCACGGGACAGTCACCCGACCCAAGGGACAGTCGCTTGACCCACGGGACAGTCGCTTGACCCACGGGACATTTGCGTGACCCAAGGGACAGTCGCTTGACCCACGGGACAGTCGCTTGATCCACGGGACAGTCGCCCGACCCAAGGGACAGTCGCCCGACCCACAGGACAGTCGCTTGACACATGGGACAGTCGCTTGACCCACGGGACAGTTGCGTGACCCAAGGGACAGTCGCTTGACCCACGTGACAGTCGCTTGACCCACGGGACAGTCGTTTGACCCACTGAACAGTCACCCGACCCAAGGGACAGTTTCTTGACCCACGGGACAGTTGCTTGACCCAAGGGACAGTCGCTTGACCCACGGGACAGTCGATTGACCCACGGGACAGTCGCTTGACCCAAGGGACAGTCGCTTGACCCACGGGACAGTCGCCCGACCCACGGAACAGTCACCCGACCCACAGGGCAGTCGCTTGACCCACGGGACAGACGCTTGAGCCACGGGACAGTAGCTTGACCCACGGGGCAGTCGCCCGAACCACGTGACAGTCGCTTGACCCAAGGGACAGTCGCTTGACCCACGGGACAGTCGCTTGACCCAAGGGACAGTCGCATGACCCACGGGACAGTCGCTTGACCCACGGGACAGTCGCTTGACACAAGGGACAGTCACTTAACCCAAGTGACAGTTGCTTGACCCACGGGACAGTCGCCCGACCCACGGGACAGTCGCCCGACCCACGTGACAGTAGCTTGACCCATGGGACAGTCGCCCGACCTACGGGACAGTCGCTTGACCCACGGGACAGACTCCCGAACCATGGGACAGTTGCTTGACCCACTGGATGGTCACTTGACCCACGGGATAGTCGCTTGACCCACGGGACAGACACCCGACCCACGGGACAGTCGCTTGACACACGGGACAGTCGCTTGACCCACGGGACAGTCGCTTGACCCAAGGGACAGTCGCTTGACCTAAGGGACAGTCGCTTGACCCACGGGACAGTCGCTTGACCCACGGGACAGTCACCCGACCCACGGGACAGTCGCTTGACCCACGGGAAATTCGCTTGACCCACTGGACTGTCGCCCGATCCACGGGACAGTCAGCTGACCCACGGGACAGTCGCTTGACCCACGGGACAGTCGCTTGACCCACGGGACAGTAGCTTGACCCACGGGACAGTCGCTTGACCCAAGGGACAGTCGCTTGACCCACGGGACAGTTGCTTGACCCATGGGACATTAGCTTGACACACAGGACAGTTGCTTGACCCACGGGACATTTGCTTGACCCACGGGACAGTCGCTTGACCCAAGGGACAGATGCTTGACCCAAGGGACAGTCGCTTGACCCACGGGACAGTTGCTTGACCCACGGGACAGTCGCTTGACCCAAGGGACAGATGCTTGACCCAAGGTACAGTCGCTTGACCCACGGGACAGTCGCTTGACCCACGGGACAGTCGCTTGACCCACGGGACAGTCGCTTGACCCACTGAACAGTCACCCGACCCAAGGGACAGTTTCTTGACCCATGGGACAGTCACTTGACCCACTGAACAGTCACCTGACCCAAGGTACAGTTCCTTGACCCACGGGACAGTCGCTTGACCCACGGGCCAGTCGCTTGACCCACTGGACTGTCGCCCAACCCACGGGACAGTCAGCTGACCCACGGGACAGTCGCTTGACCCACGGGACAGTCGCTTCCCCCACGGGACAGTCGCTTGACCCACGGGACAGTCGCTTGACCCTCGAGACAGTCGCCCGACCCACGGGATAGTCGCTTGACCCATGGGACAGTCACCCGACCCACCGGACAGTCGCTTGACCCTCGAGACAGTCGCCCGACCCACGGGACAGTCGCTTGACCCACGTGACAGTCGCCCGACCCACGGGACAGTCGCTTGACCCAACGGACAGTCGCCCG
Organism: Pristiophorus japonicus; assembly: GCF_044704955.1. Lineage (NCBI taxonomy): Eukaryota > Metazoa > Chordata > Chondrichthyes > Pristiophoridae > Pristiophorus > Pristiophorus japonicus. The sequence continues at coordinate 320,832 of NW_027253369.1, forward strand.
ACCCAAGGGACAGTCGCTTGACCCACGGGACACTCGCTTGACCCACGGGACAGTCGCCCGACCCACGGGACAGTCGCTTGACCCACGGGACAGTCGCTTGACCCACGGGACAGTCGCCCGTCCCACGGGACAGTCGCTTGACCCACAGGACAGTCACCCGACCCACCGGACAGTCGCTTGACCCTCGAGCCAATCGCCCGACCCACGGGACAGTCGCTTGACCCACAGGACAGTTGCTTGACCCACGGGACAGTCGCTTGACCCACGCGACAGTCACCCGACCCAAGTGACAGTTGCTTGACCCACTGGACAGTCACTTGACCCACGGGACAGTCGACAGACCCACGGGACAGTCGTTTGACCCACGGGACAGTCACTTGACCCAAGAGACAGTCGCTTGACCCACGGGACAGTCACTTGATCCACGGGATAGTCGCTTGACCCACGGGACAGTCGCTTGACCCAAGGGACAGTTGCTTGACCCAAGGGACAGTCGCTTGACCCACGGGACAGTCACCCGACCCAAGGGACAGTCGCTTGACCCACGGGACAGTCGCTTGACCCACGGGCCATTTGCGTGACCCAAGGGACAGTTGCTTGACCCACGGGACAGTTGCGTGACCCAAGGGACAGTCGCTTGACCCACGGGACAGTCGCTTGACCCACGGGACTGTCGTTTGACCCACTGAACAGTCACCCGACCCAGGGGACAGTTTCTTGACCCACGGGACAGTTGCTTGACCTAAGGGACAGTCGCTTGACCCACGGGACAGTCGCTTGACCCAAGGGACAGTTGCCCGACCCACGGGACAGTCACCCGACCCACAGGGCAGTCGCTTGACCCACGGGACAGACGCTTGAGCCACGGGACAGTTGCTTGACCCACGGGGCAGTCGCCCGAACCACGGGGCAGTCGCTTGACCCAAGGGACAGTCGCTTGACCCACGGGACAGTCGCTTGACCCAAGGGACAGTCACATGACCCACGGGACAGTCGCTTGACCCACAGGACAGTCGCTTGACCCAAGGGACAGTCACTTAACCCAAGTGACAGTTGCTTGACCCACGGGACAGTCGCCAGACCCACGGGACAGTCGCCCGACCCACGGGACAGTAGCTTGACCCATGGGACAGTCGCCCGACCTACGGGACAGTCGCTTGACCCACGGGACAGACTCCCGAACCATGGGACAGTCGCTTGACCCACTGGATGGTCACTTGACCCACAGGATAGTCGCTTGACCCAAGGGACAGACTCCCGACCCACGGGACAGTCGCTCGACCGACGGGACAGTCGCTCGACCCACGGGACAGTCGCTTGACCCAAGGGACAGTCGCCCGACCCACGGGACAAACGCCCGACCCAAGGGACAGTCACCCGAACCACGGAACAGTCGCTTGACCCACGGGACAGTTGCTTGACCCAAGGGACAGTCGCTTGACCTAAGGGACAGTCGCCCGACCCACAGGGCAGTCGCTTGACCCACGGGACAGTCGCTTGACCCACGGTACAGTCGCTTGACCCAAGGGACAGTCGCTTGACCCACGGGACAGTCGCTTGACCCAAGGGACAGTCGCTTGACCCACGGGACAGTCGCTTGACCCACGCGACAGTCACCCGACCCAAGTGACAGTTGCTTGACCCACTGGACAGTCGACAGACCCACGGGACAGTCGCTTGACCCACGGGACAGTCACTTGACCCAAGGGACAGTCGCTTGACCCACGGGACAGTCACCCGACCCAAGTGACAGTTGCTTGACCCACTGGACAGTCACTTGACCCACGGGACAGTCGACAGACCCACGGGACAGTCGCTTGACCCACGGGACAGTCACTTGACCCAAGGGACAGTCGCTTGACCCACGGGACAGTCGCTTGATCCACGGGATAGTCGCTTGACCCACGGGACAGTCGCTTGACCCAAGGGACAGTTGCTTGACCCAAGGGACAGTCGCTTGACCCACGGGACAGTCGCTTGACCCACGGGACAGTCACCCGACCCAAGGGACAGTCGCTTGACCCACGGGACAGTCGCTTGACCCACGGGACATTTGCGTGACCCAAGGGACAGTCGCTTGACCCACGGGACAGTCGCTTGACCCACGGGTCAGTCGCCCGACCCAAGGGACAGTCGCCCGACCCACAGGACAGTCGCTTGACACATGGGACAGTCGCTTGACCCACGGGACAGTTGCGTGACCCAAGGGACAGTCGCTTGACCCACGGGACAGTCGCTTGACCCACGGGACAGTCGTTTGACCCAAGGGACAGTCGCTTGACCCACGGGACAGTCGCCCGACCCACGGAACAGTCACCCGACCCACAGGGCAGTCGCTTGACCCACGGGACAGACGCTTGAGCCACGGGACAGTTGCTTGACCCACGGGGCAGTCGCCCGAACCACGTGACAGTCACTTGACCCAAGGGACAGTCGCTTGACCCACGGGACAGTCGCTTGACCCAAGGGACAGTCGCATGACCCACGGGACAGTCGCTTGACCCACGGGACAGTCGCTTGACACAAGGGACAGTCACTTAACCCAAGTGACAGTTGCTTGACCCACGGGACAGTCGCCCGACCCACGGGATAGTCGCTTGACCCATGGGACAGTCACCCGACCCACCGGACAGTCGCTTGACCCTCGAGACAGTCGCCCGACCCACGGGACAGTCGCTTGACCCACGGGACAGTCGCCCGACCCACCGGACAGTCGCTTGACCCAACGGACAGTCGCCCGACCCAAGGGACAGTCGCTTGACCCACGGGACAGTCGCTTGACCCAAGGGACAGTCGCTTGATCCACGGGACAGTCGCCCGACCCAAGGGACAGTCGCCCGACCCACAGGACAGTCGCTTGACACATGGGACAGTCGCTTGACCCACGGGACAGTTGCGTGACCCAAGGGACAGTCGCTTGACCCACGTGACAGTCGCTTGACCCACGGGACAGTCGTTTGACCCACTGAACAGTCACCCGACCCAAGGGACAGTTTCTTGACCCACGGGACAGTTGCTTGACCCAAGGGACAGTCGCTTGACCCACGGGACAGTCGATTGACCCACGGGACAGTCGCTTGACCCAAGGGACAGTCGCTTGACCCACGGGACAGTCGCCCGACCCACGGAACAGTCACCCGACCCACAGGGCAGTCGCTTGACCCACGGGACAGACGCTTGAGCCACGGGACAGTAGCTTGACCCACGGGGCAGTCGCCCGAACCACGTGACAGTCGCTTGACCCAAGGGACAGTCGCTTGACCCACGGGACAGTCGCTTGACCCAAGGGACAGTCGCATGACCCACGGGACAGTCGCTTGACCCACGGGACAGTCGCTTGACACAAGGGACAGTCACTTAACCCAAGTGACAGTTGCTTGACCCACGGGACAGTCGCCCGACCCACGGGACAGTCGCCCGACCCACGTGACAGTAGCTTGACCCATGGGACAGTCGCCCGACCTACGGGACAGTCGCTTGACCCACGGGACAGACTCCCGAACCATGGGACAGTTGCTTGACCCACTGGATGGTCACTTGACCCACGGGATAGTCGCTTGACCCACGGGACAGACACCCGACCCACGGGACAGTCGCTTGACACACGGGACAGTCGCTTGACCCACGGGACAGTCGCTTGACCCAAGGGACAGTCGCTTGACCTAAGGGACAGTCGCTTGACCCACGGGACAGTCGCTTGACCCACGGGACAGTCACCCGACCCACGGGACAGTCGCTTGACCCACGGGAAATTCGCTTGACCCACTGGACTGTCGCCCGATCCACGGGACAGTCAGCTGACCCACGGGACAGTCGCTTGACCCACGGGACAGTCGCTTGACCCACGGGACAGTAGCTTGACCCACGGGACAGTCGCTTGACCCAAGGGACAGTCGCTTGACCCACGGGACAGTTGCTTGACCCATGGGACATTAGCTTGACACACAGGACAGTCGCCCGACCCACGGAACAGTCACCCGACCCACAGGGCAGTCGCTTGACCCACGGGACAGACGCTTGAGCCACGGGACAGTTGCTTGACCCACGGGGCAGTCGCCCGAACCACGTGACAGTCACTTGACCCAAGGGACAGTCGCTTGACCCACGGGACAGTCGCTTGACCCAAGGGACAGTCGCATGACCCACGGGACAGTCGCTTGACCCACGGGACAGTCGCTTGACACAAGGGACAGTCACTTAACCCAAGTGACAGTTGCTTGACCCACGGGACAGTCGCCCGACCCACGGGATAGTCGCTTGACCCATGGGACAGTCACCCGACCCACCGGACAGTCGCTTGACCCTCGAGACAGTCGCCCGACCCACGGGACAGTCGCTTGACCCACGGGACAGTCGCCCGACCCACCGGACAGTCGCTTGACCCAACGGACAGTCGCCCGACCCAAGGGACAGTCGCTTGACCCACGGGACAGTCGCTTGACCCAAGGGACAGTCGCTTGATCCACGGGACAGTCGCCCGACCCAAGGGACAGTCGCCCGACCCACAGGACAGTCGCTTGACACATGGGACAGTCGCTTGACCCACGGGACAGTTGCGTGACCCAAGGGACAGTCGCTTGACCCACGTGACAGTCGCTTGACCCACGGGACAGTCGTTTGACCCACTGAACAGTCACCCGACCCAAGGGACAGTTTCTTGACCCACGGGACAGTTGCTTGACCCAAGGGACAGTCGCTTGACCCACGGGACAGTCGATTGACCCACGGGACAGTCGCTTGACCCAAGGGACAGTCGCTTGACCCACGGGACAGTCGCCCGACCCACGGAACAGTCACCCGACCCACAGGGCAGTCGCTTGACCCACGGGACAGACGCTTGAGCCACGGGACAGTAGCTTGACCCACGGGGCAGTCGCCCGAACCACGTGACAGTCGCTTGACCCAAGGGACAGTCGCTTGACCCACGGGACAGTCGCTTGACCCAAGGGACAGTCGCATGACCCACGGGACAGTCGCTTGACCCACGGGACAGTCGCTTGACACAAGGGACAGTCACTTAACCCAAGTGACAGTTGCTTGACCCACGGGACAGTCGCCCGACCCACGGGACAGTCGCCCGACCCACGTGACAGTAGCTTGACCCATGGGACAGTCGCCCGACCTACGGGACAGTCGCTTGACCCACGGGACAGACTCCCGAACCATGGGACAGTTGCTTGACCCACTGGATGGTCACTTGACCCACGGGATAGTCGCTTGACCCACGGGACAGACACCCGACCCACGGGACAGTCGCTTGACACACGGGACAGTCGCTTGACCCACGGGACAGTCGCTTGACCCAAGGGACAGTCGCTTGACCTAAGGGACAGTCGCTTGACCCACGGGACAGTCGCTTGACCCACGGGACAGTCACCCGACCCACGGGACAGTCGCTTGACCCACGGGAAATTCGCTTGACCCACTGGACTGTCGCCCGATCCACGGGACAGTCAGCTGACCCACGGGACAGTCGCTTGACCCACGGGACAGTCGCTTGACCCACGGGACAGTAGCTTGACCCACGGGACAGTCGCTTGACCCAAGGGACAGTCGCTTGACCCACGGGACAGTTGCTTGACCCATGGGACATTAGCTTGACACACAGGACAGTTGCTTGACCCACGGGACATTTGCTTGACCCACGGGACAGTCGCTTGACCCAAGGGACAGATGCTTGACCCAAGGGACAGTCGCTTGACCCACGGGACAGTTGCTTGACCCACGGGACAGTCGCTTGACCCAAGGGACAGATGCTTGACCCAAGGTACAGTCGCTTGACCCACGGGACAGTCGCTTGACCCACGGGACAGTCGCTTGACCCACGGGACAGTCGCTTGACCCACTGAACAGTCACCCGACCCAAGGGACAGTTTCTTGACCCATGGGACAGTCACTTGACCCACTGAACAGTCACCTGACCCAAGGTACAGTTCCTTGACCCACGGGACAGTCGCTTGACCCACGGGCCAGTCGCTTGACCCACTGGACTGTCGCCCAACCCACGGGACAGTCAGCTGACCCACGGGACAGTCGCTTGACCCACGGGACAGTCGCTTCCCCCACGGGACAGTCGCTTGACCCACGGGACAGTCGCTTGACCCTCGAGACAGTCGCCCGACCCACGGGATAGTCGCTTGACCCATGGGACAGTCACCCGACCCACCGGACAGTCGCTTGACCCTCGAGACAGTCGCCCGACCCACGGGACAGTCGCTTGACCCACGTGACAGTCGCCCGACCCACGGGACAGTCGCTTGACCCAACGGACAGTCGCCCGACCCAAGGGACAGTCGCTTGACCCACGGGACAGTCGCTTGACCCACGGGACAGTCGCCCGACCCACGGGACAGTCGCTTGACCCACGGGACAGTCGCTTGACCCACGGGACAGTCGCCCGTCCCACGGGACAGTCGCTTGACCCACAGGACAGTCACCCGACCCACCGGACAGTCGCTTGACCCTCGAGCCAATCGCCCGACCCACGGGACAGTCGCTTGACCCACAGGACAGTTGCTTGACCCACGGGACAGTCGCTTGACCCACGCGACAGTCACCCGACCCAAGTGACAGTTGCTTGACCCACTGGACAGTCACTTGACCCACGGGACAGTCGACAGACCCACGGGACAGTCGTTTGACCCACGGGACAGTCACTTGACCCAAGAGACAGTCGCTTGACCCACGGGACAGTCACTTGATCCACGGGATAGTCGCTTGACCCACGGGACAGTCGCTTGACCCAAGGGACAGTTGCTTGACCCAAGGGACAGTCGCTTGACCCACGGGACAGTCACCCGACCCAAGGGACAGTCGCTTGACCCACGGGACAGTCGCTTGACCCACGGGCCATTTGCGTGACCCAAGGGACAGTTGCTTGACCCACGGGACAGTTGCGTGACCCAAGGGACAGTCGCTTGACCCACGGGACAGTCGCTTGACCCACGGGACTGTCGTTTGACCCACTGAACAGTCACCCGACCCAGGGGACAGTTTCTTGACCCACGGGACAGTTGCTTGACCTAAGGGACAGTCGCTTGACCCACGGGACAGTCGCTTGACCCAAGGGACAGTTGCCCGACCCACGGGACAGTCACCCGACCCACAGGGCAGTCGCTTGACCCACGGGACAGACGCTTGAGCCACGGGACAGTTGCTTGACCCACGGGGCAGTCGCCCGAACCACGGGGCAGTCGCTTGACCCAAGGGACAGTCGCTTGACCCACGGGACAGTCGCTTGACCCAAGGGACAGTCACATGACCCACGGGACAGTCGCTTGACCCACAGGACAGTCGCTTGACCCAAGGGACAGTCACTTAACCCAAGTGACAGTTGCTTGACCCACGGGACAGTCGCCAGACCCACGGGACAGTCGCCCGACCCACGGGACAGTAGCTTGACCCATGGGACAGTCGCCCGACCTACGGGACAGTCGCTTGACCCACGGGACAGACTCCCGAACCATGGGACAGTCGCTTGACCCACTGGATGGTCACTTGACCCACAGGATAGTCGCTTGACCCAAGGGACAGACTCCCGACCCACGGGACAGTCGCTCGACCGACGGGACAGTCGCTCGACCCACGGGACAGTCGCTTGACCCAAGGGACAGTCGCCCGACCCACGGGACAAACGCCCGACCCAAGGGACAGTCACCCGAACCACGGAACAGTCGCTTGACCCACGGGACAGTTGCTTGACCCAAGGGACAGTCGCTTGACCTAAGGGACAGTCGCCCGACCCACAGGGCAGTCGCTTGACCCACGGGACAGTCGCTTGACCCACGGTACAGTCGCTTGACCCAAGGGACAGTCGCTTGACCCACGGGACAGTCGCTTGACCCAAGGGACAGTCGCTTGACCCACGGGACAGTCGCTTGACCCACGCGACAGTCACCCGACCCAAGTGACAGTTGCTTGACCCACTGGACAGTCGACAGACCCACGGGACAGTCGCTTGACCCACGGGACAGTCACTTGACCCAAGGGACAGTCGCTTGACCCACGGGACAGTCACCCGACCCAAGTGACAGTTGCTTGACCCACTGGACAGTCACTTGACCCACGGGACAGTCGACAGACCCACGGGACAGTCGCTTGACCCACGGGACAGTCACTTGACCCAAGGGACAGTCGCTTGACCCACGGGACAGTCGCTTGATCCACGGGATAGTCGCTTGACCCACGGGACAGTCGCTTGACCCAAGGGACAGTTGCTTGACCCAAGGGACAGTCGCTTGACCCACGGGACAGTCGCTTGACCCACGGGACAGTCACCCGACCCAAGGGACAGTCGCTTGACCCACGGGACAGTCGCTTGACCCACGGGACATTTGCGTGACCCAAGGGACAGTCGCTTGACCCACGGGACAGTCGCTTGACCCACGGGTCAGTCGCCCGACCCAAGGGACAGTCGCCCGACCCACAGGACAGTCGCTTGACACATGGGACAGTCGCTTGACCCACGGGACAGTTGCGTGACCCAAGGGACAGTCGCTTGACCCACGGGACAGTCGCTTGACCCACGGGACAGTCGTTTGACCCAAGGGACAGTCGCTTGACCCACGGGACAGTCGCCCGACCCACGGAACAGTCACCCGACCCACAGGGCAGTCGCTTGACCCACGGGACAGACGCTTGAGCCACGGGACAGTTGCTTGACCCACGGGGCAGTCGCCCGAACCACGTGACAGTCGCTTGACCCAAGGGACAGTCGCTTGACCCACGGGACAGTCGCTTGACCCAAGGGACAGTCGCATGACCCACGGGACAGTCGCTTGACCCACGGGACAGTCGCTTGACACAAGGGACAGTCACTTAACCCAAGTGACAGTTGCTTGACCCACGGGACAGTCGCCCGACCCACGGGATAGTCGCTTGACCCATGGGACAGTCACCCGACCCACCGGACAGTCGCTTGACCCTCGAGACAGTCGCCCGACCCACGGGACAGTCGCTTGACCCACGGGACAGTCGCCCGACCCACCGGACAGTCGCTTGACCCAACGGACAGTCGCCCGACCCAAGGGACAGTCGCTTGACCCACGGGACAGTCGCTTGACCCACGGGACAGTCGCCCGACCCACGGGACAGTCGCTTGACCCAAGGGACAGTTGCTTGACCCACGGGACAGTCGCTTGACCCACGGGACAGTTGCTTGACCCAAGGGACAGTTGCTTGACCCAAGGGACAGTCACCCTACCCAAGTGACAGTTGCTTGACCCACTGGACAGTCACTTGACCCATGGGACAGTCGACAGACCCACGGGACAGTCGCTTGACCCACTGGACAGTCACTTGACCCAAGGGACAGTCGCTTGACCCACGGGACAGTCGCTTGACCCAAGAGACAGTTGCTTGACCCACGGGACAGTCGCTTGACCCACGGGACAGTCGCTTGACCCAAGGGACAGTCGCCCGACCCACGGGACAGTCACCCGACCCCCCGGACAGTCGCTTGACCCTCGAGACAGTCGCCCGACCCACGGGACAGTCGCTTGACCCACGGGACAGTCGCCCGACCCACCGGACAGTCGCTTGACCCAACGGACAGTCGCCCGACCCAAGGGACAGTCGCTTGACCCACGGGACAGTCGCTTGACCCACGGGACAGTCGCCCGACCCACGGGACAGTCGCTTGACCCAAGGGACAGTTGCTTGACCCACGGGACAGTCGCTTGACCCACGGGACAGTTGCTTGACCCAAGGGACAGTTGCTTGACCCAAGGGACAGTCACCCTACCCAAGTGACAGTTGCTTGACCCACTGGACAGTCACTTGACCCATGGGACAGTCGACAGACCCACGGGACAGTCGCTTGACCCACTGGACAGTCACTTGACCCAAGGGACAGTCGCTTGACCCACGGGACAGTCGCTTGACCCAAGAGACAGTTGCTTGACCCAAGGGACAGTCGCTTGACCCACGGGACAGTCGCTTGACCCACGGGACCATCACCCGACCCAAGGGACAGTCGCCCGACCCACAGAACAGTCGCTTGACCCACGGGACAGTCGCTTGACCCACGGGACAGTCGCGTGACCCAAGGGACAGTCGCTTGACCCACGGGACAGTTGCTTGACCCACGGGACAGTCGCCCGAATCAAGCGACAGTCGCCCGACCTACAGGACAGTCGCTTGACCCACGGGACAGTCACTTGACCCACGGGACAGTCGCGTGACCCAAGGGACAGTCGCTTGACCCACGGGACAGTCGCTTGACCCACGGGACAGTCGCTTGACCCACTGAACAGTCACCCGACCCAAGGGACTGTTTCTTGACCCATGGGGCAGTCGCTTGACCCACGGGACAGTTGCTTGATCCAAGGTACAGTCGCTTGACCCACGGGACAGTCGCCCGACCCACGGGACAGTCGCTTGACCCACGGGACAGTCGCTTGACCCACGGGACAGTCGCTTGACCCAAGGGACAGTCGCTTGACCTAAGGGACAGTCGCTTGACCCACGGTACAGTCGCTTGACCCACGGGACAGTCGCCCGACCCACGGGACAGTCGCTCGACCCACGGGACAGTCTCCCTCACCTACACATGATGCCGTATTCGTCTTTGAACGCTGCTGTGACACTGACACAAACTCTTGTGTGCTCTGGTTGCACAGAGACACTGAGCAGTTTATGTTGAGCAGTTTACTGCCCATCACACCAACCTGTGAAGTGTTTACAGCCTCCGCTCCTCTCCATTGTCACATCTAAAGTTGCTCTTTACCCTCGTGCCCTGTCCATTCCTCGAGCTGCCGTCAGTGTGGGGACCAGCCTGCTATTAGCACTTCCACTTACGTCAAAACTAATTTTTTGTCATTTGCAACTGCCAGCAGTAACAATGTGAAAGTTCAGTAACTGTGAGTGGGCCCAATCTGTCAGGAGGCAGAGATATATTCCGACACACAGCACTAATATTCTCGCTTGGATTTTATCAGATAGAAATGTTGGAAAGCTTCACTGGAAGTCAGTGTCTGTCAAAGAATCTTAAAGCTCCAACTAGTTCAGATTTATCGATGTCAGTAATTAATTTAAATCCTTCAACAGCACCATTGAGAAGCTTTTAAGATGAGTATGTGTGCCACTGCTCAAGCAAGGTTCTCTCACAGTCTGCAGAGGATCTGAAGAAGTCACTGTGTGTGGGACAGATAGCAGTGTCCGGGACCCCAGCTCCCCAATCCTCCGCTGTGTCAGGTCAGTTTCCACATGTACGCTGACGATACGCAGATCTACCTCACCATCATCGCTCCCGACCCCTCCACCGTCTCAGAAGTGTCAGACTGCTTGTCCGACATCCAGTTCTGGAGGAGCAGACATTCCCTGCAATTGAATATTGGGAAGGCCGAAGCAAATGACTTACGTCCCCCTCACAAACCGAGCTCCCCAGCCACTGAATACATCCCTCTTGCTGGCCACTGTCTCAGGCCGAACCAGACGGTTCGCAACCAAGGGGGAATCCGGGAACCGGGGAGTGAGGGGGGAATCCGGAAAACGGGGAGTGAGGGGGAATCCGGGAAACGTGGAGTGAGGGGGGAATCCACGACACGAGGAGTGAGGGGGGAATCCCCGACACGAGGAGTGAGGGGGGAATCCGGGAAACGGGGAGTGAGGGGGGAATCCTGGAAACGCGGAGTGAGGGGGGAATCCACGACACGAGGAGTGAGGGGGGAATCCCCGACACGAGGAGTGAGGGGGGAATCCGGGAAACGAGGAGTGAGGGGGGAATCCCCGACACGAGGAGTGAGGGGGGAATCCACGACACGAGGAGTGAGGGGGGAATCCACGACACGAGGAGTGAGGGGGGAATCCGGGAAACGGGGCGTGAGGGGGGAATCCGGGAAACGCGGAGTGAGGGGGAATCCGGGAAACGGGGCGTGAGGGGGGAATCCGGGAAACGCGGAGTGAGGGGGAATCCGGGAAACGTGGAGTGAGGGGGGAATCCACGACACGAGGAGTGAGGGGGGAATCCGGGAAACGGGGCGTGAGGGGGGAATCCGGGAAACGAGGAGTAAGGGGGGAATCTCCGACATGGGGAGTGAGGGGGGAATCCCCGACATGGGGAGTGAGGGGGGAATCCAGGAAACGGGGAGTAAGGGGGGAATCTCCGACATGGGGAGTGAGGGGGGAATCCCCGACATGGGGAGTGAGGGGGGAATCCAGGAAACGGGGAGTAAGGGGGGAATCCCAGACACGGGGATTGAGGGGGGAATCCCCGACATGGGGAGTGAGAGGGGAATCCCCGACACGGGGTGTGAGGTGGGAATCCCCGATACTGGGAGTGAGAGGGGAATCCCAGACACGGGGAGTGAGAGGGGAATCCCCGACACGGGGTGTGAGGGGGGAATCCCCGATACTGGGAGTGAGAGGGGAATCCCCGACACTGGGAGTGAGAGGGGAATCCCAGACACGGGGAGTGAGAGGGGAATCCCCGACACGGGGAGTGAGAGGGGAATCCCAGACACGGGGAGTGAGAGGGGAATCCCCGACACGGGGAGTGAGAGGGGAATCCCAGACACTGGGAGTGAGAGGGGAATCCCCGACACTGGGAGTGAGAGGGGAATCCCAGACACGGGGAGTGAGAGGGGAATCCCCGACACGGGGAGTGAGAGGGGAATCCCAGACACTGGGAGTGAGAGGGGAATCCCCAACACGGGGAGTGAGAGGGGAATCCCAGACACTGGGAGTGAGAGGGGAATCCCCAACACTGGGAGTGAGAGGGAAATCCCCGACACGGGGAGTGAGAGGGGAATCCCCGACACGACAGGTGACAGGATTGTTCGGAAAAGTGTGTGGACGCAGCAGATGAACGAAGGCAATAAGCAGCTCAGTGTAAAACTATTCTGGCAATTAGTGTTAAACACGTTTTGAAAGAAGAGGTTTTAAAATGAAAGTGAGCGTACTGTACCTGAAGAAGGTCACAATCAGGTCACGGATTCCCGGGCTGAGTTAAGCTGCATCGAGTGTGCGACACATCCCCAGATACAGCTTCAGGAACTTCTCATCGTACAAGAAGTGAAGTGTGAAGTTCGGAAAGGCACCACTCGCTCACTGAAGCTGGCCCATGTAGTCTCTTGTTTCATGTCAGGATCCCATGAATGTAAAGTCTGCGAGGGTAATGAGGGGGAACACTTTACAGAGTCTGGTCCCATCACCTGTCTGTACACTGCCTTCACATTTACACACTGCCCCCATCTACAGCTCCATCACTTAATGACAGATTGAGCCAGTTAGCCGAACCTCGGTGGTGGGAAAATTGCTGTGGGGCAGGATGAATCCTCATGTGCAAATCACGGATTAATCGAGGACAATCAGCATGTATTTGTTAAGGGAGGTCGTGTCTGAGTAATGTGATTGAATTTTCTGAGGAGGGTCGATGAGGGCAGTGTGTATGATGTAGTGTATATGGATTTTAGTAAAGCTTTTGATAAGGTCCCACATGGCAGACTGGTCACCATGGGATCCAGGGCAAAGTGACAAGTTGGATCCAAAATTGTCTCAGAGGCAGGAAGCAAAGGGTAATGGTTGATGGGTGTATTTGTGACTGGAAAGCTGTATCCAGTGGGGTTCCACAGGGCTCAGTACTGAGTCCCTTGCTTTTTGTGGTATATATCAATGACTTGGACTTAAACGTTGGGTATATGATAAAGAAATTTGTAGATGATACTAAAATTAGCCGAGTGATTGAGAATGAAGAGCGGTGGAGGGATGTGATCGGGGCCCAGGGGAGGCCTGAGTTCGGGGCCAGGGGCCCAGGGGCAGCACGGGCCCAGCCCACACTGCGATATGTGTGAGTGATCGGACCATGCAGCAGAGCTGGTCTCCAGTCGTCCTGGTTAACCCTTGCCACTGGACCAAGACCTCGCTCTGTCAATCCCGTGTGGTGGCTGGTGTGTAACGGTCACCCCACGTTAAAATAATCCACCCACAGGCATCTTCCACCCTTCAGGATATAGTTCGGGACCTTCATTGGAACACCTGTGAACTCGTCCTTTTTTTGGTGAGGAAGCAAGTCATCCTCGTCTCGAGGGACTGTCGACGATGAATGAAGAAGAAAGCTGTAGACTGCAGGAAGATATCGACGGACTGGTCAGATGGGCAGAACAGCGGCAAATGGAATTCACTCCGGAGAAGTGCGAGGTAATGCATTTGGGGAGGGCTAACAAGGCAAGGGAACATACATTAAATGGTAGGACCCTGAGAAGTGTAGAGGAACAAAGGAACCTTGGAGTGCAGGTCCACAGATCCCTGAAGGTAGCAGGACAGGTGGATAAGGTGGTTAAGAAGGTATATGGCTGAGGCATAGAATACAAGAGCAGGGAGGTTATGCTTGAACTGTATAATACACTGGTTAGGCCGCAGCTGGAGTACTGTGTGCAGTTCTGGTCACCACATTACAGGAATGATGTGATTGCACTCGAGAGGGTACAGAGGAAGTTTACGAGGATGTTGCCTGGACTGGAGAATTTTAGCTATGAGGAAAGATTGGATAGGCTGGGATTGTTTTGCTTGGAACAGGGGAGGCTGAGGGGAGACCTTATTGAGGTGTATAAAATGATGAGGGGCCTGGATGGAGTGGATAGGAAGGACCTGTTTCCCTCAGCAGAGGGGTCAACAACCGGGGGGCATAGATTTTAAGTAATTGGTATAAGGGGAGATTTGAGGGGAGATTTCTCACCCAGGGAGTGGTGGGGGTCTGTCCACACACACTGTCCACACACACTGTCCACACACACACTGCCACAGGGATCGCTCACTGACACACTCACTCACACACGCTCACTGACACACACTCACTGACACGCTCACTGACACACGCTCACTGAAACACTCACTGACACACGCTCACTGACACCCTCACTCACTGTCACACTCACTGAAACACTCACTGACACATGCTCACTGACACACTCTCACCAACACACTCACTCACACACGCTCACTGAAACACTCACTGACACGCTCACTGACACACGCTCACTAAAACACTCACTGACACATGCTCACTGACACCCGCACTCACTGTCACACTCACTGAAACACTCACTGACACATGCTCACTGACACACTCTCACCAACACACTCACTCACTGACACACTCACTGACACACTCACAAATTGACATGCTCACTGGCACACTCACTGGCACACTCCCTCACAGACACACTCACTGTCACTCTCACTGTCTCTCTCACTCACTCACTGACACACACTCACTGACACACTCACTGACACACGCACGGACACGCTCACTCACTTACACGCACACTCATTGACACACTCACTCACTGACGCACTCACTGACCCACTCACTAACTCATTCACTGACACGCTCACTCAGTGACACACTCACTGACACCCGCTCACTGACAAACTCATTGACACGCTCACTGAAACACACTCACTGACACACGCTCACTGATGCACGCTCACTGACACACTCACTATCACTCTCACTGACTCACTCACTGACTCACTCATTGACTCACTCACTGACACACACTCACTGACACACTCACTGACATTCACTCACTGACATACTCACCGACATGCCCACTCACTGACTCATTCACTGTCACGCTCACTCACTGTCACACTCACAAGAACATAAGAACATAAGAACATAAGAATTAGGAACAGGAGTAGGCCATCTAGCCCCTCGAGCCTGCTCCGCCATTCAACAAGATCATGGCTGATCTGGCCGTGGACTCAGCTCCACTTACCCGCCCTCTCCCCGTAACCCTCAATTCCCTTATTGGTTAACAATCTATCTATCTGTGACTTGAATACATTCAATGAGCTAGCCTCAACTGCTTCCTTGGGCAGAGAATTCCACAGATTCACAACCCTCTGGGAGAAGAAATTCCTTCTCAACTCGGTTTTAAATTGGCTCCCCCGTATTTTGAGGCTGTGTCCCCGAGTTCTAGTCTCCCCGACCAGTGGAAACAACCTCTCTGCCTCTATCTTGTCTATCCCTTTCATTATTTTAAATGTTTCTATAAGATCACCCCTCATCCTTCTGAACTCCAACGAGTAAAGACCCAGTCTACTCAATTAATCATCATAAGGTAACCCCTTCATCTCCGGAATCAGCCTAGTGAATCGTCTCTGTACCCCCTCCAAAGCCAGTATATCCTTCCTTAAGTAAGGTGACCAAAACTGCACGCAGTACTCCAGGTGCGGCCTCACCAATACCCTGTACAGTTGCAGCAGGACCTCCCTGCTTTTGTACTCCATCCCTCTCGCAATGAAGGCCAACATTCCATTCGCCTTCCTGATTACCGGCTGCACCTGCAAACTAACTTTTTGGGTGCAGAACAGTGTTTCTGTAGTGTAGCGGTTATCACGTTAGCCTCACACGCAAAAGGTCCCCGTTTCGAGCCCGGGTGGAAACATTATGTAGGTCTCATGGTGCAACGGTAGTGTGTCTGACTCCCGATCCGAAGGTTGCGTGTTCAAATCACGTCGTGGTCATTGTTCTTCCAGAATTAATATTTCCTTGTCTAAAAGAGTTTCATGCACAAGGACCCCCAGGTCCCGCTGCACCGCAGCATGTTGTAATTTCTCCCCATTCCAATAATATTCCCTTTTACTGTTTTATTTCCCAAGGTGGATGACCTCACATTTTCCGACATTGTATTCCATCTGCCAAACCTTAGCCCATTCGATTAACCTATCTAAATCTCTTTGCAGCCTCTCTGTGTCCTCTACACAACCCGCTTTCCCACTAATCTTTGTGACATCTGCAAATTTTGTTACACTACACTCTGTCCCATCTTCCAGGTCATCTTTGTATATTGTCAACAGTTGTGGTCCCCGCACCGATCCCTGTGGCACACCACGAACCACTGATTTCCAACCCGAAAAGGACCCATTTATCCCGACTCTCTGCTTTCTGTTCGCCAGCCAATTCTCGATCCATGCTAATACATTTCCTCTGACTCCGCGTACCTTTATCTTCTGCAGTAACCTTTTGTGTGGCACCTTATCGAATGCCTTTTGGAAATCTAAATACACCACATCCATCGGTACACCTCTATCCACCATGCTCATTATATCCTCAAAGAATTCCAGTAAATTAGTTAAACATGATTTCCCCTTCATGAATCCATGCTGCGTCTGCTTGATTGCACTATTCCTATCTAGATGTCCTGCTATTTCTTCCTTAGTGATAGTTTCAAGCATTTTCCCCACTACAGATGTTAAACTAACTGGCCTATAGTTACCTGCCTTTTGTCTGCCCCCTTTTTTAAACAGAGGCGTTACATTAGCTGCTTTCCAATCCGCTGGTACCTCCCCAGAGTCCAGAGAATTTTGGTAGATTATCACGAATGCATCTGCTATAACTTCCGCCATCTCTTTTAATACCCTGGGATGCATTTCATCAGGACCAGGGGACTTGTCTACCTTGAGTCCCATTAGCCTGTCCAGCACTACCCCCCTGAGTGATAGTGATTATCTTAAAGACCTCCCTTCCCACATTCCTGTGAATGTGAGAGTGGCAGTGTGAGTGACAGTGAGGGTGTTTTTGTGGGAGCGTGCCAGTGAGTGTGCCAGTGAGCATGTCAATGAGTGAGTGAGTCAGTGAGTGAGTGTCAGGGAGTGTGACAGTGAGTGAGGGTGTCGGTGAGTGTGTGTCAATGAAATTGTCAGTGAGTGTGACAGTGAGTGAGCATGCCAGTGAGTGAGGTGTCGGTGAGTGTGTCAGTGAGTGTGTCAGTGAGTGTGACAGTGAGTGTGGCAGTGAGTGAGCATGCCAGTGAGTGAGTGTGTGAGTGAGAGTGACAGTGAGTTTGACGGTGAGTGAGCATGACAGTGAGTGTGTCAGGGAGTATGTGTCAGTGAGCGAGTCAGTGAGTGTGTCAGTGAGTGTGTGTCAGTGAGCATGTCAATGAGTGAGTGTGTCAGTGAGTGTGTGTCAGTGAGCGTGTGCCAGTGAGTGTGTGTCAGTGAGTGTGTGTCAGTGCGCGTGTGTCAGTGAGCGTGTCAGTGAGTGTGTGTCCGTGAGCGTGTGTCAGTGAGTGTGTATCAGTGAGTGTGTGTTAGTGAGCATGTCAGTGAGCATGTGTCAGTGAGTGAGCATGTCAGTGAGTGTGTGTCAGTGAGAGTGACAGTGAGTGAGGGTGTCAGTGAGCATGTGTCAGTGAGTGAGTGTGTCAGTGAGTGTGTCATTGAGTGTGACAGTGGGCGTGACAGTGAGCGAGCATGTCAGCGAGTGAGTGTGTCAGTGAGTGTGTCAGTGAGTGAGCGTGCCAGTGAGTGAGTGTGTGAGTGAGAGTGACAGTGAGTTTGGCAGTGAGTGAGCATGACAGTGAGTGTGTCAGGGAGTGTGTGTCAGTGAGCGAGTCAGGGAGTGTGTCAGTGAGTGTGTGTCAGTGAGCATGTCAGTGAGTGTGTGTCAGTGAGCGTGTGACAGTGAGTGTGTGTCAGTAAGTGTGTGTCAGTGAGCGTGTCAGTGAGTGTGTGTCAGTGAGTGAGTGTGTCAGTGAGTGTGTGTCAGTGAGCATGTCAGTGTGTGTGTGTCAGTGAGCGTGTGACAGTGAGTGTGTGTCAGTGAGTGTGTGTCAGTGAGCGTGTGTCAGTGAGCGTGTCGGTGAGCGTGTGTCAGTGAGTGTGTCAGTGAGTGTGTGTCAGTGAGTGAGCATGTCAGTGAGCGAGTCAGTGAGTGGTGTCAGTGAGAGTGACATTAAGTGTGTCTGTGAGTGAGTGTGTCAGTGAGTGGGTCAGTGAGTGAGTGAGAGTGACAGTGAGAGTGACAGTGAGCGTGTCTGTGAGGGAGCATGCCAGTGAGTGTGCCAGTGAGCAAGTCAATGAGTTAGTGAGTGAGTGAGTGTGTCAGTGAGTGAGTATGTCGGTGAGAGTGTGTCAATGAGTGTGTCATTGAGCATGTGTCAGTGAGTGTGTCAGTGAGTGTGACAGTGAGTGAGTGTGTCAGTGAGTGTGACAGTGAGCAAGCGTGTCAGCGAGTGAGTGTGTCAGTGAGTGTGTGTCAGTGAGCGTGTGTCAATGAGCATGTCAGTATGTGTGTGTCAGTGAGCGTGTGACAGTGAGTGTGTGTCAGTGAGTGTGTGTCAGTGAGCGTGTCAGTGAGTGTGTGTCAGTGAGCATCTGTGAGTGAGTGAGTGTGTCAGTGAGCGAGTGTCAGTGAGCGAGTGTCAGTGAGTGTGTGTAAGTGAGCGTGTGTGAGTGTGTCAGCGAGCAAGTGTCAGTGAGTGAGTGTGTCAGTGAGCGTGTGTCAGTGAGTGTGTCAGTGAGTGTGTGTCAATGAGCGAGCCAGTGAGCGTGTGTCAGTCAGCATGTCAATGAGTGAGTGTGTCAGTGAGTGTGTGTCAGTGAGTGTGTGTCAATGAGTGTGTGTCAGTGAGCGTGTGTCAGTGAGCATGTCAGTGAGTGTGTGTCAGTGAGTGTGTGTTAGTGAGCGTGTCAGTGAGCATGTGTCAGTGAGTGAGCATGTCAGTGAGTGTGTGTCAGTGAGAGTGACAGTGAGTGAGGGTGTCAGTGAGCGTGTGTCAGTGAGTGAGTGTGTCAGTGAGTGTGTCATCGAGTGTGACAGTGGGCGTGACAGTGAGCGAGCATGTCAGCAAGTGAGTGTGTCAGTGAGTGTGCCAGTGAGTGAGCGTGTCAGTGAGTGAGTGTGTGAGTGAGAGTGACAATGAGTTTGGCAGTGAGTGAGCATGACAGTGAGTGTGTCAGGGAGTGTGTGTCAGTGAGCGAGTCAGTGAGTGTGTCAGTGAGTGTGTGTCAGTGAGCATGTCAGTGAGTGTGTGTCAGTGAGCGTGTGACAGTGAGTGTGTGTCAGTGAGTGTGTGTCAGTGAGCGTGTCAGTGAGTGTGTGTCAGTGAGTGTGTGTCAGTGAGCGTGTCAGTGAGTGTGTGTCAGTGACTGAGCGTGTCAGTGAATGAGCCAGTGAGAGTGACATTAAGTGTGTCTGTGAGTGAGTGTGTCAGTGAGTGAGCATGTCAGTGAATGAGTCAGTGAGTGGGTCAGTGACAGTGAGAGTGACAGTGAGCGTGTCTGTGAGGGAGCGTGCCAGTGAGTGTGCCAGTGAGCATGTCAATGAGTGAGTGAGTGAGTGTCAGTGAGTGTGTCAGTGAGTGAGTGTGTCGGTGAGAGTGTGCCAATGAGTGTGTCAGTGAGCATGTGTCAGTGAGTGAGTCAGTGAGCGTGTGTCAGTGAGTGTGTGTCAGTGAGCGTGTGTCAGTGAGTGAGTGTGTCAGTGAGTGTGACAGTGGGAGTGACAGTGAGCAAGCGTGTCAGCGAGTGAGTGTGTCAGTGAGTGTGTTTCAGTGAGCGTGTGTCAGTGAGCATGTCAGTGAGTGTGTGTCAGTGAGCGTGTGACAGTGAGTGTGTGTCAGTGAGCGAGTCAGTGAGTGTGTGTCAGTGAGCGTGTGACAGTGAGTGTGTGTCAGTGAGTGAGTCAGTGAGTGTGTGTCACTGAGCGTCAGTGAGTGAGTCAGTGTGTCAGTGAGCGAGTGTCAGTGAGCGAGTGTCAGTGAGTGTGTGTAAGTGAGCGTGTGTGAGTGTGTCAGTGAGCGAGTGTCAGTGAGTGAGTGGGTCAGTGAGCATGTGTCAGTGAGTGTGTCAGTGAGTGAATCAGTGAGTGAGTGTATCGGTGAGAGTGTGTCAGTGAGTGTGTCAGTGAGTGTGTGTCAATGAGAGAGCCAGTGAGCATGTGTCAGTGAGCATGTGTCAGTGAGTGTTTCAGTGAGTGTGACAGTGACTGAGGGTGTCAGTGAGCGTGTGTTCGTGAACATGTGTGAGTGAGTGTGTCAGTGAGCGAGTGTCAGTGAGTATGTGTCAGTGAGCATGTGTGAGTGAGGGAGTGTGTCAGTGTGTGTATGCCAGTGAGTGTGTCAGTGACTGTGTCAGTGAGCGTGTGTCAGTGAACGTGTGTCAGTGAATGTGTGTCAGTGAGCGAGTCAGTGAGCGTGTGTCAGTGAGTGTGTGTCAGTGAGCGTGTGTCAGTGAGCATGTCAGTGAGTGTGTGTCAGTGAGTGTGTGTCAGTGAGCGTGTGTCAGTGAGCGTGCCAGTGAGTATGTGTCAGTGAGCGTGCATCAGTGAGTGTGTGTTAGTGAGTGTGTGTCAGTGAGCATGTCAGTGAGTGTGTGTCAGTGAGTGAGCGTGTCAGTGAGTGAGTCAGTGAGAGTGACATTGAGTGTGTCTATGATTGAGTGTGTCAGTGAGTGAGCGTGTCAGTGAGTGAGTCAGTGAGTGGGTCAGTGAGTGAGAGTGACAGTGAGAGTGACAGTGAGTGTGTCTGTGAGGGAGCATGCCAGTGAGTGTGTCGGTGAGATTGTGTCAATGAGTGTTTCAGTGAGCATGTGTCAGTGAGTGTGTCAGTGAGTGTGACAGTGAGTGAGGGTGTCAGTGAGCAAGTGTCAGTGAGTGAGTGTGTCAGTGAGTGCGACAGTGAGTGAGGGTGTCAGTGAGCAAGTGTCAGTGAGTGAGTGTGTCAGTGAGTTTGACGGTGAGTGAGCATGACAGTGAGTGTGTCAGGGAGTATGTGTCAGTGAGCGAGTCAGTGAATGTGTCAGTGAGTGTGTGTCAGTGAGCATGTCAGTGAGTGTGTCAGGGAGTATGTGTCAGTGAGCGAGTCAGTGAATGTGTCAGTGAGTGTGTGTCAGTGAGTGTGACGGTGAGTGAGGGTGTCAGTCAGCGTGTGTCAGTGAGTAAGTGTGTCAGTGAGTGTGACAGTGGGCGTAGTAGTGAGCGCGCATGTCAGCGAGTGGGCGTGTCAGTGAGTGTGACAGCAAGTATGATAGTGAGTGAGCATGACAGTGAGTGAGGGTGTCAGTGAGTGAGTTACTGAGTGGTTCAGTGAGTAAGTGTGTCAGTGAGTGTGTGTGTAAGTGAATGAGCGTGTCCGTGCGTGTGTCAGTGAGTGTGTCAGTGAGTGAGCGTGTCAGTGAATGATTCAGTGAGAGGATCAGTGAGTGAGCGAGAGTGACAGTGAGAGTGACAGTGAGAGTGACAGTGAGTGTGTCTGTGAGGGAGCATGCCAGTGAGTGTGCCAGTGAGCATGTCAATGAGCGAGTGAGTCAGTGAGTGAATGTCAGTGAGTGAGTGTGTCGGTGAGAGTGTGTCAGTGAGTGTGTGACAGTGAGCATGAATCAGTGAGTGTGTCAGTGAGTGTGACAGTGAGTGAGTGTGTCAGTGAGCGTGTGTCAGTGAATGTGTCAGTGAGTGTGTCAGTGGGTGAGTATATCGGTGAGAGTGTCTCAGTGAGTGTGTCAGTGAGTGTGTCAGTGAGTGTGTGTCAATGAGCGAGCCAGTGAGCGTTTGTCAGTGAGCATGTGCCAGTGAGTGTGTCAGTGAGGATATCAGTGAGTGTGTGTCAGTGAGTGTGTCAGTGAGCGTGTGTCAGAAAGCGTGTGTCAGTGAGTGTGTGTCAGTGAGCATGTCAGTGAGTGTGTGTCAGTGAGCGTGTCAGTGAGCAAGACTGTGAATGTGTGTCAGTGAGTGTGTGTTAGCATGTCAGTGAGTGTGTTAGTGAGCGAGTGTCAGTGAGTGTGTGTCAGTGAGTGTGTGTCAGTGAGTGTGTCAATGAGTGTGTGTCAGTGAGCATGTATCAGTGAGTGTGTCAGTGAGTGTGTCAGTGAGTGAGGATGTCAGTGAGCGAGTGTCAATGAGTGAGTGTGTCAGTGAGCGTGTGTCAGTGAGCATGTCAGTGAGTTTGTGTCAGTGAGTGTGTGTCAGTGAGTGAGCGTGTCACTGAGTGAGTCAGTGAGAGTGACAGTGAGTGTGACACTGAGTGAGTGTGTCAGTGAGCGAGTGTCAGTGAGCGTGTGTCAGTGAGTGTGTCAGTGAGCGAGTGTCAGTGAGTGAGTGTGTCAGTGAGCGTGTGTCAGTGAGCGTGTCGGTGAGCGTGTGTCAGTGAGTGTGTCAGTGAGTGTGTGTCAGTGAGTGAGCGTGTCAGTGAGTGTGTCAGTGAGAGTGAGAGTGAGTGTGTCAGTGAGTGAGTGTGTCAGTGAGTGGGTCATTGAGTGAGTGAGAGTGAATGTGAGAGTGGCAGTGTGAGTGACAGTGAGGGTGTTTTTGTGGGAGCGTGCCAGTGAGTGTGCCAGTGAGCATGTCAATGAGTGAGTGAGTCAGTGAGTGAGTGTCAGGGAATGTGACAGTGAGTGAGGGTGTCGGTGAGTGTGTGTCAATGAAATTGTCAGTGAGTGTGACAGTGAGTGTGACAGTGAGTGAGCATGCCAGTGAGTGAGGTGTCTGTGAGTGTGTCAGTGAGTGTGGCAGTGAGTGAGCATGCCAGTGAGTGAGTGTGTGAGTGAGAGTGACAGTGAGTTTGACGGTGAGTGAGCATGACAGTGAGTGTGTCAGGGAGTATGTGTCAGTGAGCGAGTCAGTGAGTGTGTCAGTGAGTGTGTGTCAGTGAGCATGTCAATGAGTGAGTGTGTCAGTGAGTGTGTGTCAGTGAGCATGTGTCAGTGAGTGTGTGTCAGTGAGTGTGTGTCAGTGCGCGTGTGTCAGTGAGCGTGTCAATGAGTGTGTGTCAGTGAGCGTGTGTCAGTGAGTGTGTATCAGTGAGTGTGTGTTAGTGAGCATGTCAGTGAGCATGTGTCAGTGAGTGAGCATGTCAGTGAGTGTGTGTCAGTGAGAGTGACAGTGAGTGAGGGTGTCAGTGAGCATGTGTCAGTGAGTGAGTGTGTCAGTGAGTGTGTCATTGAGTGTGACAGTGGGCGTGACATTGAGTGAGCATGTCAGCGAGTGAGTGTGTCAGTGAGTGTGTCAGTGAGTGAGCGTGCCAGTGAGTGAGTGTGTGAGTGAGAGTGACAGTGAGTTTGGCAGTGAGTGAGCATGACAGTGAGTGTGTCAGGGAGTGTGTGTCAGTGAGCGAGTCAGGGAGTGTGTCAGTGAGTGTGTGTCAGTGAGCATGTCAGTGAGTGTGTGTCAGTGAGCGTGTGACAGTGAGTGTGTGTCAGTAAGTGTGTGTCAGTGAGCGTGTCAGTGAGTGTGTGTCAGTGAGTGAGTGTGTCAGTGAGTGTGTGTCAGTGAGCATGTCAGTGTGTGTGTGTCAGTGAGCGTGTGACAGTGAGTGTGTGTCAGTGAGTGTGTGTCAGTGAGCGTGTGTCAGTGAGCGTGCCGGTGAGCGTGTGTCAGTGAGTGTGTCAGTGAGTGTGTGTCAGTGAGTGAGCATGTCAGTGAGCGAGTCAGTGAGTGGTGTCAGTGAGAGTGACATTAAGTGTGTCTGTGAGTGAGTGTGTCAGTGAGTGGGTCAGTGAGTGAGTGAGAGTGACAGTGAGAGTGACAGTGAGCGTGTCTGTGAGGGAGCATGCCAGTGAGTGTGCCAGTGAGCAAGTCAATGAGTGAGTGAGTGAGTGAGTGTCAGTGAGTGTGTCAGTGAGTGAGTGTGTCGGTGAGAGTGTGTCAATGAGTGTGTCATTGAGCATGTGTCAGTGAGTGTGTCAGTGAGTGTGACAGTGAGTGAGTGTGTCAGTGAGTGTGACAGTGAGCAAGCGTGTCAGCGAGTGAGTGTGTCAGTGAGTGTGTGTCAGTGAGCGTGTGTCAATGAGCATGTCAGTATGTGTGTGTCAGTGAGCGTGTGACAGTGAGTGTGTGTCAGTGAGTGTGTGTCAGTGAGCGTGTCAGTGAGTGTGTGTCAGTGAGCATCTGTGAGTGAGTGAGTGTGTCAGTGAGCGAGTGTCAGTGAGCGAGTTTCAGTGAGTGTGTGTAAGTGAGCGTGTGTGAGTGTGTCAGCGAGCAAGTGTCAGTGAGTGAGTGTGTCAGTGAGCGTGTGTCAGTGAGTGTGTCAGTGAGTGTGTGTCAATGAGCCAGCCAGTGAGCGTGTGTCAGTCAGCATGTCAATGAGTGAGTATGTCAGTGAGTGTGTGTCAGTGAGTGTGTGTCAATGAGTGTGTGTCAGTGAGCGTGTGTCAGTGAGCATGTCAGTGAGTGTGTGTCAGTGAGCGTGTGTCAGTGAGTGTGTGTCAGTGAGTGTGTGTTAGTGAGCGTGTCAGTGAGCATGTGTCAGTGAGTGAGCATGTCAGTGAGTGTGTGTCAGTGAGAGTGACAGTGAGTGAGGGTGTCAGTGAGCGTGTGTCAGTGAGTGAGTGTGTCAGTGAGTGTGTCATCGAGTGTGACAGTGGGCATGACAGTGAGCAAGCGTGTCAGCGAGTGAGTGTGTCACTGAGTGTGCCAGTGAGTGAGCGTGTCAGTGAGTGAGTGTGTGAGTGAGAGTGACAATGAGTTTGGCAGTGAGTGAGCATGACAGTGAGTGTGTCAGGGAGTGTGTGTCAGTGAGCGAGTCAGTGAGTGTG
Organism: Pristiophorus japonicus; assembly: GCF_044704955.1. Lineage (NCBI taxonomy): Eukaryota > Metazoa > Chordata > Chondrichthyes > Pristiophoridae > Pristiophorus > Pristiophorus japonicus. The sequence goes on from NW_027253369.1 coordinate 346,089, forward strand.
TCAGTGAGTGTGTGTCAGTGAGCATGTCAGTGAGTGTGTGTCAGTGAGCGTGTGACAGTGAGTGTGTGTCAGTGAGTGTGTGTCAGTGAGCGTGTCAGTGAGTGTGTGTCAGTGAGTGTGTGTCAGTGAGCGTGTCAGTGAGTGTGTGTCAGTGACTGAGCGTGTCAGTGAGTGAGCCAGTGAGAGTGACATTAAGTGTGTCTGTGAGTGAGTGTGTCAGTGAGTGAGCATGTCAGTGAATGAGTCAGTGAGTGGGTCAGTGACAGTGAGAGTGACAGTGAGCGTGTCTGTGAGGGAGTGTGCCAGTGAGTGTGCCAGTGAGCATGTCAATGAGTGAGTGAGTGAGTGTCAGTGAGTGTGTCAGTGAGTGAGTGTGTCGGTGAGAGTGTGCCAATGAGTGTGTCAGTGAGCATGTGTCAGTGAGTGAGTCAGTGAGCGTGTGTCAGTGAGTGAGTGTGTCAGTGAGTGTGACAGTGGGAGTGACAGTGAGCAAGCGTGTCAGCGAGTGAGTGTGTCAGTGAGTGTGTTTCAGTGAGCGTGTGTCAGTGAGCATGTCAGTGAGTGTGTGTCAGTGAGCGTGTGACAGTGAGTGTGTGTCAGTGAGTGTGTGTCACTGAGCGTCAGTGAGTGAGTCAGTGTGTCAGTGAGTGAGTGTCAGTGAGCGAGTGTCAGTGAGTGAGTGGGTCAGTGAGCATGTGTCAGTGAGTGTGTCAGTGAGTGTATCAGTGAGTGAGTGTATCGGTGAGAGTGTGTCAGTGAGTGTGTCAGTGAGTGTGTGTCAATGAGAGAGCCAGTGAGCATGTGTCAGTGAGCATGTGTCAGTGAGTGTTTCAGTGAGTGTGTCAGTGACTGAGGGTGTCAGTGAGCGTGTGTTCGTGAGCATGTGTGAGTGAGTGTGTCAGTGAGCGAGTGTCAGTGAGTATGTGTCAGTGAGCATGTGTGAGTGAGGGAGTGTGTCAGTGTGTGTATGCCAGTGAGTGTGTCAGTGACTGTGTCAGTGAGTGTGTGTCAGTGAACGTGTGTCAGTGAATGTGTGTCAGTGAGCGAGTCAGTGAGCGTGTGTCAGTGAGTGTGTGTCAGTGAGCGTGTGTCAGTGAGCGTGCCAGTGAGTATGTGTCAGTGAGCGTGCGTCAGTGAGTGTGTGTTAGTGAGTGTGTGTCAGTGAGTGTGTGTCAGTGAGTGAGCGTGTCAGTGAGTGAGTCAGTGAGAGTGACATTGAGTGTGTCTATGAGTGAGTGTGTCAGTGAGTGAGCGTGTCAGTGAGTGAGTCAGTGAGTGGGTCAGTGAGTGAGTGAGAGTGACAGTGAGAGTGACAGTGAGTGTGTCTGTGAGGGAGCATGCCAGTGAGTGTGTCGGTGAGATTGTGTCAATGAGTGTTTCAGTGAGCATGTGTCAGTGAGTGTGTCAGTGAGTGTGACAGTGAGTGAGGGTGTCAGTGAGCAAGTGTCAGTGAGTGAGTGTGTCAGTGAGTGCGACAGTGAGTGAGGGTGTCAGTGAGCAAGTGTCAGTGAGTGAGTGTGTCAGTGAGTTTGACGGTGAGTGAGCATGACAGTGAGTGTGTCAGGGAGTATGTGTCAGTGAGCGAGTCAGTGAATGTGTCAGTGAGTGTGTGTCAGTGAGCATGTCAGTGAGTGTGTCAGGGAGTATGTGTCAGTGAGCGAGTCAGTGAATGTGTCAGTGAGTGTGTGTCAGTGAGTGTGACGGTGAGTGAGGGTGTCAGTCAGCGTGTGTCAGTGAGTAAGTGTGTCAGTGAGTGTGACAGTGGGCGTAGTAGTAAGCGCGCATGTCAGCGAGTGGGCGTGTCAGTGAGTGTGACAGCAAGTATGATAGTGAGTGAGCATGACAGTGAGTGAGGGTGTCAGTGAGTGAGTTACTGAGTGGTTCAGTGAGTAAGTGTGTCAGTGAGTGTGTGTGTAAGTGAATGAGCGTGTCCGTGCGTGTGTCAGTGAGTGTGTCAGTGAGTGAGCGTGTCAGTGAATGATTCAGTGAGAGGATCAGTGAGTGAGCGAGAGTGACAGTGAGAGTGACAGTGAGAGTGACAGTGAGTGTGTCTGTGAGGGAGCATGCCAGTGAGTGTGCCAGTGAGCATGTCAATGCGTGAGTGAGTCAGTGAGTGAATGTCAGTGAGTGAGTGTGTCGGTGAGAGTGTGTCAGTGAGTGTGTGACAGTGAGCATGTATCAGTGAGTGTGTCAGTGAGTGTGACAGTGAGTGAGTGTGTCAGTGAGCGTGTGTCAGTGAATGTGTCAGTGAGTGTGTCAGTGAGTGAGTATATCGGTGAGAGTGTCTCAGTGAGTGTGTCAGTGAGTGTGTCAGTGAGTGTGTGTCAATGAGCGAGCCAGTGAGCGTTTGTCAGTGAGCATGTGCCAGTGAGTGTGTCAGTGAGGATATCAGTGAGTGTGTGTCAGTGAGTGTGTCAGTGAGCGTGTGTCAAAAAGCGTGTGTCAGTGAGTGTGTGTCAGTGAGCATGTCAGTGAGTGTGTGTCAGTGAGCGTGTCAGTGAGCAAGACTGTGAGTGTATGTCAGTGAGTGTGTGTTAGCATGTCAGTGAGTGTGTCAGTGAGCGAGTGTCAGTGAGTGTGTGTCAGTGAGTGTGTGTCAGTGAGTGTGTCAATGAGTGTGTGTCAGTGAGCATGTATCAGTGAGTGTGTCAGTGAGTGTGACAGTGAGTGAGGATGTCAGTGAGCGAGTGTCAATGAGTGAGTGTGTCAGTGAGCGTGTGTCAGTGAGCATGTCAGTGAGTTTGTGTCAGTGAGTGTGTGTCAGTGAGTGAGCGTGTCAGTGAGTGAGTCAGTGAGAGTGACAGTGAGTGTGACACTGAGTGAGTGTGTCAGTGAGCGAGTGTCAGTGAGCGTGTGTCAGTGAGTGTGTCAGTGAGCGAGTGTCAGTGAGTGAGTGTGTCAGTGAGCGTGTGTCAGTGAGCGTGTCGGTGAGCGTGTGTCAGTGAGTGTGTCAGTGAGTGTGTGTCAGTGAGTGAGCGTGTCAGTGAGTGTGTCAGTGAGAGTGAGAGTGAGTGTGTCAGTGAGTGAGTGTGTCAGTGAGTGGGTCATTGAGTGAGTGAGAGCGAATGTGAGAGTGGCAGTGTGAGTGACAGTGAGGGTGTTTTTGTGGGAGCGTGCCAGTGAGTGTGCCAGTGAGCATGTCAATGAGTGAGTGAGTCAGTGAGTGAGTGTCAGGGAATGTGACAGTGAGTGAGGGTGTCGGTGAGTGTGTGTCAATGAAATTGTCAGTGAGTGTGACAGTGAGTGTGACAGTGAGTGAGCATGCCAGTGAGTGAGGTGTCTGTGAGTGTGTCAGTGAGTGTGACAGTGAGTGTGGCAGTGAGTGAGCATGCCAGTGAGTGAGTGTGTCAGTGAGTTTGTCAGTGAGTGAGCGTGCCAGTGAGTGAGTGTGTGAGTGAGAGTGACAGTGAGTTTGGCAGTGAGTGAGCATGACAGTGAGTGTGTCAGGGAGTGTGTGTCAGTGAGCGAGTCAGTGAGTGTGTCAGTGAGTGTGTGTCAGTGAGCATGTCAGTGAGTGTGTGACAGTGAGTGTGTGTCAGTGAGTGTGTGCCAGTGAGCATGTCAGTGAGTGTGTGTCAGTGAGTGAGTGTGTCAGTGAGTGTGTCATTGAGTGTGACAGTGGGCGTGACAGTGAGCGAGAATGTCAGCGAGTGAGTGTGTCAGTGAGTTTGTCAGTGAGTGAGCGTGCCAGTGAGTGAGTGTGTGAGTGAGAGTGACAGTGAGTTTGGCAGTGAGTGAGCATGACAGTGAGTGTGTCAGGGAGTGTGTGTCAGTGAGCGAGTCAGTGAGTGTGTCAGTGAGTGTGTGTCAGTGAGCATGTCAGTGAGTGTGTGACAGTGAGTGTGTGTCAGTGAGTGTGTGCCAGTGAGCATGTCAGTGAGTGTGTGTCAGTGAGTGCGTGTCAGTGAGTGTGTGTCAGTGAGTGAGTGTGTCAGTGATTGTGTGTCAGTGAGCATGTCAGTGAGTGTGTGTCAGTGAGCGTGTGACAGTGAGTGTGTGTCAGTGAGTGTGTGTCAGTGAGCGTGTGTCAGTGAGCGTGTCGGTTAGCGTGTGTCAGTGAGTGTGTCAGTGAGTGTGTGTCAGTGAGTGAGCATGTCAGTGAGCGAGTCAGTGAGTGTGTCAGTGAGAGTGACATTAAGTGTGTCTGTGAGTGAGTGTGTCAGTGAGTGGGTCAGTGAGTGAGTGAGAGTGACAGTGAGAGTGACAGTGAGCGTGTCTGTGAGGGAGCGTGCCAGTGAGTGTGCCAGTGAGCATGTCAATGAGTGAGTGAGTGAGTGAGTGTCAGTGAGTGTGTCAGTGAGTGAGTGTGTCGGTGAGAGTGTGTCAATGAGTGTGTCATTGAGCATGTGTCAGTGAGTGTGTCAGTGAGTGTGACAGTGAGTGAGTGTGTCAGTGAGTGTGACAGTGGGTGTGACAGTGAGCAAGCGTGTCAGCGAGTGAGTGTGTCAGTGAGTGTGTTTCAGTGAGCGTGTGTCAGTGAGCATGTCAGTGAGTGTGTGTCAGTGAGTGTGTGTCACTGAGCGTCAGTGAGTGAGTCAGTGTGTCAGTGAGCGAGTGTCAGTGAGCGAGTGTCAGTGAGTGTGTGTAAGTGAGTGTGTGTAAGTGAGCGTGTGTGAGTGTGTCAGTGAGCGAGTGTCAGTGAGTGAGTGGGTCAGTGAGCATGTGTCAGTGAGTGTGTCAGTGAGTGTATCAGTGAATGAGTGTATCGGTGAGAGTGTGTCAGTGAGTGTGTCAGTGAGTGTGTGTCAATGAGAGTGCCAGTGAGCATGTGTCAGTGAGCATGTGCCAGTGAGTGTTTCAGTGAGTGTGACAGTGACTGAGGGTGTCAGTGAGCGTGTGTTATTGAGCATGTGTGAGTGAGTGTGTCAGTGAGCGAGTGTCAGTGAGTATGTGTCAGTGAGCATGTGTGAGTGAGGGAGTGTGTCAGTGTGTGTATGCCAGTGAGTGTGTCAGTGACTGTGTCAGTGAGCGTGTGTCAGTGAACGTGTGTCAGTGAATGTGTGTCAGTGAGCGAGTCAGTGAGCGTGTGTCAGTGAGTGTGTGTCAGTGAGTGTGTGTCAGTGAGCATGTCAGTGAGTGTGTGTCAGTGAGCCTGTGAAAGTGAGTGTGTGTCAGTGAGTGTGTGTCAGTGAGCGTGTCAGTGAGTGTGTGTCAGTGAGTGTGTGTCAGTGAGTGTGTCAGTGAGTGTGTGTCAGTGACTGAGCGTGTCAGTGAGTGAGCCAGTGAGAGTGACATTAAGTGTGTCTGTGAGTGAGTGTGTCAGTGAGTGAGCATGTCAGTGAGTGAGTCAGTGAGTGGGTCAGTGACAGTGAGAGTGACAGTGAGTGTGTCTGTGAGGGAGCGTGCCAGTGAGTGTGCCAGTGAGCATGTCAATGAGTGAGTGAGTGAGTGTCAGTGAGTGTGTCAGTGAGTGAGTGTGTCGGTGAGAGTGTGCCAATGAGTGTGTCAGTGAGCATGTGTCAGTGAGTGAGTCAGTGAGCGTGTGTCAGTGAGTGTGTGTCAGTGAGCGTGTGTCAGTGAGTGAGTGTGTCAGTGAGTGTGACAGTGGGCGTGACAGTGAGCAAGCGTGTCAGCGAGTGAGTGTGTCAGTGAGTGTGTTTCAGTGAGCGTGTGTCAGTGAGCATGTCAGTGAGTGTGTGTCACTGAGCGTCAGTGAGTGAGTCAGTGTGTCAGTGAGCGTGTGTCAGTGAGCGAGTGTCAGTGAGTGAGTGGGTCAGTGAGCATGTGTCAGTGAGTGTGTCAGTGAGTGTATCAGTGAATGAGTGTATCGGTGAGAGTGTGTCAGTGAGTGTGTCAGTGAGTGTGTGTCAATGAGAGTGCCAGTGAGCATGTGTCAGTGAGCATGTGTCAGTGAGTGTTTCAGTGAGTGTGACAGTGACTGAGGGTGTCAGTGAGCGTGTGTTATTGAGCATGTGTGAGTGAGTGTGTCAGTGAGCGAGTGTCAGTGAGTATGTGTCAGTGAGCATGTGTGAGTGAGGGAGTGTGTCAGTGTGTGTATGCCAGTGAGTGTGTCAGTGACTGTGTCAGTGAGCGTGTGTCAGTGAACGTGTGTCAGTGAATGTGTGTCAGTGAGCGAGTCAGTGAGTGTGTGTCAGTGAGTGAGCGTGTCAGTGAGTGAGGCAGTGAGAGTGACATTGAGTGTGTCTATGAGTGAGTGTGTCAGTGAGTGAGCTTGTCAGTGAGTGAGTCAGTGAGTGGGTCAGTGAGTGAGTGAGAGTGACAGTGAGAGTGACAGTGAGTGTGTCTGTGAGGGAGCATGCCAGTGCGTGTGTCGGTGAGAGTGTGTCAATGAGTGTGTCAGTAAGTATGTGTCAGTGAGTGTGTCAGTGAGTGTGACAGTGAGTGAGGGTGTCAGTGAGCAAGTGTCAGTGAGTGAGTGTGTCAGTGAGTGTGACAGTGAGTTTGACGGTGAGTGAGCATGACAGTGAGTGTGTCAGGGAGTATGTGTCAGTGAGCGAGTCAGTGAGTGTGTCAGTGAGTGTGTGTCAGTGAGCATGTCAATGAGAGACTGTGTCAGTGAGTGTGTGTCAGTGAGTGTGGTCAGTGAGTGTGTCAATGAGCATGTCAATGAGTGAGTGAGTCAGTGAGCGTGTGTCAGTGAGTGTGTGTCAGTGAGTGTGTGTCAGTGAGCGTGTGTCAGTGAGTGTGTGTCAGTGAGCGTGTCAGTGAGTGTGTGTCAGTGAGTGAGCGTGTCAGTGAGTGAGCCAGTGAGAGTGACATTAAGTGTGTCTGTGAGTGAGCGTGTCAGTGAGTGAGTCAGTGAGTGGGTCAGTGAGTGAGTGAGAGTGACAGTGAGAGTGACAGTGAAACATGTCTGTGAGGGAGCATGCCAGTGAGTGTGCCAGTGAGCATGTCAATGAGTGTGAGTGAGTGAGTGTCAGTGAATGAGTCAGTGAGTGTGTGTCAGTGAGTGAGTGAGTGAGTGAGTGTCAGTGAGTGTGTCAGTGAGTGAGTGTGTCGGTGAGAGTGTGTCAATGAGTGTGTCATTGAGCATGTGTCAGTGAGTGTGTCAGTGAGTGTGACAGTGAGTGAGTGTGTCAGTGAGTGTGACAGTGGGTGTGACAGTGAGCAAGCGTGTCAGCGAGTGAGTGTGTCAGTGAGTGTGTTTCAGTGAGCGTGTGTCAGTGAGCATGTCAGTGAGTGTGTGTCAGTGAGTGTGTGTCACTGAGCGTCAGTGAGTGAGTCAGTGTGTCAGTGAGCGAGTGTCAGTGAGCGAGTGTCAGTGAGTGTGTGTAAGTGAGCGTGTGTGAGTGTGTCAGTGAGCGAGTGTCAGTGAGTGAGTGGGTCAGTGAGCATGTGTCAGTGAGTGTGTCAGTGAGTGTATCAGTGAATGAGTGTGTCGGTGAGAGTGTGTCAGTGAGTGTGTCAGTGAGTGTGTGTCAATGAGAGTGCCAGTGAGCATGTGTCAGTGAGCATGTGTCAGTGAGTGTTTCAGTGAGTGTGACAGTGACTGAGGGTGTCAGTGAGCGTGTGTTATTGAGCATGTGTGAGTGAGTGTGTCAGTGAGCGAGTGTCAGTGAGTATGTGTCAGTGAGCATGTGTGAGTGAGGGAGTGTGTCAGTGTGTGTATGCCAGTGAGTGTGTCAGTGACTGTGTCAGTGAGCGTGTGTCAGTGAACATGTGTCAGTGAATGTGTGTCAGTGAGCGAGTCAGTGAGCGTGTGTCAGTGAGTGTGTGTCAGTGAGTGTGTGTCAGTGAGCATGTCAGTGAGTGTGTGTCAGTGAGCCTGTGAAAGTGAGTGTGTGTCAGTGAGTGTGTGTCAGTGAGCGTGTCAGTGAGTGTGTGTCAGTGAGTGTGTGTCAGTGAGTGTGTCAGTGAGTGTGTGTCAGTGACTGAGCGTGTCAGTGAGTGAGCCAGTGAGAGTGACATTAAGTGTGTCTGTGAGTGAGTGTGTCAGTGAGTGAGCATGTCAGTGAGTGAGTCAGTGAGTGGGTCAGTGACAGTGAGAGTGACAGTGAGTGTGTCTGTGAGGGAGCGTGCCAGTGAGTGTGCCAGTGAGCATGTCAATGAGTGAGTGAGTGAGTGTCAGTGAGTGTGTCAGTGAGTGAGTGTGTCGGTGAGAGTGTGCCAATGAGTGTGTCAGTGAGCATGTGTCAGTGAGTGAGTCAGTGAGCGTGTGTCAGTGAGTGTGTGTCAGTGAGCGTGTGTCAGTGAGTGAGTGTGTCAGTGAGTGTGACAGTGGGCGTGACAGTGAGCAAGCGTGTCAGCGAGTGAGTGTGTCAGTGAGTGTGTTTCAGTGAGCGTGTGTCAGTGAGCATGTCAGTGAGTGTGTGTCACTGAGCGTCAGTGAGTGAGTCAGTGTGTCAGTGAGCGTGTGTCAGTGAGCGAGTGTCAGTGAGTGAGTGGGTCAGTGAGCATGTGTCAGTGAGTGTGTCAGTGAGTGTATCAGTGAATGAGTGTATCGGTGAGAGTGTGTCAGTGAGTGTGTCAGTGAGTGTGTGTCAATGAGAGTGCCAGTGAGCATGTGTCAGTGAGCATGTGTCAGTGAGTGTTTCAGTGAGTGTGACAGTGACTGAGGGTGTCAGTGAGCGTGTGTTATTGAGCATGTGTGAGTGAGTGTGTCAGTGAGCGAGTGTCAGTGAGTATGTGTCAGTGAGCATGTGTGAGTGAGGGAGTGTGTCAGTGTGTGTATGCCAGTGAGTGTGTCAGTGACTGTGTCAGTGAGCGTGTGTCAGTGAACGTGTGTCAGTGAATGTGTGTCAGTGAGCGAGTCAGTGAGCGTGTGTCAGTGAGTGTGTGTCAGTGAGTGTGTGTCAGTGAGCATGTCAGTGAGTGTGTGTCAGTGAGTGAGCGTGTCAGTGAGTGAGTCAGTGAGAGTGACATTGAGTGTGTCTATGAGTGAGTGTGTCAGTGAGTGAGCTTGTCAGTGAGTGAGTCAGTGAGTGGGTCAGTGAGTGAGTGAGAGTGACAGTGAGAGTGACAGTGAGTGTGTCTGTGAGGGAGCATGCCAGTGCGTGTGTCGGTGAGAGTGTGTCAATGAGTGTGTCAGTAAGTATGTGTCAGTGAGTGTGTCAGTGAGTGTGACAGTGAGTGAGGGTGTCAGTGAGCAAGTGTCAGTGAGTGAGTGTGTCAGTGAGTGTGACAGTGAGTTTGACGGTGAGTGAGCATGACAGTGAGTGTGTCAGGGAGTATGTGTCAGTGAGCGAGTCAGTGAGTGTGTCAGTGAGTGTGTGTCAGTGAGCATGTCAATGAGAGACTGTGTCAGTGAGTGTGTGTCAGTGAGTGTGGTCAGTGAGTGTGTCAATGAGCATGTCAATGAGTGAGTGAGTCAGTGAGCGTGTGTCAGTGAGTGTGTGTCAGTGAGTGTGTGTCAGTGAGCGTGTGTCAGTGAGTGTGTGTCAGTGAGCGTGTCAGTGAGTGTGTGTCAGTGAGTGAGCGTGTCAGTGAGTGAGCCAGTGAGAGTGACATTAAGTGTGTCTGTGAGTGAGCGTGTCAGTGAGTGAGTCAGTGAGTGGGTCAGTGAGTGAGTGAGAGTGACAGTGAGAGTGACAGTGAAACATGTCTGTGAGGGAGCATGCCAGTGAGTGTGCCAGTGAGCATGTCAATGAGTGTGAGTGAGTGAGTGTCAGTGAATGAGTCAGTGAGTGTGTGTCAGTGAGTGAGTGTCAGTGAGTGTGTGTCAGTGAGCGTGTGTGAGTGAGTGAGTCAGTGAGCGTGTGTTAGTGAGTGTGTGTCAGTGAGCGTGTCAGTGAGTGTGTGTCAGTGAGTGTGTGTCAGTGAGTGAGCGTGTCAGTGAGTGAGTCAGTGAGAGTGACATTGAGTGTGTCTATGAGTGTGTGTGTCAGTGAATGAGCGTGCCAGTGAGTGAGTCAGTGAGTGGGTCAGTGAGTGAGTGAGAGTGACAGTGAGTGTGTCTGTGAGGGAGCATGCCAGTGAGTGTGCCAGTGAGCATGTCAATGAGTGAGTGAGTGAGTGTCAGTGAGTGTGTCAGTGAGTGAGTGAGTCGGTGAGAGTGTGTCAATGAGTGTGTCAGTGAGTGTGTCAGTGAGTGTGACAGTGAGTTTGACGTTGAGTGAGCATGCCAGTGAGTGTGTCAGGGAATATGTGTCAGTGAGCGAGTCAGTGAGTGTGTCAGTGAGTGTGTGTCAGTGAGTGTGTGTCAGTGAGCGTGTCAATGAGCATGTCAATGAGTTAGTGAGTCAGTGAGCGTGTGTCAGTGAGTGTATGTCAGTGAGTGTGTGTCAGTGAGTGTGTGTCAGTGAGCGTGTGTCAGTGAGTGTGTCAGTGAGTGTGTGTCAGTGAGTGAGTCACTGAGAGTGACAGTGAGTGAGGGAGTCAGTGAGCGTGTGTCAGTGAATGAGTGTGTCAGTGAGTGTGTCATTGAGTGTGACAGTGGGCGTGACAGTGAGCGAGCGTGTCAGCGAGTGAGTGTGTCAGTGAGTGTGTGTCAGTGAGCGTGTGTCAGTGAGTGAGTGTGTGAGTGAGAGTGACAGTGAGTTTGGCAGGGAGTGTGTGTCAGTGAGAGAGTCAGTGAATGTGTCAGTGAGTGTGTGTCAGTGAGCATATCAGTGAGTGTGTGTCAGTGAGTGTGTGACAGTGAGTGTGTGTAAGTGAGTGTGTGTCAGTGAGCGTGTCAGTGAGTGTGTGTCAGTGAGTGAGCATGTCAGTGAGTGAGTCAGTGAGAGTGACATTAAATGTGTCTGTGAGTGAGTGTCAGTGAGTGAGCGTGTCAGTGAGTGAGTCAGTGAGTGGGTCAGTGAGTGAGTAAGAGTGACAGTGAGAGTGACAGTGAGTGTGTCTGTGAGGGAGCGTGCCAGTGAGTGTGTCAGGGAGTATGTGTCAGTGAGCGAGTCAGTGAGTGTGTCAGTGAGTGTGTGTCAGTGAGTGTGTGTCAGTGAGCGTGTCAATGAGCATGTCAATGAGTTAGTGAGTCAGTGAGTGTGTGTCAGTGAGTGTGTGTCAGTGAGCGTGTGACAGTGAGTGTGTCAGTGAGTGTGTGTCAGTGAGCATGTCAGTGAGTGTGTGTCAGTGAGTGAGCGTGTCAGTGAGTGAGTCAGTGAGAGTGACAGTGAGTGAGGGAGTCAGTGAGCGAGTGTCAGTAAATGAGTGTGTCAGTGAGTGTGTCATTGAGTGTGACAGTGGGCGTGACAGTGAGCGAGAGTGTCAGCGAGTGAGTGTGTCAGTGCGTGTGTGTCAGTGAGCGTATGTCAGTGAGTGAGTGTGTGAGTGAGAGTGACAGTGAGTTTGGCAGGGAGTGTGTGTCAGTGAGAGAGTCAGTGAATGTGTCAGTGAGTGTGTATCAGTGAGCATATCAGTGAGTGTGTGTCAGTGAGTGTGTGACAGTGAGTGTGTGTCAGTGAGTGTGTGTCAGTGAGCGTGTCAGTGAGTGTGTGTCAGTGAGTGAGCATGACAGTGAGTGAGTCAGTGAGAATGACATTAAGTGTGTCTGTGAGTGAGTGTCAGTGAGTGAGCGTGTCAGTGAGTGAGTCAGTGAGTGAGTCAGTGAGTGAGTGAGAGTGACAGTGAGAGTGACAGTGAGCGTGTCTGTGAGGGAGCGTGCCAGTGAGTGTGTCAGGGAGTATGTGTCAGTGAGCGAGTCAGTGAGTGTGTCAGTGAGTGTGTGTCAGTGAGCATGTCAATGAGTGAGTGTGTCAGTGAGTGTGTGTCAGTGAGTGTGTGTCAGTGAGCGTGTCAATGAGCATGCCAATGAGTGAGTGAGTCAGTGAGCGTGTGTCAGTGAGTGTGTGTCAGTGAGCGTGTGTCAGTGAGTGTGTGTCAGTGATTGTGTGTCAGTGAGCGTGTCAGTGAGTGTGTGTCAGTGAGTGAGTGTGCCAGTGAGTGAGTCAGTGAGAGTGACAGTGAGTGAAGGTGTCAGTAAGCGTGTGTCAGTGAGTGAGTGTGTCAGTGAGTGTGTCATTGAGTGTGACAGTGGGCGTAACAGTGAGTGAGCATTCGGCGAGTGAGTGTGTCAATGAGTGTGTCAGGGATTGAGCGTGCCAGTGAGTGAGTGTGTGAGTGAGAGTGACAGTGAGTTTGGCAGTGAGTGAGCATGACAGAGAGTGTGTCAGGAAGTGTGTGTCAGTGAGCGAGTCAGTGAGTGTGTCAGTGAGTGTGTGTCAGTCAGCATGCCAATGAGTGAGTGTGTCAGTGAGTGTGTGTCAGTGAGTGTGTGTCAATGAGTGTGTGTCAGTGAGCGTGTGTCAGTGAGTGTGTCAGTGAGTGTGTGTCAGTGAGCATGTGTCAGTGAGTGTGTGTCAGTGAGTGTGTGTTAGTGAGCGTGTCAGTGAACACGTGTCAGTGAGTGAGCATGTCAGTGAGTGTGTGTCAGTGAGAGTGACAGTGAGTGAGGGTGTCAGTGAGCGTGTGTCAGTGAGTGAGTGTGTCAGTGAGTGTGTCATCGAGTGTGACAGTGGGCGTGACAGTGAGCGAGCGTGTCAGCGAGTGAGTGTGTCAGTGCGTGTGTCAGTGAGTGAGCGTGTCAGTGAGTGAGTGTGTGAGTGAGAGTGACAATGAGTTTGGCAGTGAGTGAGCATGACAGTGAGTGTGTCAGGGAGTGTGTGTCAGTGCGTGAGTCAGTGAGTGTGTCAGTGAGTGTGTGACAGTGAGTGTGTGTCAGTGAGTGTGTGTCAGTGAGCGTGTCAGTGAGTGTGTGTCAGTGAGTGTGTGTCAGTGAGCGTGTCAGTGAGTGTGTGTCAGTGACTGAGCGTGTCAGTGAGTGAGCCAGTGAGAGTGACATTAAGTGTGTCTGTGAGTGAGTGTGTCAGTGAGTGAGCATGTCAGTGAGTGAGTCAGTGAGTGGGTCAGTGACAGTGAGAGTGACAGTGAGCGTGTCTATGAGGGAGCGTGCCAGTGAGTGTGCCAGTGAGCATGTCAATGAGTGAGTGAGTGAGTGTCAGTGAGTGTGTCAGTGAGTGAGTGTGTCAGTGAGAGTGTGCCAATGAGTGTGTCAGAAGCATGTGTCAGTGAGTGAGTCAGTGAGCGTGTGTCAGTGAGTGTGTGTCAGTGAGCGTGTGTCAGTGAGTGAGTGTGTCAGTGAGTGTGACAGTGGGCGTGACAGTGAGCAAGCGTGTCAGCGAGTGAGTGTGGCAGTGAGTGTGTTTCAGTGAGCGTGTGTCAGTGAGCATGTCAGTGAGTGTGTGTCAGTGAGCGTGACAGTGAGTGTGTGTCAGTGAGTGTGTGTCACTGAGCGTCAGTGAGTGAGTCAGTGTGTCAGTGAGCGAGTGTCAGTGAGCGAGTGTCAGTGAGTGTGTGTAAGTGTGTCAGTGAGCGAGTGTCAGTGAGTGAGTGTGTCAGTGAGCATGTGTCAGTGAGTGTGTCAGTGAGTGTATCAGTGAGTGAGTGTATCGGTGAGAGTGTGTCAGTGAGTGTGTGTCAATGAGAGAGCCAGTGAGCATGTGTCAGTGAGCATGTGTCAGTGAGTGTTTCAGTGAGTGTGACAGTGACTGAGGGTGTCAGTGAGCGTGTGTTCGTGAGCATGTGTGAGTGAGTGTGTCAGTGAGCGAGTGTCAGTGAGTATGTGTCAGTGAGCATGTGTGAGTGAGGGAGTGTGTCAGTGTGTGTGTGCCAGTGAGTGTGTCAGTGACTGTGTCAGTGAGCGTGTGTCAGTGAACGTGTGTCAGTGAATGTGTGTCAGTGAGTGTGTGTCAGTGAGCATGTCAGTGAGTGTGTGTCAGTGAGTGAGCGTGTCAGTGAGTGAGTCAGTGAGAGTGACATTGAGTGTGTCTATGAGTGAGTGCGTCAGTGAGTGAGCGTGTCAGTGAGTGAGTCAGTGAGTGGGTCAGTGAGTGAGTGAGAGTGACAGTGAGAGTGACAGTGAATGTGTCTGTGAGGGAGCATGCCAGTGAGTGTGTCGGTGAGATTGTGTCAATGAGTGTGTCAGTGAGCATGTGTCAGTGAGTGTGTCAGTGAGTGTGACAGTGAGTGAGGGTGTCAGTGAGCAAGTGTCAGTGAGTGAGTGTGTCAGTGAGTGCGACAGTGAGTTTGACGGTGAGTGAGCATGACAGTGAGTGTGTCAGGGAGTATGTGTCAGTGAGCGAGTCAGTGAGTGTGTCAGTGAGTGTGTGTCAGTGAGCATGTCAATGAGAGAATGTGTCAGTGAGTGTGTGTCAGTGAGTGTGGTCAGTGAGTGTGTCAATGAGCATGTCAATGAGTGAGTGAGTCAGTGAGCGTGTGTCAGTGAGTGTGTGTCAGTGAGTGTGTGTCAGTGAGCGTGTGTGAGTGAGTGTGTCAGTGAGCGAGTGTCAGTGAGCGGGTGTGTCAGTGAGCGAGTGTCAGTGAGTGAGTGTGTCAGTGAGCGTGTGTCAGTGAGTGTGTGTCAGTGTGTGTATGCCAATGAGTGTGTCAGTGACTGTGTCAGTGAGCGTGTGTCAGTGAGCGTGTCAGTGAGCGCGTCAGTGAGCGTGTGTTAGTGCGTGTGTGTCAGTGAGCATGTCAGCGAGTGTGTGTTAGTGAGTGTGTGTCAGTGAGCGTGTGTCAGTGAGCGTGTGTCAGTGAATGTGTGTCAGTTAGCGAGTTGGTGAGCGTGTGTTAGTGAGTGTGTGTCAGTGAGCATGTCAGTGAGTGTGTGTCAGTGAGTGTGTGTCAGTGAGTAAGCGTGTCAGTGAGTGAGTCAGTGAGAGTGACATTGAGTGTGTCTATGAGTGTGTGTGTCAGTGAATGAGCGTGTCAGTGAGTGAGTCAGTGAGTGGGTCAGTGAGTGAGTGAGAGTGACAGTGAGAGTGACAGTGAGTGTGTCTGTGAGGGAGCATGTCAGTGAGTGTGCCAGTGAGCATGTCAATGAGTGAGTGAGTGAGTGTCAATGAGTGTGTCAGTGAGTGAGTGTGTCGGTGAGAGTGTGTCAATGAGTGTGTCAGTGAGTGTGTCAGTGAGTGTGACAGTGAGTTTGACGTTGAGAGAGCATGCCAGTGAGTGTGTCAGGGAATATGTGTCAGTGAGCGAGTCCGTGAGTGTGTCAGTGAGTGTGTGTCAGTGAGTGTGTGTCAGTGAGCGTGTCAATGAGCATGTCAATGAGTTAATGAGTCAGTGAGCGTGTGTCAGTGAGTGTGTGTCAGTGAGTGTGTGTCAGTGAGTGTGTGTCAGTGAGTGTGTCAGTGAGTGTGTGTCAGTGAGCGTGTGTCAGTGAGTGTGTGTCAGTGAGTGAGCGTGTCAATGAGTGAGTCAGTGAGAGTGACAGTGAGTGAGGGAGTCAGTGAGTGTGTGTCAGTGAATGAATGTGTCAGTGAGTGGTCATTGAGTGTGACAGTGGGCCTGACAGTGAGCGAGCGTGTCAGCGAGTGAGTGTGTCAGTGAGTGTGTGTCAGTGAGCGTGTGTCAGTGAGTGAGTGTGTGAGTGAGAGTGACAGTGAGTTTGGCAGGGAGTGTGTGTCAGTGAGAGAGTCAGTGAATGTGTCAGAGTGTGTGTCAGTGAGCATATCAGTGAGTGTGTGTCAGTGAGTGTGTGACAGTGAGTGTATGTCAGTGAGTGTGTGTCAGTGAGCGTGTCAGTGAGTGTGTGTCAGTGAGTGAGCATGTCAGTGAGTGAGTCAGTGAGAGTGACATTAAGTGTGTCTGTGAGTTAGTGTCAGTGAGTGAGCGTGTCAGTGAGTGAGTCAGTGAGTGGGTCAGTGAGTGAGTGAGAGTGACATTGAGAGTGACAGTGAGTGTGTCTGTGAGGGAGCGTGCCAGCGAGTGTGTCAGGGAGTATGTGTCACTGAGCGAGCCAGTGAGTGTGTCAGTGAGTGTGTGTCAGTGAGTGTGTGTCAGTGAGTGTGTGTCAGTGAGTGTGTGTCAGTGAGCGTGTCAGTGATTGTGTGTCAGTGAGCGTGTGTCAGTGACTGTGTGTCAGTGAGTGTGTGTCAGTGAGTGTGTGTCAGTGAGCGTGTGTCAGTGAGTGTGTCAGTGATTGTGTGTCAGTGAGCGTGTGTCAGTGACTGTGTGTCAGTGAGTGTGTGTCAGTGAGCATGTCAGTGAGTGTGTGTCAGTGAGTGAGCGTGTCAGTGAGTAAGTCAGTGAGAGTGACAGTGAGTGAGGGAGTCAGTGAGCGTGTGTCAGTGATTGAGTGTGTCAGTGAGTGTGTCATTGAGTGTGACAGTGGGCGTGACAGTGAGCGAGCATGTCAGCGAGTGAGTGTGTCAGTGAGTGTGTGTCAGTGAGCGTGTGTCAGTGAGTGAGTGTGTGAGTGAGAGTGACAGTGAACGTGTCAGTGAGTGTGGTCAGTGAGCATATCAGTGAGTGTGTGTCAGTGAGTGTGTGACAGTGAGTGTGTGTCTGTGAGTGTGTGTCAGTGAGCGTGTCAGTGAGTGTGTGTCAGTGAGTGAGCATGTCAGTGAGTGAGTCAGTGAGAGTGACATTAAGTGTGTCTGTGAGTGAGTGTCAGTGAGTGAGCGTGTCAGTGAGTGAGTCAGTGAGTGGGTCAGTGAGTGAGTGAGAGTGGCAGTGAGAGTGACAGTGAGTGTGTCTGTGAGGGAGCGTGCCAGTGAGTGTGTCAGGGAGTATGTGTCAGTGAGCGAGTCAGTGAGTGTGTCAGTGAGTGTGTGTCAGTGAGCATGTCAATGAGTGAGTGTGTCAGTGAGTGTGTGTCAGTGAGTGTGTGTCAGTGAGCGTGTCAATGAGCATGTCAATGAGTGAGTGAGTCAGTGAGCGTGTGTCAGTGAGTGTGTGTCAGTGAGTGTGTGTCAGTGAGCGTGTGCCAGTGAGCGTGTGTCAGTGAGCGTGTGTCAGTGAGCGTGTCAGTGAGTGTGTGTCAGTGAATGAGTGTGCCAGTGAGTGAGTCAGTGAGAGTGACAGTGAGTGAAGGTGTCAGTGAGCGTGTGTCGGCGAGTGAGTGTGTCAGTGAGTGTGTCAGGGATTGAGCGTGCCAGTGAGTGAGTGTGTGAGTGAGAGTGACAGTGAGTTTGGCAGTGAGTGAGCATGACAGTGAGTGTGTCAGGATGTGTGTGTCAGTGAGCGAGTCAGTGAGCGAGTGTCAGTGAGTGTGTGTCAGTGAGCATGTCAGTGAGTGTATGTCAGTGAGCGTGTGACAGTGAGTGTGTGTCAGTGAGCATGTCAGTGAGTGTATGTCAGTGAGCGTGTGACAGTGAGTGTGTGTCAGTGAGTGTGTGTCAGTGAGCATGTGTGAGTGAGTGTGTCAGTGAGTGAGTGTCAGTGAGTGTGTGTCAGTGAGCATGTGTGAGTGAGGGAGTGTGTCAGTGTGTGTATGCCAGTGAGTGTGTCAGTGACTGTGTCAGTGAGCGAGTCGGTGAGCGTGTGTCAGTGAGCGTGTCAGTGAATGTGTGTCAGTGAGTGAGCGTGTCAGTGAGTGAGTCAGTGAGAGTGAGAGTGAGTGTGTCAGTGAGTGAGTGTGTCAGTGAGTGAGTCAGAGAGTGGGTCATTGAGTGAGTGAGAGTGAATGTGAGAGTGGCAGTGTGAGTGACAGTGAGGGTGTTTTTGAGGGAGCGTGCCAGTAAGTGTGCCAGTGAGCATGTCAATGAATGAGTGAGTCAGTGAGTGAGTGTTAGGGAGTGTGACAGTGAGTGAGGGTGTCAGTGAGTGTGTGTCAATGAGTGTGTCAGTGAGTGTGACAGTGAGTGTGACAGTGAGTGAGCATGGCAGTGAGTGAGGTATCGGTGAGTGTGTCAGTGAGTGTGTCAGTGAGTGTGACAATGAGTGTGGCAGTGAGTGAGCGTGCCAGTGAGTGAGTGTGTGAGTGAGAGTGACAGTGAGTTTGACGGTGAGTGAGCATGACAGTGAGTGTGTCAGGGAATATGTGTCAGTGAGCGAGTCAGTGAGTGTGTCAGTGAGTGTGTGTCAGTCAGAATGTCAATGAGTGAGTGTGTCAGTGAGTGTGTGTCAGTGAGTGTGTGTCAATGAGTGTGTGTCAGTGAGCGTGTGTCAGTGAGCGTGTCAGTGAGTGTGTGTCAGTGAGCATGTGTCAGTGAGTGTGTGTCAGTGAGTGTGTGTTAGTGAGCATGTCAGTGAGCATGTGTCAGTGAGTGGGCATGTCAGTGAGTGTGTGTCAGTGAGAGTGACAGTGAGTGAGGGTGTCAGTGAGCGTGTGTCAGTGAGTGAGTGTGTCAGTGAGTGTGTCATCGAGTGTGACAGTGGGCGTGACAGTGAACGAGCGCGTCAGCGAGTGAGTGTGTCAGTGAGTGTGTCAGTGAGTGAGCGTGTCAGTGAGTGAGTGTGTAAGTGAGAGTGACAATGAGTTTGGCAGTGAGTGAGCATGACAGTGAGTGTGTCAGGGAGTGTGTGTCAGTGAGCGAGTCAGTGAGTGTGTCAGTGAGTGTGTGTCAGTGAGCATGTCAGTGAGTGCGTGTCAGTGAGCATGTGGCAGTGAGTGTGTGTCAGTGAGTGTGTGTCAGTGAGCGTGTCAGTGAGTGTGTGTCAGTAAGTGTGTGTCAGTGAGCGTGTCAGTGAGTGTGTGTCAGTGAGTGAGCGTGTCAGTGAGTGAGCCAGTGAGAGTGACATTAAGTGTGTCTGTGAGTGAGTGTGTCAGTGAGTGAGCATGGCAGTGAGTGAGTCAGTGAGTGGGTCAGTGACAGTGAGAGTGACAGTGAGCATGTCTGTGAGGGAGCGGGCCAGTGAGTGTGCCAGTGAGCATGTCAATGAGTGAGTGAGTGAGTGTCAGTGAGTATGTCAGTGAGTGAGTGTGTCGGTGAGAGTGTGCCAATGAGTGTGTCAGAAGCATGTGTCAGTGAGTGAGTCAGTGAGCGTATGTCAGTGAGTGTGTGTCAGTGAGCGTGTGTCAGTGAGTGAGTGTGTCAGTGAGTGTGACAGTGGGCGTGATAGTGAGCAAGCGTGTCAG
Source organism: Pristiophorus japonicus (assembly GCF_044704955.1). Lineage (NCBI taxonomy): Eukaryota > Metazoa > Chordata > Chondrichthyes > Pristiophoridae > Pristiophorus > Pristiophorus japonicus. Next base: position 364,789 of record NW_027253369.1, read on the forward strand.
CGAGTGAGTGTGTCAGTGAGTGTGTTTCAGTGAGCGTGTGTCAGTGAGCGTGTGACAGTGAGTGTGTGTCAGTGAGTGTGTGTCACTGAGTGTGTGTCAGTGAGCGTGTGACAGTGAGTGTGTGTCAGTGAGCGTGTGTCAGTGAGTGTGTGTCAGTGAGCGTGTGACAGTGAGTGTGTGTCAGTGAGTGTGTGTCACTGAGCATCAGTGAGTGAGTCAGTATGTTAGTGAGCGAGTGTCAGTGAGCGAGTGTCAGTGAGTGTGTGTAAGTGAGCGTGTGTGAGTGTGTCAGTGAGCGAGTGTCAGTGAGTGAGTGTGTCAGTGAACATGTGTCAGTGAGTGTGTCAGTGAGTGTATCAGTGAGTGAGTGTATCAGTGAGAGTGTGTAAGTGAGTGTGTCAGTGAGTGTGTGTCAATGAGAGAGCCAGTGAGCATGTGTCAGTGAGCATGTGTCAGTGAGTGTTTCAATGAGTGTGACAGTGACTGAGGGTGTCAGTGAGCGTGTGTTATTGAACATGTGTGAGTGAGTGTGTCAGTGAGCGAGTGTCAGTGAGTATGTGTCAGTGAGCATGTGTAAGTGAGAGAGTGTGTCAGTGTGTGTATGCCAGTGAGTGTGTCAGTGACTGTGTCAGTGAGCGTGTGTCAGTGAACGTGTGTCAGTGAATGTGTGTCAGTGAGCGAGTCAGTGAGCATGTGTCAGTGAGTGTGTGTCAGTGAGCGTGTGTCAGTGAGCGTGCCAGTGAGTGTGTGTCAGTGAGCGTGCATCAGTGAGCGTGTGTTAGTGAGTGTGTGTCAGTGAGCATGTCAGTGAGTGTGTGTCAGTGAGTGAGCGTGTCAGTGAGTGAGTCAGTGAGAGTGACATTGAGTGTGTCTATGAGTGAGTGTGTCAGTGAGTGAGCGTGTCAGTGAGTGAGTCAGTGAGTGGGTCAGTGAGTGAGTGAGAGTGACAGTGAGAGTGACAGTGAGTGTGTCTGTGAGGGAGCATGCCAGTGAGTGTGTCGGTGAGAGTGTGTCAATGAGTGTGTTAGTGAGTATGTGTCAGTGAGTGTGTCAGTGAGTGTGACAGTGAGTGAGGGTGTCAGTGAGCAAGTGTCAGTGAGTGAGTGTGTCAGTGAGTGTGACAGTGAGTTTGACGGTGAGTGAGCATGACAGTGAGTGTGTCAGGGAGTATGTGTCAGTGAGCGAGTCAGTGAGTGTGCCAGTGAGTGTGTGTCAGTGAGCATGTCAATGAGAGAATGTGTCAGTGAGTGTTTGTCAGTGAGTGTGGTCAGTGAGTGTTTCAATGAGCATGTCAATGAGTGAGTGAGTCAGTGAGCGTGTGTCAGTGAGTGTGTGTCAGTGAGTGTGTGTCAGTGAGCGTGTGTCAGTGAGTGTGTCAGTGAGCGTGTGTCAGTGAGCGGGTGTGTCAGTGAGCGTGTGTCAGTGAGCGTGTAAGTGAGTGTGTGTCAGTGAGCGTGTGTCAGTGAGTGTGTGTCAGTGAGTGTGTGTCAGTGAGCGTGTCAGTGAGCGTGTGTCAGTGAGCGAGCATGTCAGTGAGTGAGTCAGTGAGATTGACAGTGAGTGAGGGTGTCAGTGATGTGTGTCAGTGAGTGAGTGTGTCAGTGAGTGTGTCATTGAGTGTGACAGTGGGCGTGACAGTGAGCGAGCGTGTCAGCGAGTGAGTGTGTCAGTGAGTGTGTCAGTGAGTGAGCGTGCCAGTGAGTGAGTGTGTGAGTGAGAGTGACAGTGAGTTTGGCAGTGAGTGAGCATGACAGTGAGTGTGTCAGGAAGTGTGTGTCAGTGAGCGTGTGACAGTGAGTGTGTGTCAGTGAGTGTGTGTCAGTGAGCGTGTCAGTGAGTGTGTGTCGGTGAGTGAGCGTGTCAGTGAGTGAGCCAGTGAGAGTGACATTAAGTGTGTCTGTGAGTGAGCGTGTCAGTGAGTGAGTCAGTGCGTGGGTCAGTGAGTGAGTGAGAGTGACAGTGAGAGTGACAGTGAAACGTGTCTGTGAGGGAGCGTGCCAGTGAGTGTGCCAGTGAGCATGTCAATGAGTGTGAGTGAGTGAGTGTCAGTGAATGTGTCAGTGAGTGTGTGTCAGTGAGCGTGTGTGAGTGAGTGTGTCAGTGAGTGAGTGTCAGTGAGCGAGTATCAGTGAGCGAGTGTCAGTGAGTGTGTGTCAGTGAGCGTGTGTGAGTGAGTGTGTCAGTGAGCGAGTGTCAGTGAGCGGGTGTGTCAGTGATCGAGTGACAGTGAGTGAGTGTGTCAGTGAGCGTGTGTCAGTGAGTGTGTGTCAGTGTGTGTATGCCAATGAGTGTGTCAGTGACTGTGTCAGTGAGCGTGTGTCAGTGAGCGTGTGTCAGTGAGCGCGTCAGTGAGCGTGTGTTAGTGCGTGTGTGTCAGTGAGCATGTCAGTGAGTGTGTGTTAGTGAGTTTGTGTCAGTGAGTGAGTCAGTGAGAGTGACATTAAGTGTGTCTGTGAGTGAGTGTCAGTGAGTGAGCGTGTCAGTGAGTGAGTCAGTGAGTGGGTCAGTGAGTGAGTGAGAGTGACAGTGAGCGTGTCTGTGAGGGAGCGTGCCAGTGAGTGTGTCAGGGAGTATGTGTCAGTGAGCGAGTCAGTGAGTGTGTCAGTGAGTGTGTGTCAGTGAGCATGTCAATGAGTGAGTGTGTCAGTGAGTGTGTGTCAGTGAGTGTGTGTCAGTGAGCGTGTCAATGAGCATGTCAATGAGTGAGTGAGTCAGTGAGTGTGTGTCAGTGAGTGTGTGTCAGTGAGCGTGTGTCAGTGAGTGTGTCAGTGAGTGTGTGTCAGTGAGTGAGCATGTCAGTGAGTGAGTCAGTGAGAGTGACATTAAGTGTGTCTGTGAGTGAGTGTGTCAGTGAATGAGCGTGTCAGTGAGTGAGTCAGTGAGTGGGTCAGTGAGTGAGTGAGAGTGACAGTGAGAGTGACAGTGAGTGTGTCTGTGAGGGAGCATGCAAGTGAATGTGCCAGTGAGCATGTCAATGAGTGAGTGAGTGAGTGTCAGTGAGTGTGTCAGTGAGTGAGTGTGTTGGTGAGAATGTGTCAATGAGTGTGTCAGTGAGCATGTGTCAGTGAGTGTGTCAGTGAGTGTGACAGTGAGTGAGAGTGTCAGTGAGCATGTGTCAGTGAGTGAGTGTGTCAGTGAGTGTGTCAGTGAGTGTGACAGTGAGTTTGACGGTGAGTGAGCATGACAGTGAGTGTGTCTGGGAGTATGTGTCAGTGAGCGAGTCAGTGAGTGTGTCAGTGAGTGTGTGTCAGTGAGCATGTCAATGAGTGAGTGTGTCAGTGAGTGTGTGTCAGTGAGTGTGTCAATGAGCATGTCAATGCGTGAGTGAGTCAGTGAGCGTGTGTCAGTGAGCGTGTGTCAGTGAGTGTGTGTCAGTGAGTGTGTGTCAGTGAGCGTGTGTCAGTGAGCGTGTCAGTGAGTGTGTGTCAGTGAGCGTGTGTCAGTGAGTATGTGTCAGTGAGTGTGTGTCAGTGAGCGTGTCTGTGAGTGTGTGTCAGTGACTGAGCGTGTCAGTGAGTGAGTCAGTGAGAGTGACATTGAGTGTGTCTATGAGTGTGTGTGTCAGTGAATGAGCGTGTCAGTGAGTGAGTCAGTGAGTGGGTCAGTGAGTGAGTGAGAGTGACAGTGAGAGTGACAGTGAGTGTGTCTGTGAGGGAGCATTCCAGTGAATGTGCCAGTGAGCATGTCAATGAGTGAGTGAGTGAGTGGCAGTGAGTGGGTCAGTGAGTGAGTGAGTCGGTGAGAGTGTGTCAATGAGTGTGTCAGTGAGTGTGTCAGTGAGTGTGACAGTGAGTTTGACGTTGAGTGAGCATGCCAGTGAGTGTGTCAGGGAATATGTGTCAGTGAGCGAGTCAGTGAGTGTGTCAGTGAGTGTGTGTCAGTGAGTGTGTGTCAGTGAGCGTGTCAATGAGCATGCCAATGAGTTAGTGAGTCAGTGAGCGTGTGTCAGTGAGTGTGTGTCAGTGAGTGTGTGTCAGTGAGCGTGTGTCAGTGAGTGTGTGTCAGTGAGCATGTCAGTGAGTGTGTGTCAGTGAGTGAGCGTGTCAGTGAGTGAGTCAGTGAGAGTGACAGTGAGTGAGGGAGTCAGTGAGTGTGTGTCAGTGAATGAGTGTGTCAGTGAGTGTGTCATTGAGTGTGACAGTGGGCGTGACAGTGAGAGAACGTGTCAGCGAGTGAGTGTGTCAGTGAGTGTGTGTCAGTGAGCGTGTGTCAGTGAGTGAGTGTGTGAGTGAGAGTGACAGTGAGTTTGGCAGGGAGTGTGTGTCAGTGAGAGAGTCAGTGAATGTGTCAGTGAGTGTGTGTCAGTGAGCATATCAGTGAGTGTGTGTCAGTGAGTGTGTGACAGTGAGTGTGTGTCAGTGAGTGTGTGTCAGTGAGCGTGTCAGTGAGTGTGTGTCAGTGAGTGAGCATGTCAGTGAGTGAGTCAGTGGGAGTGACATTAAGTGTGTCTGTGAGTGAGTGTCAGTGAGTGAGCGTGTCAGTGAGTGAGTCAGTGAGTGGGTCAGTGAGTGAGTGAGAGTGACAGTGAGGGAGCGTGCCAGTGAGTGTGTCAGGGAGTATGTGTCAGTGAGCGAGTCAGTGAGTGTGTCAGTGAGTGTGTGTCAGTGAGCATGTCAATGAGTGAGTGTGTCAGTGAGTGTGTGTCAGTGAGTGTGTGTCAGTGAGCGTGTCAATGAGCATGTCAATGAGTGAGTGAGTCAGTGATTGTGTGTCAGTGAGTGTGTGTCAGTGAGCGTGTGTCAGTGAGCGTGTCAGTGAGTGTGTGTCAGTGAGTGAGCATGTCAGTGAGTGAGTCAGTGAGAGTGACATTAAGTGTGTCTGTGAGTGAGTGTCAGTGAATGAGCGTGTCTTTGAGTGAGTCAGTGAGTGGGTCAGTGAGTGAGTGAGAGTGACAGTGAGAGTGACAGTGAGTGTGTCTGTGAGGGAGCATGCAAGTGAATGTGCCAGTGAGCATGTCAATGAGTGAGTGAGTGAGTGTCAGTGAGTGTGTCAGTGAGTGTGACAGTGAGTGAGAGTGTCAGTGAGCATGTGTCAGTGAGTGAGTGTGTCAGTGAGTGTGTCAGTGAGTGTGACAGTGAGTTTGACGGTGAGTGAGCATGACAGTTAGTGTGTCAGGGAGTATGTGTCAGTGAGCGAGTCAGTGAGTGTGTCAGTGAGTGTGTGTCAGTGAGCATGTCAATGAGTGAGTGTGTCAGTGAGCGTGTGTCAGTGAGCGTGTGTCAGTGAGCGTGTGTCAGTGAGTGTGTGTCAGTGAGTGTGTGTCAGTGAGTGTGTCAGTGAGTGTGTGTCAGTGAGCGTGTGTCAGTGAGTGTGTGTCAGTGAGTGTGTGTCAGTGAGCATGTCAGTGAGTGTATGTCAGTGAGTGAGCGTGTCAATGAGTGAGTCAGTGAGAGTGACAGTGAGTGAGGGAGTCAGTGAGCGTGTGTGAGTGAATGAGTGTGTCAGTGAGTGTGTCATTGAGTGTGACAGTGGGCGTGGCAGTGAGCGAGCGTGTCAGCGAGTGAGTATTTCAGTGAGTGTGTATCAGTGAGTGTGTGTCAGTGAGTGAGTGTGTGAGTGAGAGTGACAGTGAGTTTGGCAGGGAGTGTGTGTCAGTGAGAGAGTCAGTGAATGTGTCAGTGAGTGTGTGTCAGTGAGCATATCAGTGAGTGTGTGTCAGTGAGTGTGTGACAGTGAGTGAGCATGTCAGTGAGTGTGTGTCAGTGAGCGTGTCAGTGAGTGTGTGTCAGTGAGTGAGCATGTCAGTGAGTGAGTCAGTGAGAGTGACATTAAGTGTGTCTGTGAGTGAGTGTCAGTGAGTGAGCGTGTCAGTAAGTGAGTCAGTGAGTGGGTCAGTGAGTGAGTGAGAGTGACAGTGAGAGTGACAGTGAGCGTGTCTGTGAGGGAGCGTGCCAGTGAGTGTGTCAGGGAGTATGTGTCAGTGAGCGAGTCAGTGAGTGTGTGTCAGTGAGCATGTCAATGAGTGAGTGTGTCAGTGAGTGTGTGTCAGTGAGCGTGTCAATGAGCATGTCAATGAGTGAGTGAGTCATTGAGCGTGTGTCAGTGAGTGTGTGTCAGTGAGTGTGTGTCAGTGAGCGTGTGTCAGTGAGCGTGTGTCAGTGAGTGTGTGTCAGTGAGCGTGTGTCAGTGAGTGTGTGTCAGTGAGTGTGTGTCAGTGAGCGTGTCAATGAGCATGTCAGTGACTGAGCGTGTCAGTGATTGTGTGTCAGTGAGTGTGTGTCAGTGAGCGTGTGTCAGTGAGCGTGTCAGTGAGTGTGTGTCAGTGAGTGAGCATGTCAGTGAGTGAGTAAGTGAGAGTGACATTACGTGTGTCTGTGAGTGAGAGTATCAGTGAATGAGCGTGTCAGTGAGTGAGTCAGTGAGTGGGTCAGTGAGTGAGTGAGAGTGACAGTGAGAGTGACAGTGAGTGTGTCTGTGAGGGAGCATGCAAGTGAATGTGCCAGTGAGCATGTCAATGAGTGAGTGAGTGAGTGTCAGTGAGTGTGTCAGTGAGTGAATGTGTTGGTGAGAATGTGTCAATGAGTGTGTCAGTGAGCATGTGTCAGTGAGTGTGTCAGTGAGTGTGACAGTGATTGAGAGTGTCAGCGAGCATGTGTCAGTGAGTGAGTGTGTCAGTGAGTGTGTCAGTGAGTGTGACAGTGAGTTTGACGGTGAGTGAGCATGACAGTGAGTGTGTCAGGGACAATGTGTCAGTGAGCGAGTCAGTGAGTGTGTCAGTGAGTGTGTGTCAGTGAGCATGTCAATGAGTGAGTGTGTCAGTGAGTGTGTGTCAGTGAGTGTGTCAATGAGCATGTCAATGCGTGAGTGAGTCAGTGAGCGTGTGTCAGTGAGCGTGTGTCAGTGAGTGTGTGTCAGTGAGTGTGTGTCAGTGAGTGTGTCAGTGAGTGTGTGTCAGTGAGCGTGTGTCAGTGAGTGTGTGTCAGTGAGTGTGTGTCAGTGAGCATGTCAGTGAGTGTATGTCAGTGAGTGAGCGTGTCAATGAGTGAGTCAGTGAGAGTGACAGTGAGTGAGGGAGTCAGTGGGCGTGACAGTGAGTGAGTGTGTCAGTGAGTGTGTGTCAGTGAGCGTGTGTCAGTGAGTGAGTGTGTGAGTGAGAGTGACAGTGAGTTTGGCAGGGAGTGTGTGTCAGGGAGAGAGTCAGTGAATGTGTCAGTGAGTGTGTGTCAGTGAGCATATCAGTGAGTGTGTGTCAGTGAGTGTGTGACAGTGAGTGAGCATGTCAGTGAGTGTGTGTCAGTGAGTGTGTGTCAGTGAGCGTGTCAGTGAGTGTGTTTCAGTGAGTGAGCATGTCAGTGAGTGAGTCAGTGAGAGTGACATTAAGTGTGTCTGTGAGTGAGTGTCAGTGAGTGAGCGTGTCAGTGAGTGAGTCAGTGAGTGGGTCAGTGAGTGAGTGAGAGTGACAGTGAGAGTGACAGTGAGTGTGTCTGTGAGGGAGCATGCAAGTGAATGTGCCAGTGAGCATGTCAATGAGTGAGTGAGTGAGTGTCAGTGAGTGTGTCAGTGAGTGAGTGTGTTGGTGAGAATGTGTCAATGTGTGTGAGTGAGCATGTGTCAGTGAGTGTGTCAGTGAGTGTGACAGTGAGTGAGAGTGTCAGTGAGCATGTGTCAGTGAGTGAGTGTGTCAGTGAGTGTGTCAGTGAGTGTGACAGTGAGTTTGACGGTGAGTGAGCATGACAGTGAGTGTGTCAGGGAGTATGTGTCAGTGAGCGAGTCAGTGAGTGTGTCAGTGAGTGTGTGTCAGTGAGCATGTCAATGAGTGAGTGTGTCAGTGAGTGTGTGTCAGTGAGTGTGTCAATGAGCATGTCAATGCGTGAGTGAGTCAGTGAGCGTGTGTCAGTGAGCGTGTGTCAGTGAGCGTGTGTCAGTGAGTGTGTGTCAGTGAGTGTGTGTCAGTGAGTGTGTCAGTGAGTGTGTGTCAGTGAGCGTGTGTCAGTGAGTGTGTGTCAGTGAGTGTGTGTCAGTGAGCATGTCAGTGAGTGTATGTCAGTGAGTGAGCGTGTCAATGAGTGAGTCAGTGAGAGTGACAGTGAGTGAGGGAGTCAGTGAGCGTGTGTCAGTGAATGAGTGTGTCAGTGAGTGTGTCATTGAGTGTGACAGTGGGCGTGACAGTGAGCGAGCGTGTCAGCGAGTGAGTGTTTCAGTGAGTGTGTGTCAGTGAGCGTGTGTCAGTGAGTGAGTGTGTGAGTGAGAGTGACAGTGAGTTTGGCAGGGAGTGTGTGTCAGTGAGAGAGTCAGTGAATGTGTCAGTGAGTGTGTGTCAGTGAGCATATCAGTGAGTGTGTGTCAGTGAGTGTGTGACAGTGAGTGAGCATGTCAGTGAGTGTGTGTCAGTGAGCGTGTCAGTGAGTGTGTGTCAGTGAATGAGCGTGTCAGTGAGTGAGTCAGTGAGTGGGTCAGTGAGTAAGTGAGAGTGACAGTGAGAGTGACAGTGAGCGTGTCTGTGAGGGAGTGTGCCAGTGAGTGTGTCAGGGAGTATGTGTCAGTGAGCGAGTCAGTGAGTGTGTGTCAGTGAGCATGTCAATGAGTGAGTGTGTCAGTGAGTGTGTGTCAGTGAGCGTGTCAATGAGCATGTCAATGAGTGAGTGAGTCAGTGAGCGTGTGTCAGTGAGTGTGTGTCAGTGAGTGTGTGTCAGTGAGCGTGTGTCAGTGAGCGTGTGTCAGTGAGTGTGTGTCAGTGAGCGTGTGTCAGTGAGTGTGTGTCAGTGAGTGTGTGTCAGTGAGCGTGTCTGTGAGTGTGTGTCAGTGACTGAGCGTGTCAGTGAGTGAGTCAGTGAGAGTGACATTGAGTGTGTCTATGAGTGTGTGTGTCAGTGAATGAGCGTGTCAGTGAGTGAGTCAGTGAGTGGGTCAGTGCGTGAGTGAGAGTGACAGTGAGAGTGACAGTGAGTGTGTCTGTGAGGGAGCATGCCAGTGAGTGTGCCAGTGAGCATGTCAATGAGTGAGTGAGTGAGTGGCAGTGAGTGGGTCAGTGAGTGAGTGAGTCGGTGAGAGTGTGTCAATGAGTGTGTCAGTGAGTGTGTCAGTGAGTGTGACAGTGAGTTTGACGTTGAGTGAGCATGCCAGTGAGTGTGTCAGGGAGTATGTGTCAGTGAGCGTGTCAGTGAGTGAGTCAGTGAGTGGGTCAGTGAGTGAGTGAGAGTGACAGTGAACGTGTCTGTGAGGGAGCGTGCCAGTGAGTGTGTCAGGGAGTATGTGTCAGTGAGCGAGTCAGTGAGTGTGTCAGTGAGTGTGTGTCAGTGAGTGTGTGTCAGTGAGTGAGCATGTCAGTGAGTGAGTCAGTGAGAGTGACATTAAGTGTGTCTGTGAGTGAGTGTCAGTGAATGAGCGTGTCAGTGAGTGAGTCAGTGAGTGGGTCAGTGAGTGAGTGAGAGTGACAGTGAGAGTGACAGTGAGTGTGTCTGTGAGGGAGCATGCAAGTGAATGTGCCAGTGAGCATGTCAATGAGTGAGTGAGTGAGTGTCAGTGAGTGTGTCAGTGAGTGAGTGTGTTGGTGAGAATGTGTCAATGAGTGTGTCAGTGAGCATGTGTCAGTTAGTGTGTCAGTGAGTGTGACAGTGAGTGAGAGTGTCAGTGAGCATGTGTCAGTGAGTGAGTGTGTCAGTGAGTGTGTCAGTGAGTGTGACAGTGAGTTTGACGGTGAGTGAGCATGACAGTGAGTGTGTCAGGGAGTATGTGTTAGTGAGCGAGTCAGTGAGTGTGTCAGTGAGTGTGTGTCAGTGAGCATGTCAATGAGTGAGTGTGTCAGTGAGCGTGTGTCAGTGAGCGTGTCAATGAGCATGTCAATGCGTGAGTGAGTCAGTGAGCGTGTGTCAGTGAGCGTGTGTCAGTGAGCGTGTGTCAGTGAGTGTGTGTCAGTGAGTGTGTGTCAGTGAGTGTGTCAGTGAGTGTGTGTCAGTGAGCGTGTGTCAGTGAGTGTGTGTCAGTGAGTGTGTGTCAGTGAGCATGTCAGTGAGTGTATGTCAGTGAGTGAGCGTGTCAATGAGTGAGTCAGTGAGAGTGACAGTGAGTGAGGGAGTCAGTGAGCGTGTGTCAGTGAATGAGTGTGTCATTGAGTGTGTCATTGAGTGTGACAGTGGGCGTGACAGTGAGCGAGCGTGTCAGCGAGTGAGTGTTTCAGTGAGTGTGTGTCAGTGAGCGTGTGTCAGTGAGTGAGTGTGTGAGTGAGAGTGACAGTGAGTTTGGCAGGGAGTGTGTGTCAGTGAGAGAGTCAGTGAATGTGTCAGTGAGTGTGTGTCAGTGAGCATATCAGTGAGTGTGTGTCAGTGAGTGTGTGACAGTGAGTGAGCATGTCAGTGAGTGTGTGTCAGTGAGCGTGTCAGTGAGTGTGTGTCAGTGAGTGTGTGTCAGTGAGTGTGTCAGTGAGTGTGTGTCAGTGAGCGTGTGTCAGTGAGTGTGTGTCAGTGAGTGTGTCAATGAGCATGTCAATGCGTGAGTGAGTCAGTGAGCGTGTGTCAGTGAGCGTGTGTCAGTGAGCGTGTGTCAGTGAGTGTGTGTCAGTGAGTGTGTCAGTGAGTGTGTGTCAGTGAGCGTGTGTCAGTGAGTGTGTCAATGAGCATGTCAATGCGTGAGTGAGTCAGTGAGCGTGTGTCAGTGAGCGTGTGTCAGTGAGCGTGTGTCAGTGAGTGTGTGTCAGTGAGTGTGTCAGTGAGTGTGTGTCAGTGAGCGTGTGTCAGTGAGTGTGTGTCAGTGAGTGTGTGTCAGTGAGCATGTCAGTGAGTGTATGTCAGTGAGTGAGCATGTCAATGAGTGAGTCAGTGAGAGTGACAGTGAGTGAGGGAGTCAGTGAGCGTGTGTCAGTGAATGAGTGTGTCAGTGAGTGTGTCATTGAGTGTGACAGTGGGCGTGACAGTGAGCGAGCGTGTCAGCGAGTGAGTGTTTCAGTGAGTGTGTGTCAGTGAGTGTGTGTCAGTGAGTGAGTGTGTGAGTGAGAGTGACAGTGAGTTTGGCAGGGAGTGTGTGTCAGTGAGAGAGTCAGTGAATGTGTCAGTGAGTGTGTGTCAGTGAGCATGTCAGTGAGTGTGTGTCAGTGAGCGTGTCAGTGAGTGTGTGTCAGTGAGTGAGCATGTCAGTGAGTGAGTCAGTGAGAGTGACATTAAGTGTGTCTGTGAGTGAGTGTCAGTGAGTGAGCGTGTCAGTGAGTGAGTCAGTGAGTGGGTCAGTGAGTGAGTGAGACTGACAGTGAGAGTGACAGTGAGCGTGTCTGTGAGGGAGCGTGCCAGTGAGTGTGTCAGGGAGTATGTGTCAGTGAGCGAGTCAGTGAGTGTGTGTCAGTGAGCATGTCAATGAGTGAGTGTGTCAGTGAGTGTGTGTCAGTGAGCGTGTCAATGAGCATGTCAATGAGTGAGTGAGTCAGTGAGTGTGTGTCAGTGAGTGTGTGTCAGTGAGCGTGTGTCAGTGAGCGTGTGTCAGTGAGTGTGTGTCAGTGAGCGTGTTTCAGTGAGTGTGTGTCAGTGAGTGTGTGTCAGTGAGCGTGTCTGTGAGTGTGTGTCAGTGACTGAGCGTGTCAGTGAGTGAGTCAGTGAGAGTGACATTGAGTGTGTCTATGAGTGTGTGTGTCAGTGAATGAGTGTGTCAGTGAGTGAGTCAGTGAGTGGGTCAGTGAGTGAGTGAGAGTGACAGTGAGAGTGACAGTGAGTGTGTCTGTGAGGGAGCATGCCAGTGAGTGTGCCAGTGAGCATGTCAATGAGTGAGTGAGTGAGTGGCAGTGAGTGGGTCAGTGAGTGAGTGAGTCGGTGAGAGTGTGTCAATGAGTGTGTCAGTGAGTGTGTCAGTGAGTGTGACAGTGAGTTTGACGTTGAGTGAGCATGCCAGTGAGTGTGTCAGGGAATATGTGTCAGTGAGCGAGTCAGTGAGTGTGTCAGTGAGTGTGTGTCAGTGAGTGTGTGTCAGTGAGCGTGTCAATGAGCATGCCAATGAGTTAGTGAGTCAGTGAGTGTGTGTCAGTGAGTGTGTGTCAGTGAGTGTGTGTCAGTGAGCGTGTGTCAGTGAGTGTGTGTCAGTGAGTGTGTGTCAGTGAGCATGTCAGTGAGTGTGTGTCAGTGAGTGAGCGTGTCAGTGAGTGAGTCTTTGAGAGTGACAGTGAGTGAGGGAGTCAGTGAGTGTGTGTCAGTGAATGAGTGTGTCAGTGAGTGTGTCATTGAGTGTGACAGTGGGCGTGACAGTGAGCGAACGTGTCAGCGAGTGAGTGTGTCAGTGAGTGTGTGTCAGTGAGCGTGTGTCAGTGAGTGAGTGTGTGAGTGAGAGTGACAGTGAGTTTGGCAGGGAGTGTGTGTCAGTGAGAGAGTCTGTGAATGTGTCAGTGAGTGTGTGTCAGTGAGCATATCAGTGAGTGTGTGTCAGTGAGTGTGTGACAGTGATTGTGTGTCAGTGAGTGTGTGTCAGTGAGCGTGTGTCAGTGAGCGTGTCAGTGAGTGTGTGTCAGTGAGTGAGCATGTCAGTGAGTGAGTCAGTGAGAGTGACATTAAGTGTGTCTGTGAGTGAGTGTCAGTGAGTGAGCGTGTCAGTGAGTGAGTCAGTGAGTGGGTCAGTGAGTGAGTGAGAGTGACAGTGAACGTGTCTGTGAGGGAGCGTGCCAGTGAGTGTGTCAGGGAGTATGTGTCAGTGAGCGAGTCAGTGAGTGTGTCAGTGAGTGTGTGTCAGTGAGCATGTCAATGAGTGAGTGTGTCAGTGAGTGTGTGTCAGTGAGTCAGTGAGTGTGTGTCAGTGAGTGTGTGTCAGTGAGTGTGTGTCAGTGAGCGTGTCAATGAGCATGTCAATGAGTGAGTGAGTCAGTGATTGTGTGTCAGTGAGTGTGTGTCAGTGAGCGTGTGTCAGTGAGCGTTTCAGTGAGTGTGTGTCAGTGAGTGAGCATGTCAGTGAGTGAGTCAGTGAGAGTGACATTAAGTGTGTCTGTGAGTGAGTGTGTCAGTGAATGAGCGTGTCAGTGAGTGAGTCAGTGAGTGGGTCAGTGAGTGAGTGAGAGTGACAGTGAGAGTGACAGTGAGTGTGTCTGTGAGGGAGCATGCAAGTGAATGTGCCAGTGAGCATGTCAATGAGTGAGTGAGTGAGTGTCAGTGAGTGTGTCAGTGAGTGAGTGTGTTGGTGAGAATGTGTCAATGAGTGTGTCAGTGAGCATGTGTCAGTGAGTGAGTGTGTCAGTGAGTGTTTCAGTGAGTGTGACAGTGAGTTTGACGGTGAGTGAGCATGACAGTGAGTGTGTCAGGGAGTATGTGTCAGTGAGCGAGTCAGTGAGTGTGTCAGTGAGTGTGTGTCAGTGAGCATGTCAATGAGTGAGTGTGTCAGTGAGTGTGTGTCAGTGAGTGTGTCAATGAGCATGTCAATGCGTGAGTGAGTCAGTGAGCGTGTGTCAGTGAGCGTGTGTCAGTGAGTGTGTGTCAGTGAGTGTGTGTCAGTGAGTGTGTCAGTGAGTGTGTGTCAGTGAGCGTGTGTCAGTGAGTGTGTGTCAGTGAGTGTGTGTCAGTGAGCATGTCAGTGAGTGTATGTCAGTGAGTGAGCGTGTCAATGAGTGAGTCAGTGAGAGTGACAGTGAGTGAGGGAGTCAGTGAGCGTGTGTCAGTGAATGAGTGTGTCAGTGAGTGTGTCATTGAGTGTGACAGTGGGCGTGACAGTGAGCGAGCGTGTCAGCGAGTGAGTGTTTCAGTGAGTGTGTGTCAGTGAGCGTGTGTCAGTGAGTGAGTGTGTGAGTGAGAGTGACAGTGAGTTTGGCAGGGAGTGTGTGTCAGTGAGAGAGTCAGTGAATGTGTCAGTGAGTGTGTGTCAGTGAGCATATCAGTGAGTGTGTGTCAGTGAGTGTGTGACAGTGAGTGAGCATGTCAGTGAGTGTGTGTCAGTGAGCGTGTCAGTGAGTGTGTGTCAGTGAATGAGCGTGTCAGTGAGTGAGTCAGTGAGTGGGTCAGTGAGTAAGTGAGAGTGACAGTGAGAGTGACAGTGAGCGTGTCTGTGAGGGAGTGTGCCAGTGAGTGTGTCAGGGAGTATGTGTCAGTGAGCGAGTCAGTGAGTGTGTGTCAGTGAGCATGTCAATGAGTGAGTGTGTCAGTGAGTGTGTGTCAGTGAGCGTGTCAATGAGCATGTCAATGAGTGAGTGAGTCAGTGAGCGTGTGTCAGTGAGTGTGTGTCAGTGAGTGTGTGTCAGTGAGCGTGTGTCAGTGAGCGTGTGTCAGTGAGTGTGTGTCAGTGAGCGTGTGTCAGTGAGTGTGTGTCAGTGAGTGTGTGTCAGTGAGCGTGTCTGTGAGTGTGTGTCAGTGACTGAGCGTGTCAGTGAGTGAGTCAGTGAGAGTGACATTGAGTGAGGGAGTCAGTGAGCGTGTGTCAGTGAATGAGTGTGTCATTGAGTGTGTCATTGAGTGTGACAGTGGGCGTGACAGTGAGCGAGCGTGTCAGCGAGTGAGTGTTTCAGTGAGTGTGTGTCAGTGAGCGTGTGTCAGTGAGTGAGTGTGTGAGTGAGAGTGACAGTGAGTTTGGCAGGGAGTGTGTGTCAGTGAGAGAGTCAGTGAATGTGTCAGTGAGTGTGTGTCAGTGAGCATATCAGTGAGTGTGTGTCAGTGAGTGTGTGACAGTGAGTGAGCATGTCAGTGAGTGTGTGTCAGTGAGCGTGTCAGTGAGTGTGTGTCAGTGAGTGTGTGTCAGTGAGTGTGTCAGTGAGTGTGTGTCAGTGAGCGTGTGTCAGTGAGTGTGTGTCAGTGAGTGTGTCAATGAGCATGTCAATGCGTGAGTGAGTCAGTGAGCGTGTGTCAGTGAGCGTGTGTCAGTGAGCGTGTGTCAGTGAGTGTGTGTCAGTGAGTGTGTCAGTGAGTGTGTGTCAGTGAGCGTGTGTCAGTGAGTGTGTCAATGAGCATGTCAATGCGTGAGTGAGTCAGTGAGCGTGTGTCAGTGAGCGTGTGTCAGTGAGCGTGTGTCAGTGAGTGTGTGTCAGTGAGTGTGTCAGTGAGTGTGTGTCAGTGAGCGTGTGTCAGTGAGTGTGTGTCAGTGAGTGTGTGTCAGTGAGCATGTCAGTGAGTGTATGTCAGTGAGTGAGCATGTCAATGAGTGAGTCAGTGAGAGTGACAGTGAGTGAGGGAGTCAGTGAGCGTGTGTCAGTGAATGAGTGTGTCAGTGAGTGTGTCATTGAGTGTGACAGTGGGCGTGACAGTGAGCGAGCGTGTCAGCGAGTGAGTGTTTCAGTGAGTGTGTGTCAGTGAGTGTGTGTCAGTGAGTGAGTGTGTGAGTGAGAGTGACAGTGAGTTTGGCAGGGAGTGTGTGTCAGTGAGAGAGTCAGTGAATGTGTCAGTGAGTGTGTGTCAGTGAGCATGTCAGTGAGTGTGTGTCAGTGAGCGTGTCAGTGAGTGTGTGTCAGTGAGTGAGCATGTCAGTGAGTGAGTCAGTGAGAGTGACATTAAGTGTGTCTGTGAGTGAGTGTCAGTGAGTGAGCGTGTCAGTGAGTGAGTCAGTGAGTGGGTCAGTGAGTGAGTGAGACTGACAGTGAGAGTGACAGTGAGCGTGTCTGTGAGGGAGCGTGCCAGTGAGTGTGTCAGGGAGTATGTGTCAGTGAGCGAGTCAGTGAGTGTGTGTCAGTGAGCATGTCAATGAGTGAGTGTGTCAGTGAGTGTGTGTCAGTGAGCGTGTCAATGAGCATGTCAATGAGTGAGTGAGTCAGTGAGTGTGTGTCAGTGAGTGTGTGTCAGTGAGCGTGTGTCAGTGAGCGTGTGTCAGTGAGTGTGTGTCAGTGAGCGTGTTTCAGTGAGTGTGTGTCAGTGAGTGTGTGTCAGTGAGCGTGTCTGTGAGTGTGTGTCAGTGACTGAGCGTGTCAGTGAGTGAGTCAGTGAGAGTGACATTGAGTGTGTCTATGAGTGTGTGTGTCAGTGAATGAGTGTGTCAGTGAGTGAGTCAGTGAGTGGGTCAGTGAGTGAGTGAGAGTGACAGTGAGAGTGACAGTGAGTGTGTCTGTGAGGGAGCATGCCAGTGAGTGTGCCAGTGAGCATGTCAATGAGTGAGTGAGTGAGTGGCAGTGAGTGGGTCAGTGAGTGAGTGAGTCGGTGAGAGTGTGTCAATGAGTGTGTCAGTGAGTGTGTCAGTGAGTGTGACAGTGAGTTTGACGTTGAGTGAGCATGCCAGTGAGTGTGTCAGGGAATATGTGTCAGTGAGCGAGTCAGTGAGTGTGTCAGTGAGTGTGTGTCAGTGAGTGTGTGTCAGTGAGCGTGTCAATGAGCATGCCAATGAGTTAGTGAGTCAGTGAGTGTGTGTCAGTGAGTGTGTGTCAGTGAGTGTGTGTCAGTGAGCGTGTGTCAGTGAGTGTGTGTCAGTGAGTGTGTGTCAGTGAGCATGTCAGTGAGTGTGTGTCAGTGAGTGAGCGTGTCAGTGAGTGAGTCTTTGAGAGTGACAGTGAGTGAGGGAGTCAGTGAGTGTGTGTCAGTGAATGAGTGTGTCAGTGAGTGTGTCATTGAGTGTGACAGTGGGCGTGACAGTGAGCGAACGTGTCAGCGAGTGAGTGTGTCAGTGAGTGTGTGTCAGTGAGCGTGTGTCAGTGAGTGAGTGTGTGAGTGAGAGTGACAGTGAGTTTGGCAGGGAGTGTGTGTCAGTGAGAGAGTCTGTGAATGTGTCAGTGAGTGTGTGTCAGTGAGCATATCAGTGAGTGTGTGTCAGTGAGTGTGTGACAGTGATTGTGTGTCAGTGAGTGTGTGTCAGTGAGCGTGTGTCAGTGAGCGTGTCAGTGAGTGTGTGTCAGTGAGTGAGCATGTCAGTGAGTGAGTCAGTGAGAGTGACATTAAGTGTGTCTGTGAGTGAGTGTCAGTGAGTGAGCGTGTCAGTGAGTGAGTCAGTGAGTGGGTCAGTGAGTGAGTGAGAGTGACAGTGAACGTGTCTGTGAGGGAGCGTGCCAGTGAGTGTGTCAGGGAGTATGTGTCAGTGAGCGAGTCAGTGAGTGTGTCAGTGAGTGTGTGTCAGTGAGCATGTCAATGAGTGAGTGTGTCAGTGAGTGTGTGTCAGTGAGTCAGTGAGTGTGTGTCAGTGAGTGTGTGTCAGTGAGTGTGTGTCAGTGAGCGTGTCAATGAGCATGTCAATGAGTGAGTGAGTCAGTGATTGTGTGTCAGTGAGTGTGTGTCAGTGAGCGTGTGTCAGTGAGCGTTTCAGTGAGTGTGTGTCAGTGAGTGAGCATGTCAGTGAGTGAGTCAGTGAGAGTGACATTAAGTGTGTCTGTGAGTGAGTGTGTCAGTGAATGAGCGTGTCAGTGAGTGAGTCAGTGAGTGGGTCAGTGAGTGAGTGAGAGTGACAGTGAGAGTGACAGTGAGTGTGTCTGTGAGGGAGCATGCAAGTGAATGTGCCAGTGAGCATGTCAATGAGTGAGTGAGTGAGTGTCAGTGAGTGTGTCAGTGAGTGAGTGTGTTGGTGAGAATGTGTCAATGAGTGTGTCAGTGAGCATGTGTCAGTGAGTGAGTGTGTCAGTGAGTGTTTCAGTGAGTGTGACAGTGAGTTTGACGGTGAGTGAGCATGACAGTGAGTGTGTCAGGGAGTATGTGTCAGTGAGCGAGTCAGTGAGTGTGTCAGTGAGTGTGTGTCAGTGAGCATGTCAATGAGTGAGTGTGTCAGTGAGTGTGTGTCAGTGAGTGTGTCAATGAGCATGTCAATGCGTGAGTGAGTCAGTGAGCGTGTGTCAGTGAGCGTGTGTCAGTGAGTGTGTGTCAGTGAGTGTGTGTCAGTGAGTGTGTCAGTGAGTGTGTGTCAGTGAGCGTGTGTCAGTGAGTGTGTGTCAGTGAGTGTGTGTCAGTGAGCATGTCAGTGAGTGTATGTCAGTGAGTGAGCGTGTCAATGAGTGAGTCAGTGAGAGTGACAGTGAGTGAGGGAGTCAGTGAGCGTGTGTCAGTGAATGAGTGTGTCAGTGAGTGTGTCATTGAGTGTGACAGTGGGCGTGACAGTGAGCGAGCGTGTCAGCGAGTGAGTGTTTCAGTGAGTGTGTGTCAGTGAGCGTGTGTCAGTGAGTGAGTGTGTGAGTGAGAGTGACAGTGAGTTTGGCAGGGAGTGTGTGTCAGTGAGAGAGTCAGTGAATGTGTCAGTGAGTGTGTGTCAGTGAGCATATCAGTGAGTGTGTGTCAGTGAGTGTGTGACAGTGAGTGAGCATGTCAGTGAGTGTGTGTCAGTGAGCGTGTCAGTGAGTGTGTGTCAGTGAATGAGCGTGTCAGTGAGTGAGTCAGTGAGTGGGTCAGTGAGTAAGTGAGAGTGACAGTGAGAGTGACAGTGAGCGTGTCTGTGAGGGAGTGTGCCAGTGAGTGTGTCAGGGAGTATGTGTCAGTGAGCGAGTCAGTGAGTGTGTGTCAGTGAGCATGTCAATGAGTGAGTGTGTCAGTGAGTGTGTGTCAGTGAGCGTGTCAATGAGCATGTCAATGAGTGAGTGAGTCAGTGAGCGTGTGTCAGTGAGTGTGTGTCAGTGAGTGTGTGTCAGTGAGCGTGTGTCAGTGAGCGTGTGTCAGTGAGTGTGTGTCAGTGAGCGTGTGTCAGTGAGTGTGTGTCAGTGAGTGTGTGTCAGTGAGCGTGTCTGTGAGTGTGTGTCAGTGACTGAGCGTGTCAGTGAGTGAGTCAGTGAGAGTGACATTGAGTGTGTCTATGAGTGTGTGTGTCAGTGAATGAGCGTGTCAGTGAGTGAGTCAGTGAGTGGGTCAGTGCGTGAGTGAGAGTGACAGTGAGAGTGACAGTGAGTGTGTCTGTGAGGGAGCATGCCAGTGAGTGTGCCAGTGAGCATGTCAATGAGTGAGTGAGTGAGTGGCAGTGAGTGGGTCAGTGAGTGAGTGAGTCGGTGAGAGTGTGTCAATGAGTGTGTCAGTGAGTGTGTCAGTGAGTGTGACAGTGAGTTTGACGTTGAGTGAGCATGCCAGTGAGTGTGTCAGGGAATATGTGTCAGTGAGCGAGTCAGTGAGTGTGTCAGTGAGTGTGTGTCAGTGAGTGTGTGTCAGTGAGCGTGTTAATGAGCATGCCAATGAGTTAGTGAGTCAGTGAGCGTGTGTCAGTGAGTGTGTGTCAGTGAGTGTGTGTCAGTGAGCATGTCAGTGAGTGTGTGTCAGTGAGTGAGCGTGTCAGTGAGTGAGTCAGTGAGAGTGACAGTGAGTGAGGGAGTCAGTGAGTGTGTGTCAGTGAATGAGTGTGTCAGTGAGTGTGTCATTGAGTGTGACAGTGGGCGTGACAGTGAGCGAACGTGTCAGCGAGTGAGTGTGTCAGTGAGTGTGTGTCAGTGAGCGTGTGTCAGTGAGTGAGTGTGTGAGTGAGAGTGACAGTGAGTTTGACAGGGAGTGTGTGTCAGTGAGAGAGTCAGTGAATGTGTCAGTGAGTGTGTGTCAGTGAGCATATCAGTGAGTGTGTGTCAGTGAGTGTGTGACAGTGAGTGTGTGTCAGTGAGTGTGTGTCAGTGAGCGTGTCAGTGAGTGTGTGTCAGTGAGTGAGCATGTCAGTGAGTGAGTCAGTGAGAGTGACATTAAGTGTGTCTGTGAGTGAGTGTCAGTGAGTGAGCGTGTCAGTGAGTGAGTCAGTGAGTGGGTCAGT